>NC_090655.1:189418263-189744513 GCF_040937935.1 Hyperolius riggenbachi | reverse complement strand
TAATCAGCTGTTCTGGTATATCCAACTAGACCAGGTCCAAATTTAATTTGGCTATTATGGCAAGGCCCCGTGCCTCATTAGCTTGCTGTCCTGTACTGCCAATGTGATAGTCTACCTCAGCATTGAGATGGGTTGCTCAGCTTAAAAGGGCACACAACAGAGTACTGGTGCAAAAAACTTAATGAGCAAAGTATGAGTAGGAGTAAAGCCAAGTGTGAATTTTTAAATAACTGAATAGTAACTTAAAGGAGCACTCTAATGACATATAGTAGATTGCAGTAAATTATCTTCCTTCAACACCTTAAAAAAGGCCCTCAAAGCGCACCTTTTCACTCCAGCCTACCCTCCTCACTGGTGTTCTAAACCAGCAACTGAACTCTGGTCCCCTACCTTTCGTGTCCCTTCTTTCCCTCTAGATTGTAAGGGCCCTTTTACACCTAATCAGTTGCTCTCAGTCAAAACGGAAAGAAAACTGATTTTCAAAGTAATGCCCATGTTTTCCTATGGCACCTTTCACACTTAAAGGGGAACTGAAGAGAGAGGTATATGGAGGCTATCATGTTTATTTCCTTTTAGACAATACCAGTTGCCTGGCAGCCCTGCTGATCCTCTGCCTCTAATACTATTAGCCATAGCCCCTGAACAAGCATGCAGCAGATCAGGTGTTTCAGTGGTTCAGACTTATAAGTCTGATCTAACAAGACTAGCTGCATGCTTGTTTCTGGTTTTAATCAGATACTACTGCAGAGAAATAGACCAGCAGGGCTGCCAGGCAACTGGTATTGATTAAAAGGAAATAAACATGACAGCCTCCATATACCTCTCTTCAGTTCCCCTTTAACGCATTTTAACTGAAATCTTCTTCCCAATGCACTGCTATGGAAAAAATGCATACCAACGCCCACTAACGCGTACTAATGCACACTAAACGCATACCAACTGATTAAGTGTAAAAGGACCCTAAGCCTTCGTCAGGATCCTCCTCCTTGTGTCTCCCACCTGTTCATGCACCTCCATTACTGTACACCCATCCTATGGATCTGAGTGAACTCAACTGGCCTAATCTCTTGTCAATGGGGCAGTCTCCTAAGTTTCAACTGGCTCCAGGATTGGAAATGGAATGGTACGTTCACATCAGCGCATTAGCTGTGCAGAATCTGTTAGAATAATGTGAGGTATGCTGTGTGGTACCCCATTATGTGCGCTTTAACAGTTTAACTTTTCCTGTTGAGTGCAGGGCTGTGGAGTCTGTACAAAAATCATACGACTCCCAAATCCAAATCTTCAGTTTATGAAACCACCGACTCCAACTCCAGGTACTCAAAATAGCTCTGACTCAGTCAGAGTATTATAATACTTACCAGGGCTGTGGATTTGGTACAAGAGTCATCCGATTCCCGACTGACTCCAACTCCACAGCCCTGGAACAGTATGCGTCACATCACTCCCATACTGCACCATGGGACTTTCCCCCTCTGTTGCGATGCTGTTTTTACAGGAAATGCAAAGCCCCAGTGCGAAAGTAGCTTAAAAGTTCTGTTCAGCACCAATTTCTCTTTGCTAGTTATATATAAGAAGGCAAATTTCACCAAGCATTGCTTATTAGTTGGAGGGCTTTTGGTCTCTTTTATCCCCCTATACATTCCTAGTGGTTTGGGTCACCCCGAGCTGCTTGGGTACTCTCTAGTTATATGACTAATTGATTTCATTCATGCTTCTCTGGTGCATGTTCTGTACTAAAATATCACTGTAACCAAAACTACAGCTCTTGTCAAACCCATGATCTGTTATAGCTTAGCTTTAATTAACTGTCAAATCGATATACAAGGGTGAAGCAACATCTATGGCAGCTGCTATGGGGCTCTGGAGCAGGAGGGGGTCCAGGCACATCCTCAACTTGTCTGGATCGGGGGCTGACTAAATATCTCCATGCACCATATTACCATGGCAACTCATGGCCATGGAGAGGGAAGGATTCAGTGCTTATGGGACTCCCTCCATAACTTTTCTATGGGACCCCTAGATATAAATTTTATTGGGTTCTTATAAGCAAAATTTGTTGGCACACCGCCATTTTTAAATTCATTTAAAAGCTTATAACAGGGAACTTTAAGCTTTAAAAATTCACCAGCATAAAAAGGAGAAAATACTTTCAACAAAAAAAAAAAAAAAAACTAAATGCAGTCAGCCCTCATTCAGCCTGAAAGTCACACGTGCTCTGCTGCAGACCTTGCTGCTCAATGTGCCTTTTGTCTGAAGGCTGGTGTTTCAACATCCTAGTCTTGAACACAAGAAGAAGGGAAAAAAAAGGGGTCAGCACAAGTCTTCTGTCATTCATAAACCTGAATCGGAGCTCAGAGAACACCAGCCTCTCCTCCCCCCTTCTCCACAGAAGATTGATGCCACAATAAAACAATAACACCCCAGCCTGCAAACAGGGCACAGCACCAAAACCTGTCTGCCTTTTCTCCCACAATGCTGAATACCGAGGCTTCAATGACAGCACCCACTTTGCAAGACTCTTTTAAGGAAATATAAACTAGATTTCAACAGACTGGTTAAAAATAAATCCTTGATATTTATAAATAAGAATAAAAAGTACAAAAAACAAAAAAACACACACTTGAGGGTTCTCAAGTCATTTATTAACAAATCTGAAAGGCTTCACAAAGTGTGTAAAATAAAACAATCATAAAACTTAATCAATTCATTTAACTTTCACAGGCTACTAAAAAAGAAAATTACTAATATAGGATTCCTGAAATGTGCTGTTGAGATATATGTGGCCTTTAAAACCATGAGTAAAGTCATAATTTAGCTGTCAAAACAAATGAACACACAGTGAAGGAACCAACAGACAATCCAACCTGGTATATGAGCAGCTAGATCATATTTTCATTTGCTTTCTGCTTGTTAAAAAGGACAGATGTATTTATAAGTCCATGTCCATTTCCTATCATTCTGCTTGCTAAGGTAGCACCGTGAAACCCCCTATTCTGGGTTATTCTCCTTCACCGCACTCATACCATCTCTTTGGAAAGCTCTGAAAGAGCATTTGTTCAGGCTGCCAAGTTAAATCCTCCTTTCTCATGTCAAGGCTTTGAAAAAGCAGTCAGAACACCAGCTACACTGAGGTCTGCAGAGGTAATAGGAGGAAAGCAATTCCTCTGGCACCACAGGACCATTAGGCCGTTCGCAGATTATGAACTGAAGCACAGGAATATCCACGCTGCCCATGCAGACCGTCTTTATGAAGGCACAGTGCATCTTAACCAGACTTTATACACCCCTGCTGGGGTCAGGAAACCTGGTTTGTTTTGTTTTCACAAACAACAATGCAAATAACATGCAACACACGAAAACAAATAACAGCTTAGAGGGTGACACTGAATTCACAAACACCAATCACTGGGCCAATATTTATAACACATTCATGTTAATGAGAATGACCAGTTTGCTAAATATATCAAGTGCATGTGCTATAAACAGCTCATTACTAATCAGCGGGGAAAAAGTAATATATTAACATATTTGTAATAACCCTATAGGAAAACACATTTTTACAGCAATAAGCTGCAAGTACACTGACACTATGCAAGTTTAATCACATCCATCCTCCCATGTACATGAGAAAACATAAAAACATGTAGTAGTGAATCCAGCAGACTGACACCACATGGGAAATACAAGTGCAGAGGCAGAGATGTTCAGGACTGTTAATCATGGTGCTTGTACTGAATGCTTGTCTGGGCCACACAGGGTTAAACAAATTCAGGCAGTCACAGTAGACATTAGAGGGGGAGTGTTTTCAGTATATACACCAGTAACTATCAGCTGGGTTTGTAAAAGCTGAAGTTACACAGCTCAGTTTAAAAAAAAAAAAAAAAAGTTTGGAAATGTGAAGTTGGAACCTGACCTTATCTCATTCTAGCTCTCCTGAGAATTGACCAATATATGTTTTGAGGAAATCACACATTCTTGAAGTGTTCTAAATGAAGCATTTCTTGAAGCAGATCTCCCTGATAGGACTCCCTCCCCCTTCACAAGAAAAGTGTTCCTTTTCAAATCCCTTTCCTCTCAATGCTGCGAGTTTAAGAAACCCAAATAGTGCATCTGCCATCAGTCACAATTAACTGGTCTGGACCTCAGCTGACATCAGTGCCACACACAGCACACATTTATGCATTGCAGAAATTAAAACATGAATTGGAAAATATATATTGAGCCTAGAAATTGATCAGGGGTCGTTGCTGACAGATAACAACAAAGCAAAAGACAAATAATAAATAAAAAAATATATGCAGACCCCATGTGCACAAATGTATAATTCTACCTATTAGCCAACCTCACATAGAAAATGCCAAAGCTGCACTGTTTATCCAATTAACACTGATAAATAGCTAATTATTGAGTGTACTATATATTGTACCATGAACCACCCGGGCCTGCAGCTTAATGCCAGCACAGGGGAGGTTTATCAATGCCTCTAACCAGACAGATGATGTAAACCCACCTCTGCGATCACTCCAGGGGAATCCCTTGCCCACGGAGCTTACATTCTGTACCACGCTGCACCCTACGCCTTTAAATTTCACTCCACAACAAAGGGAGAAATCCTCACACTAGAAACACCACAAGGCATGCGGAATACAGTTCAATTCTCACGGCTAACTTTCCAAATTACAGCCCAACGCTGGTTCAGGCGCGATCCAGTGACCTAAGGCAGCCCCACATAATGCCTGGCGTGCTCCTTCCCCGGCTCATCATCCCTACCCTCCACCGCTGCCTACACCGAGCACACCACCCGGCTGCCTGCGAGCCATCCCCCCGCCAGCCAGCCAGCCACACACCGATCCTTCACACATCCTCCCAAACCTTCCATGATCCATTGTTTGTGTGACTCTCTCATTCAGAAAGCACAGCCTCAGCCAGAGAGGTGTGAAAAGAGATATTAAACTTACCAGCTGTAGGCAAGGCAGCCCGGGAGCTCCTAGATGAATAATATCCTCTTTTTCTAGGTAGATTTCAGACTTCCACTGTACTCCCCCCTTATTTCTGCTTCTTTCCGTCCCTTTTTTTAGCCCACAGACAGTAAAAAGGAGCTCAGTGTTAGTGAGTAAGTGAATCAACTAGCAGGGAGCACAGTAAGTTGAAGTGTCAAATTACATAGCCTATTCTATTACCATGCTTGGTGGTGGGGAGGAAAATCTGTTCCAGATTTCTAGTGAATGGAGCCGAGTCTAGAAAGACATGTTCCTTGCCCGGAGAGGGATTGCACAAGAGGATTGAGCACGGAATCTAAGCCGGCTGCTGCCTGAATAATTCTGTAAACAAATAAACTGATTTTTTTTTCCTCTCGCTCTCTCTCTCCCCAGCAAGTGTACACCCTCCCAGGGTCATGCCACACGCGGGTATAAACAGGGAGATCTCTACACCAGCCCAGCATAAAAGGGAATACACTGCATGCCTATTACAAGTGCACTTCTGACACTATGGTGATGATTATTATAAAGGAAACATGTTCATGAAATAAAATATTAAATAATATTTTACCCTTTTTTTAGATAAATTAAAATATTTTTTTTTTGTAATTTTTTTAGTGCAGAGTGCAAAGGACTTTTTTTAGTTGGTTTTTCAGAATCTTGGAATGCAAAGCATCATGGTACTTGCAGATATCAGAAATGAGTGAGGCTGCATTTCCACTTGTGCGTTGCGAATCGCCGCGGTAAAAATTCGCATGCTCATGCGAATTTCGCATGCGGGTCTATGCGAATCTTCATGCGAATTCGCATGGATGACGATGTATGCTAACTTAACCATGGCAGTGCTGGTGTGCTTTTCCATTGTTTCTATGCAAATTTTCATGCGAAATTCGCATGAAAATTCGCATACCCACACCTCATGCGACTTTCCTATTAAATACATTGTATGCGATTCGCATAGCGGTATGCGATATGCGAATTCTGATGGCTCTGCCATGCGAATTTTTTCTGCACAGAAAAACGCAAAGGAATCCTGACAAGTGGAAACAGTCCCATTCACTTGTATTGCTATGCGAATTTGCATGCGAAAAACGCATGCGAATTCACGATATTGGAAATGGGCCCTGAGGCTACATTCACACATTGTAGTACATTGGACAAGATAATCGCATAGCAAAGAAGATGCAATTATATTGTAATGACACATTCACATCAGTACATTGAGGCCTGGTGCACACCAAAAACCGCTAGCAGATCCGCAAAATGCTAGCAGATTTTGAAACGCTTTTTCTTATTTTTCTGCAGCGTTTCAGCTAGCGTTTTGCGGTTTTGTGTAGCGTTTTTGGTGTAGTAGATTTCATGTATTGTTACAGTAAAGCTGTTACTGAACAGCTACTGTAACAAAAAACGCCTGGCAAACCGCTCTGAAGTGCCGTTTTTCAGAGCGGTTTGCGTTTTTCCTATACTTAACATTGAGGCAGAAACGCATCCGCAATCCAAAATCTGCTGCAGCCCGGGAGTATGCGTTTCTGCAAAACGCCTCCCGCTCTGGTGTGCACCACCCCATTGAAATGCATTACCCTAGCAGATCCGCACCCGCAAGCAGATCGCAAACCGCAGCGGAAACGCTCCGGTGTGCACTAGGCCTGAGGCAGTGTTCCCCAAACCTGTCCTCAAGGCCCACCAACAGTGCATATTTTGTGGAAATCTACAGAGGTAGGTAATCAGCTCTGCTGAGACACTAATTACCTCACCTGTGCATGTTTGTGGTTTTCTGCAAAACATTTACTGCTGGTGAGCCTTGAGGAGTGGGTTGGGGAACTCTGCATTAAGGTGCCTATATATTACTTGATTTGGGGCATTGAAATCCAGCTGATTTAATCTGACAGAGATTAATACTGCAACATGGCCGCCTGATCAATACATTTCGATCAATTTCCAGTAGAATTGATTAAATGATTGATATGGCATGCTCAAAAAGGCCCGTGGGGTGTGCTTTGATGACGGCACGTGATATTCCAATGATATTCCACGGGGGGTGATAGCCCCAGTCTCTCCCCGTGTAATGTGTGTGTTCAGCCGGGAGTGAGGACTGTGGAAGTAGTTTATCTATCTGCCGCACGCCTACTCTATTGTCTTCTCTCCACTGCCACTAGGGCGGGGGTGTCTGTACTCCTTGACCCCATCTTATGTACTTATATCTAGTGATTAGTGCTGCTCAAATCTGAACTTGGATGAAATCCAGATAGTTGTTTTCTGGTTTTCATCCTGTTAACCACTTGAGGACCTAGGGCTTTCTACCCCTTAAGGACCGGCCACTTTTTTTCCATTCAGACCACTGCAGCTTTCACGGTTTATTGCTCGCTCATACAACCTACCACCTAAATGAATTTTGGCTCCTTTTCTTGTCACTAATAAAGCTTTCTTTTGATGCTATTTGATTGCTCCTGCGATTTTTACTTTTTATTATATTCATCAAAAAAGACATGAATTTTGGCAAAAAAATGGTTTTTTTAACTTTCTGTGCTGACATTTTTCAAATAAAGTAAAATTTCTGTATACATGCAGCGCGAAAAATGTGGACAAACATGTTTTTGATTAAAAAAAACCCATTCAGTGTATATTTATTGGTTTGGGTAAAAGTTATAGCGTTTACAAACTATGGTGCCAAAAGTGATTTTTCCCATTTTCAAGCATCTCTGACTTTTCTGACCCCCTGTCATGTTTCATGAGGGGCTAGAATTCCAGGATAGTATAAATACCCCCCAAATGACCCCATTTTGGAAAGAAGACATCCCAAAGTATTCACTGAGAGGCATAGTGAGTTCATAGAAGATATTATTTTTTGTCACAAGTAAGCGGAAAATGACACTTTGTGAGAAAAATAAAAAAAAAAAAGTTTCCATTTCTTCTAACTTGCGACAAAAAAAAATGAAATCTGCCACGGACTCACCATGCCCCTCTCTGAATACCTTGAAGGGTCTACTTTCCAAAATGGGATCATTTGTGGGGTGTGTTTACTGTCCTGACATTTTGGGGGGTGCTAAATTGTAAGCACCCCTGTAAAGCCTAAAGGTGCTCATTGGACTTTGGACCCCTTAGCGCAGTTAGGCTGCAAAAAAGTGCCACACATGTGGTATTGCCGTACTCAGGAGAAGTAGTATAATGTGTTTTGCTGTGTATTTTTACACATACCCATGCTGGGTGGGAGAAATATCTCTGTAAATGACAATTTGTTAATTTTTTTTACACACAATTGTCCATTTACAGAGATATTTCTCCCACTCAGCATGGGTATGTGTAAAAATACACCACAAAACACATTATACTACTTCTCCTGAGTACGGCGATACCACATGTGTGGCACTTTTTTGCACCCTAACTGCGCTAAAGGGCCCAAAGTCCAATGAGTACCTTTAGGATTTCACAGGTCATTTTGAGAAATTTCGTTTCAAGACTACTCCTCACGGTTTAGGGCCCCTAAAATGCCAGGGCAGTATAGGAACCCCACAAATGACCCCATTTTAGAAAGAAGACACCCCAAGGTATTCCGTTAGTAGTATGGCGAGTTCATAGAAGATTTTATTTTTTGTCACAAGTTAGCGGAAAATGACACTTTGTGAAAAAACACAATTAAAATCAATTTCCGCTAACTTTTGACAAAAAATAAAATCTTCTATGAACTCACCATACTCCTAACGGAATACCTTGGGGTGTCTTCTTTCTAAAATGGGGTCATTTGTGGGGTTCCTATACTGCCCTGGCATTTTAGGGGCCCTAAACCGTGAGGAGTAGTCTTGAAACGAAATTTCTCAAAATGACCTGTGAAATCCTAAAGGTACTCATTGGACTTTGGGCCCTTTAGCGCAGTTAGGGTGCAAAAAAGTGCCACACATGTGGTATCGCCATACTCGGGAGAAGTAGTACAATGTGTTTTGGGGTGTATTTTTACACATACCCATGCTGGGTGGGAGAAATACCTCTGTAAATGGACAATTGTGTGTAAAAAAATCAAAAGATTGTCATTTACAGAGGTATTTCTCCCACCCAGCATGGGTATGTGTAAAAATACACCCCAAAACACATTATACTACTTCTCCCGAGTACGGCGATACCACATGTGTGGCACTTTTTTGCACCCTAACTGCACTAAGGGGCCCAAAGTCCAATGAGTACCTTTAGGATTTCACAGGTCATTTTTGTTTCAAGACTACTCCTCACGGTTTAGGGCCCCTAAAATGCCAGGGCAGTATAGGAACCCCACTAATGACCCCATTTTAGAAAGAAGACACCCCAAGGTATTCCGTTAGGGGTATGGTGAGTTCATAGAAGTTTTTATTTTTTTGTCACAAGTTAGCGGAAATTGATTTTAATAGTTTTTTTTCACAAAGTGTCATTTTCCGCTAACTTGTGACAAAAAATAAAATCTTCTATGAACTCACCATACTCCGTACGGAATACCTTTGGGTGTCTTCTTTCTAGAATGGGGTCATTTGTGGGGTTCCTATACTGCCCTGGCATTTTAGGGGCCCTAAACCGTGAGGAGTAGTCTTGAAACCAAATGTCGCAAAATGACCTGTGAAATCCTAAAGGTACTCATTGGACTTTGGGCCCCTTAGCGTACTTAGGGTGTAAAAAAGTGCCACACATGTGGTACCGCTGTACTCAGGAGAAGTAGTATAATGCGTTTTGGGGTGTATTTTTACACATACCCATGCTAAGTGGGAGAAATATCTCTGTAAATGACAATTGTTTGATTTTTTTACACACAATTGTCCATTTACATAGAAATTTCTCCCACCCAGCATGGGTATGTGTAAAAATACACCCCAAAACACATTATACTACTTTTCCTGAGTACGGCGGTACCACATGTGTGACACTTTTTTGCAGCCTAGGTGCGCTAAGGGGCCCAACGTCCTATTCACAGGTCATTTTGAAGCATTTGTTTTCTAGACTACTCCTCGCGGTTTAGGGCCCCTAAAATGCCAGGGCAGTATAGGAACCCCACAAGTGACCCCATTTTAGAAAGAAGACACCCCAAGGTATTCCGTTAGGTGTATGGCGAGTTCATAGAAGATTTTATTTTTTGTCACAAGTTAGTGAAAAATGACACTTTGTGAAAAAAAACCAATAAAAATTAATTTCCGCTAACTTTTGACAAAAAATTAAATCTTCTATGAACTCGTCATACACCTAACATAATACCTTGGGGTGTCTTTTTTTTCTAAAATGGGGTCACTTGTGGGGTTCCTATACCGCCCTGGCATTTTACAGGCCCAAAACCGTGAGTAGTCTGGAAACCAAATGTCTCAAAATGACTGTTCAGGGGTATAAGCATCTGCAAATTTTGATGACAGGTGGTCTATGAGGGGGCGAATTTTGTGGAACCGGTCATAAGCAGGGTGGCCTTTTAGATGACAGGTTGTATTGGGCCTGATCTGATGGATAGGAGTGCTAGGGGGGTGACAGGAGGTGATTGATGGGTGTCTCAGGGGGTGGTTAGAGGGGAAAATAGATGCAATCCATGCACTGGGGAGGTGATCGGAAGGGGGTCTGAGGGTTTGGCCGAGTGATCAGGAGCCCACACGGGGCAAATTGGGGCCTGATCTGATGGGTAGGTGTGCTAGGGGGTGACAGGAGGTGATTGATGGGTGTCTCAAGGTGTGATTAGAGGGGGGAATGGATGCAAGCAATGCACTGGCGAGGTGATCAGGGCTGGGGTCTGAGGGCATTCTGAGGGTGTGGGCGGGTGATTGAGTGCCCTAGGGGCAGATAGGGGTCTAATCTGATAGGTAGCAGTGACAGGGGGTGATTGATGGGTAATTAGTGGGTGTTTAGGGTAGAGAATAGATGGAAACACTGCGCTTGGGTGGTGATCTGATGTCGGATCTGCGGGCGATCTATTGGTGTGGGTGGGTGATCAGTTTGCCCGCAAGGGGCAGGTTAGGGGCTGATTGATGGGTGGCAGTGACAGCGGGTGATTGATGGGTGGCAGTGACAGGGGGTGATTGATGGGTGGCAGTGACAGGGGGTGATTGATGTGTGATTGATAGGTGATTGACAGGTAATCAGTGGGTTATTACAGGGGAGAACAGATGTAAATATTGCACTGGCGAATTGATAAGGGGGGGTCTGAGGGCAATCTGAGCGTGTAGGCGGTCGATTGGGTGCCCGCAAGGGGCAGATTAGGGTCTGATCTGATAGGTAACAGTGATAGGTGGTGATAGGGAGTGATTGATGGGTGATTGATGGGTAATTAGTGGGTGTTTAGAGGAGAGAATAGATGGAAACACTGCGCTTGGGTGGTGATCTGATGTCGGATCTGCGGGCGATCTATTGGTGTGGGTGGGTGATCAGATTGCCCGCAAGGGGCAGGTTAGCGGCTGATTGTTGGGTGGCAGTGACAGGGGGTGATTGATGGGTGATAGGTGATTGGCAGGTGATTGACAGGTGATCAGTGGGTTATTACAGGGAAGGACAGATGTAATTAATGCACTGGCGAATTGATAAGGGGGGGGGGGGGGGGGTCTGAGGGCAATCTGAGTGTGTGGGCGGGTGATTGGGTGCCCGCAAGGGGCAGATTAGGGTCTGATCTGATAGGTAACAGTGACAGGTGGTGATAGGGGGTGATTGATGGGTAATTAGTGGGTGTTTAGAGAAGATAACAGATGTAAACGATACATTTGGGAGGTAATCTGACGGCGGGTTTGCGGGCGATCTAATGGTGTGGGTGGGTGATCAGATTGCCCGCAAGGGGCAGGTTAGGGGCTGATTGATGGGTGGCAGTGACAGGGGGTGACAGGGGGTGATTGATGGGTGATAGGTGATTGGCAGGTGATTGACAGGTGATCAGTGGGTTATTACAGGGAAGAACAGATGTAATTAATGCACTGGTGAATTGATAAGGGGGGGTCAGAGGGCAATCTGAGCGTGTGGGCGGGTGATTGGGTGCCCGCAAGGGGCAGATTAGGGTCTGATCTGATAGGAAAAAGTGACAAGTGGTGATAGGGGGTGATTGATGGGTGATTGATGGGTAATTAGTGGGTGTTTAGAGGAGAGAATAGATGTAAACAATGGATTTGGGAGGTGATCTGATGTCGGATCTGTGGGCGATCTATTGGTGTGGGGGGGTGATCAGATTGCCCGCAAGGGGCAGGTTAGGGGCTGATTGATGGGTGGCAGTGACAGGGGGTGATTGACGGGTGATTGATGGGTGATTGACGGGTGATTGACAGGTGATTGACAGGTGATCAGGGGGATAGATGCATACAGTAAACAGGGGGGGTGGTCTGGGGGGGGGGGGTCTGGGGAGAATCTGAGGGGTGGGGGGTGATCAGGAGGGGGCAGGGAGCAGGGGGGGGGATAAAAAAAAAAATAGCGTTGACAGATAGTGACAGGGAGTGATTGATGGGTGATTAGGGGGGTGATTGGGTGCAAACAGGGGTCTGGGGGGTGGGCAGGGGGGGGGTCTGATGGGTGCTGTGGGCGATCTGGGGCAGGGGGGGGAGAAATCAGTGTGCTTGGGTGCAGACTAGGGTGGCTGCAGCCTGCCCTGGTGGTCCCTCGGACACTGGGACCACCAGGGCAGGAGGCAGCCTGTATAATACACTTTGTAAACATTACAAAGTGTATTATACACTTTGTATGCGGCGATCGCGGGGTTAACATCCCGCCGGCGCTTCCGTATAGCCGGCGGGATGTTGCGGCGAGCGAGCGGTGACAGGCGCCGGCGGAGGATCGCGTCACGGATGACGCGATCGCTCCGCCCATGCCCTTAAATGGACCGCCGCCTCTGTGGGTGAGGCCGTCCTGCAGGGCTCCACTTCCCCGCCGCCCCTGTGTAGTGGGCGGTCGGGAAGTGGTTAAACCAAATCACCTGTGCAGGGGGGGGCGTAATCTTACCTTTCTGACGTCTTCTTAGGTCTGTCCCTCGTCGCCTCCCACAATGCGGTCCATGTGCGTCACATGACTATAAACATTTCCTCCTTCAACCCGGAAGGAGGAAGTGTTTGCAATCACGTGACCGCCGCTTGGACTGCATCGTGGGAGGCACAGAGGGACGGACCTAAGAAGACGTCAGATAGGTAAGATTAGCTCCCCCCCCCCCCCCCCGCACAGGTGATTTGATTTAACAGGATGAAATCCGAATAACAACTATCCGGATTTCATTCAAGTACGGATTTGAGCAGCACTACTAGTGATGGTCATGTCTAGGAGAACTCATGGAGAAGCATGTGATTTGTTTGAACAGCTGACAGATTTGCAAAGCTCTTATTTGCTGTGATCACATCCTTTAGCACATGATAATGACTAGAAAACCAGAGACTTGCATATCTATCACCTGACCAAACTCATTACATGAAAAAAAAAACTCTGCCAAAAGTGGGTCCCAGCACTTGCAGCTGACCCTGCTGCTGTAGTGAAATGGACAGTCAGTTTTGGAGGTCCAACCCAGCAGGGTAGTTTGTAGACTAAATAGCTCACAAGTTGAGTTTGTGAAATTTCTCTCCGCCCGCCCCGCACACTGTTGTGATGCGGTAGCTAGTCCAAAGTATAGGTTACCACAGATACTCCCTAGTACAGTGTTCAGTGTTCCCCAACCCTGTCCTCAAGGCCCACCAATAGTTCATGTTTTGTGGAAATCCACAAGGTAGTTAATCAGCTCTGCTGGGACACTAATTACCTCACCTGTGCATGTTTGTGGTTTTCTGCAAAACATTAAGGCTAGGTTTCCATTTGTGCGGCGGGGCATGCGTCTTGCGAGACGCGATGCCGGCACAGCTGTTGCCTCTCGCAGCCGAATCCCTCTAGCCGTGCTATGCACAGCTATGGGATTCGGACAGCTACGGACGAAATTATGCTGCAGGGCCTCAGATTTTTCCTCGGCCACGAATTCGGATGGCTCTCATAGACTTCTATAGGCTGCTGAAATCCATCCGAATTCGTGGGCGGGGAATCGGCCTGGATTCGCAGCAGTGGAAACCCGGCCTTACTGCTGGTGAGCCTTGAGGATAGGGTTGGGGAACTCTGCCCTAGTAGATGCCCATAGCTTGTCCAATATTAGGTAGTCAGAGGTGTCCCCCAGTACAGGCTTAGGTAGGCCCCAAGTAGCCAGAAGTAGACCCACAGTAGTTGTTGGTCAGAGGTTGCCTCCCTGAGCAGAGAACCAGATGTGAGCCCCAGAATAGGTAGCCAGAGTGTGAGCCCACAATATAGGTAGCCATAGAGGGTACCCTTAGTATAGGTGGCCAGAGAGGATGCCTCCAGTGTAGATAGCCAGAGAGGGTACCTCCAGTAAAGAAGCAACTCGCCTCTTCAGGATCCAGTGAAGACACATGTGACCCATCTCCATGTTCCTGGATCTTCGTTTCTATGGCACTAGCACCCTTAGGAGAATGAAGATGGGTCACATGTGTGGTTCCTAGAGAAGTGAGTTACTTTACTCATCTGGTGTGCACCCAGTACTCCGGATGGGTGACCAAGATTCTGAACAGGAACATTATTCTGCAGATATGCAATCTCTGGTGCCTTCCCACCGCAGACTTCTTCTTATCCCACACCAAATGCCTCCAACCTCATTTTTTGGGTGCATATTATTTTGTCGCCGCTCAGTTCGGCGCGGAGAGAGACGAATGACGTCTCTCCCTGCTGCCGCTAAACTCAGATGCAGCATTAAATACTATTCCCCCTCCGAGTTGTCACAACTCGGAGGGAGATGTAATTCGGGGTCTGGCAGCTGCCAGAGCCCCAAGTTACCGCTACGCAGAGCGCGCATGAGAGCATTGCTGCTATGACGGAGCCCAGTTTTGGTGCTCAGCATTCAGAGCCACGTGCCGAAATAAACTGATCCGTCATTTTTTTCTCTTTAGATCTGATAGGCCATTCAATAGCAATGGATGCTGTTTCACAGAATAAGGGATTAGAGATGGCCAATGCCCTTCTCCTGTTGAACGTAAGAGGCCAGGGCCTATGTCCAGTTCACTTATTCATTTATGTTTTCTCCTAGGAGATCATTTTTCATCTTCTGTTTAACCACTTCCTGACCGCCCACTGCACAAGGGCGGCCGGAGAGTGGATCCCGCAAGGACCACCGCATGCACAGAGGCGGCGGTCCTTGTAGGCTCATGGGCGGAGCGATCGCGTCATCTGTGACGCAATCCTCCGCCGGGGACTGGCTCCGCCCACCTCGCGCTGTAACCTGCCGGCCGTTCGGAAGCGCCGGTGGGTTACTAGCACCCGGATCGCCGCATACAAAGTGTATAATACACTTTGTAATGTATACAAAGTGTATTATACAGGCTGCCTCCTGCCCTGGTGGTCCCAGTGTCCGAGGGACCACCAGGGCAGGCTGCAGCCACCCTAGTCTGCACCCAAGCACACTGATTTCCCCCCCCCTGCCCCCTGATCGCCCACAGCACCCCTCAGACCCCCCCTGCCCACCCCGCAGACCACTGTGACCCATCAATCACTCCCTGTCACTATCTGTCAACGTTATTTTTTTTATACCCTAAACTGCCCCCTGCTCCCTCCTGATCACCCCCCACCCCTCAGATTCTCCCCAGACCCCCCCCCCCCCCCCCCGACCCCCTTTCCCTGTGTACTGTATGCATCTATCCCCCCTGATCACCTGTCAATCACCTGTCAATCACCCATCAATCACCCATCAATCACCCCCTGTCACTGCCACCCATCAATCAGCCCCTAACCTGCCCCTTGCGGGCAATCTGATCACCCACCCACACCAATAGATCGCCCGCAGATCCGACGTCAGATCACCTCCCAAGTGCAGTGTTTACATCTGTTCTCTACCCTAAACACCCACTAATTACCCATCAATCACCCATCAATCACCCCTATCACCACCTGACACTGTTAACCATCAGATCATACCCTAATCTGCCTCTTGCGGGCACCCAATCACCCACCTACACGCTCTGATTGCCCTCAGACCCCCCCTTATCAATTCGCCAGTGCAATATTTACATCTGTTTTTCCTTGTAATAATCCACTGATCACCTGTCAATCACCTGTCACTCACCTATCAATCACCTCCTGTCACTGCCACCCATCAATCACCCCCTGTCACTGCCACCCATCAATCAGCCCCTAACCTGCCCCTTGCGGGTAATCTGAACACCCACCCACACCAATAGATCGCCCGCAGATCCGACGTCAGATCACCTCCCAAGAGCAGTGTTTACATCTGTTCTCTACCCTAAACACCCACTAATTACCCATCAATCACCCATCAATCACCCCCTATCACCACCTGTCACTGTTACCCATCAGATCAGACCCTAATCTGCCTCTTGCGGGCACCCAATCACCCGCCTACACGCTCAGATTGCCCTCAGACACCCCCCCCCCCTTATCAATTCGCCAGTGCAATATTTACATCTGTTCTTCCCTGTAATAACCCACTGATCACCTGTCAATCATCTGTCAATCACCCATCAATCACCCCCTGTCACTGCCACCCATCAATCACCCCATGTCACTGCCACCCATCAATCAGCCCCTAACCTGCCCCTTGCGGGCAATCTGATCACCCACCCACACCAATAGATCGCCCGCAGATCCGACGTCAGATCACCTCCCAAGTGCAGTGTTTACATCTGTTCTCTACCCTAAACACCCACTAATTACCCATCAATCACCCCCTGTCACTGCTACCTATCAGATTAGACCCCTATCTGCCCCTAGGGCACTCAATCACCCGCCCACACCCTCAGAATGCCCTCAGACCCCAGCCCTGATCACCTCGCCAGTGCATTGCTTGCATCTATTCCCCCCTCTAATCACACCTTGAGACACCCATCAATCACCTCCTGTCACCCAGTAGCACACCTACCCATCAGATCAGGCCCTAATTTACCCCGTGTGGGCTCCTGATCACTCGGCCAAACCCTCAGATCCCCCTCAGACCCCCTTCCCATCACCTCCCCAGTGCATTGATTGCATCTATTTTCCCCTCTAACCACCCCCTGAGACACCCATCAATCACCTCCTGTCACCCCCTAGCACTCCTATCCATCAGATCAGGCCCAATACAACCTGTCATCTAAAAGGCCACCCTGCTTATGACCGGTTCCACAAAATTCGCCCCCTCATAGACCACCTGTCATCAAAATTTACAGATGCTGATACCCCTGAACAGTCATTTTGAGACATTTGGTTTCCAGACTACTCACGGTTTTGGGCCCATAAAATGCCAGGGCGGTATAGGAACCGTTTTTTTTTCACAAAGTGTCATTTTTCCCTAACTTGTGACAAAAAATAAAAAAATCTTCTATGAACTCGCCATACACCTAACGGAATACCTTGGGGTGTCTTCTTTCTAAAATGGGGTCACTTGTGGGGTTCCTATACTGCCCTGGCATTTTAGGGGCCCTAAACCGTGACGAGTAGTCTAGAAAACAAATCTGTGAATAGGACGTTGGGCCCCTTAGCGCACTTAGGCTGCAAAAAAGTGTCACACATGTGGTACCGCCGTACCCAGGAAAAGTAGTATAATGTGTTTTGGGGTGTATTTTTACACGTACCCACGCTGGGTGGGAGAAATCTCTCTGTAAATGGACAATTGTGTGTAAAAAAAATCAAACAATTGTCATTTACAGAGATATTTCTCCCACCCAGCATGGGTATGTGTAAAAATACACCCCAAAACACATTATACTACTTCTCCTGAGTACGGCGGTACCATATGTGTGGCACTTTTTTACACCTTAAGTACGCTAAGGGGCCCAAAGTCCAATGAGTACCTTTAGGATTTCACAGGTCATTTTTGTTTCAAGACTACTCCTCACGGTTTAGGGCCCCTAAAATGCCAGGGCAGTATAGGAACCCCACTAATGACCCCATTTTAGAAAGAAGACACCCCAAGGTATTCCGTTAGGAGTATGGTGAGTTCATAGAAGATTTTATTTTTTGTCACAAGTTAGCGGAAAATGACACTTTGTGAAAAAAACCAATTAAAATCAATTTCCGCTAACTTGCGACAAAAAATAAAATCTTCTATGAACTTGCCATACTCCTAACAGAATACCTTGGGGTGTCTTCTTTTTTAAAATGGGGTCATTAGAGGGGTTCCTATACTGCCCTGACATT
This sequence comes from Hyperolius riggenbachi, assembly GCF_040937935.1. Lineage (NCBI taxonomy): Eukaryota > Metazoa > Chordata > Amphibia > Anura > Hyperoliidae > Hyperolius > Hyperolius riggenbachi. The sequence continues at coordinate 189,726,421 of NC_090655.1, read as the reverse complement.
TTAGGGGGCCCTAAACCGTGAGGAGTAGTCTTGAAACAAAAATGACCTGTGAAATCCTAAAGGTACTCATTGGACTTTGGCCCCTTAGCGCAGTTAGGGTGCAAAAAAGTGCCACACATGTGGTATCGCCATACTCAGAAGAAGTAGTATAATGTGTTTTGGGGTGTATTTTTACACATACCCATGCTGAGTGGGAGAAATATCTCTGTAAATGGACAATTGTGTGTAAAAAAAATTAACAAATTGTCATTTACAGAGATATTTCTCCCACCCAGCATGGGTATGTGTAAAAATACACCCCAAAACACATTATACTACTTCTCCTGAGTACGGCAATACCACATGTGTGACACTTTTTTGCAGCCTAACTGCGCTAAGGGGCCCAAAGTCCAATGAGCACTTTTAGGCTTTACCGGGGTGCTTACAAATTGGCACCCCCCAAAATGCCAGGACAGTAAACACACCCCACAAATGACCCCATTTTGGAAAGTAGACACTTCAAGGTATTCAGAGAGGGGCATGGTGAGTCCGTGGCAGATTTCATTTTTTTTTTTGTCACAAGTTAGCAGAAATGGAAACTTTTTTTTTTTCTTGTCACAAAGTGTCATTTTCCGCTAACTTGTGACAAAAAATAATATCTTCTATGAACTCACTATGCCTCTCAGTGAATACTTTGGGATGTCTTCTTTCCAAAATGGGGTCATTTGGGGGGTATTTATACTATCCTGGAATTCTAGCCCCTCATGAAACATGACAGGGGGTCAGAAAAGTCAGAGATGCTTGAAAATGGGAAAATTCACTTTTTGCACCATAGTTTGTAAACACTATAACTTTTACCCAAACCAATAAATATATGCTGAATGGGTTTTTTTTTTAATCAAAAACATGTTTGTCCACATTTTTCGTGCTGCATGTATACATAAATTTTACTTTATTTGAAAAATGTCAGCACAGAAAGTTAAAAAAATCATTTTTTTTTACAAAATTCAGGTCTTTTTTGATGAATATAATAAAAAGTAAAAATCGCAGCAGCAATCAAATAGCACCAAAAGAAAGCTTTATTAGTGACAAGAAAAGGAGCCAAAATTCATTTAGGTGGTAGGTTGTATGAGCGAGCAATAAACCGTGAAAGCTGCAGTGGTCTGAATGGAAAAAAAGTGCCTGGTCCTTAAGGGGGGTAAAGCCCACGGCCCTCAAGTGGTTAAAATAACTTTCCAGCATTCTTCAGTTGAAAAAAAATATCAAAAGTAGGTGAAAAAGTACTGTCAGAATTATTCTGAGTATTTTCTTGCTTGCTGGTGGCTTAAAGGGTGGCTTAAAAAATAAAAATACTAATCCACTTACCTGGGGATTCTTCCAGCCCGTAGGAGGCAGGTTGTGCCCTCGACGCCACTCCGGAGGCTCCCGGTTTTCTCCGGTGGCTCACCCAACCTGGCCAGGCCGGCTTCCTGGTCGGGCTTCTCATTGCGCTCCAACGTGCGTCTCACGCGGTCGCGCTGACGTCATCGGACGTCCTACGGACTGTACTGCGCAGGTGCAGAACTACTGCGCCTGTGCAGTACAGCCTGAAGGACGTCCGATGTCGTCAGTGCGACGGCGTGAGACGTACGTTGGAGCGCACAACAGCCCGACCTGGAAGCCAGCCTGGCATGTCGGGTGAGCCACCGGAGAAGACCGGGAGCCTCCGGAGCGGCGTCAAGGGCAAGTCCTGCCTGCCACGGGCTGGAGGAAGCCCCAGGTAAGTGGATTAGTATTTTTTTTCTCCCTTTAAAAGCTATTTTATTTCTAAGGCTAGGTTAACGGTGGCCAGTTGCATAACATATTTTAAATAAAATTTGCCCCCCCATTTCTTTTATTTTTAACCCCATGTCTGCCCTTAACCCCTGATCCTCCCTCTTCTTACCATTTATCCTTTCTGATGATTCCCCCTTCCACTACCTTTCGGGTACTTTCCCCCCTCTCTACCTACTCTTTTTTTTATCTATTTCTATCTATAGTCTTCTATTCTTTTCATTCGTTCCTTATTAAAATAATTTTTTTTTATAAAGTCACGTCTATCTCTTTTTATTTTATTTCTTACTTTTTTCTCTATCTCCTTACTTTACTATGGCAGGAAGGCTGTATTCTGTGGAGGAAGCAGTAGCCATTCTCCAGCAGAGCAGCAAGGATGAGTCAGGTAGTGAGTGGCTTCCTCTGAATGTTCAGAGTCCAGAGGGCCACCATCTCGCCTCTTGAGGATAGATGACCCTGAGTCCGCTGATAAGGTAATGTCAGGGCAGTCAGAGGCCACAGCAGGGGGCTCGGTGGGCAACACCGCTGAAGCCAGCAGCATTGGGCAGAGGGGAGCCAAGAGCAGAAAGGGTGGGCGACCACCAGTACCTCGCAGGCAGGAGGCAATGGATAATATTCTGAATGGCACCTGGTCACCCCCTAATTTTGAGGTGCCAAATATCCCCCCTTTTACAGCTACTCCTGGTGAGTTAGTGCCTACTGACAATCTGGCACCAGTAGACTTGTACCAGCTGTTCATTACAGAAGAATTGTGGCAGCATATGGTTGAGCAGACTAATTTGTATGCTCAACAATTTTTAGCTGCCACCCACTAAACTGTGAGAAAATGGGAGCCCACCACTGTGCCCGAAATGAAAGTGTACATTGGCCTGACTCTGAGCATGCCGTGGACATCACAGCAAAGTCGGAAATGAAATATGTATTGGTTCAAGGACGTCTTTCATAACGCGCCCCTCTATCCAGCAGTAATGCCCAGGCAGGGTTGATTTGTTGTCTAAATTTCTTAATTTTAATGACAACACCCAGAGTGTTCCACAGACCAACCCTGTCCACGATAGATGATTCAAGTTGAGGCCCCTGTTGTCCCACCTTACTGCAATATTTGGGGATATCTACACCCCAAACCATGACATTGCAGTAGATGAGTCCCTTGTACCGTTTCATGGGAGACTTTCCATGAAACCGTACATACCAAGCAAGCGGGCAAGATATGAGGTGAAAATTTACAAGGCATGTGAGAGTGGCGCTGGCTACACCTTCGCCTTTAAAATACACAAAGGCAAAGACACCTTTATACAGCCAGCTGGATGCCCAAAGTACATTAGCACCAGTGGGAAGATTGTTGTGGTGCTACTAAGCCCACATACAGAGTATGTGTGGAACACAAAAGGAGGAGGGAGTCCAGGTATTTTTGCCCAAAATACCCCTCAGCCCCAGCACTGTGTGTTGCCGAGTACTTTGAGGCATACCACACTCTTGCAGATTATTAAATTCCTTCTTTACTTATTTACCGTATTTTGTGTTTTTCATTTTTTTTAAACATGGACACAGTTTACTGGCCTTTTCCCCTTTCCTGTATATCCATGTCACTTACTGTCCCTCATAGGAGCTCACATTTGGCCCACCACTGTGTTTCTAGGGTGTTGGAGGAAACCGGATGCTTGGGGGAATTCTAGGAACACAAACAAGCTACCAAATTGAACTTTGGACCTTGCTTCAAAATTGAACTTTGGCCACATGTTTAGAATTAACTATGCAGACCACCTTCCCCCAGATTTGCTGTGGCTTCTGACCCCTAACCTCTGGCTTTTCTCCAATCCTGCTAGACATCCAATGGTAAGTTCCATTGTACTTGTCAACATTGTCATTTGGCTTCGTTTTAAGCAGGACAAATGTGAGAATACATTTTGGTGTGTTTTAAAGCTTGGACTCGTGTGACACTCGTGTAAAAAATAGGGACAAACTCAATCCAAATTAAAAAATAAAAATTGTAATTTTCAAATTATAATGACACATGGTAAAGTTTCAGGAACACTATACGAGCAGGTAGCTCACAAAACATCAAACAAAGAAAGAGAGAGGAAAGGATTGGGTATTGGGTGCATGAGAATATAACAACTTTATTGAATGTTACAAATGACTCTAAAAGCTTGATCACAATATGAAAAAGTGCAAAAAGAACCTCCCATATAAAAGCAATTTTTCACCAGTTGCACCAACAAAGACACCAGGCGCTGTAGTCCCCCAACCTCTCATAGCTCTAAATAGTCATGCAAAACACATATAGTTCCTGTATCAGATTGGTGATAAGATGTACTGTATGTGGCTAACGATCCCAATCGCAGATCGAATCAGGTAAGCAAGGCTGAACAGTGCCTAACTAATTATAACAGACCAGCAGCATCAGCCAGTACTAGAAAATCCAGACCGGGCCTTAATAAATATGTACTGTATAGGAAAAACTCCAAAGAATGGACTGTTTTATATCCAGAGTGAAATCCAGTATCATAGATTGTATCAACTGTTTGAACTGTTTGAATGTCCAGCATAGCAATCAAGCCAGCATAGAACCAATGGCGAGCTGTACAGCCCACACAAATTTCAAGCTAGAAAAGAATGCCCAGACAGTTCCAGGAAACTGTGACACAATGTCATCTCAAAAGTTTGGCTGCAGCAAGTCCGGATTACAGTTAAGATGAGACCGAAAGGGCCTCCAAGCTGGATAGCAGGAAAGTGCAGGCCTGTGTTATAGTTACCACTCCCGAGTCCCACATTTAGCTCCAGGTAAGCGATGATGGTGACAGAGCTTAGAGTAGGTAGGTGCCAGGGTGCCAGGTGATATTTAGCTATTTAGCATGTCTTTACCGTCTGACATGTTTCGCCACATCTTGTGGCATTTTCAAAGACAAGACATGCCAACAGCCGCATGCTAACAAACGCCATGTCCGAGGACTAAATAGGCATCTGATGCCTCTCCATCCGCCGCTCATCTGACTCCACCCGCAAGCACACGTCATCACGCCAGGGAGGCATATGCTAAGTCGCATGGACGGCTCACAAAACACCAACTTTTGAATAGCCCTGGTTGTTAGCCTTCCATAATGGTGACATTTGTGGATATTTTCTAATTCCAATCATTCCTATGGCTATGCAAATAAACAATGACGCAGTAACAATTAGTGCAATAAAATAGGCAACCTTGGGTATAATGCAAAGTACAATGCAATCTTCTGGCAGATTTTCTATCAGATTGATTATTTCCAACATGTCCGATCTGATTTCTGGTCGATTTTTCAAACGATTTTGAACGATTTTGATGTTAGAAGTGAACGGAAAATCGACTAAAAAATGATCGGAAAACAGATTGGACATGTTGGAAATAATCGATCTGACAGTAAGAGCCTCAGTAAAAGTTTTTTCAAATTTGTAAGGTTGCAACATGGTCATCACACAATACTAATAATAATAATTCAGTATTGTCTGGATTTGCCGATTAACCAAGCTTTGGCCTTTGGACACAAACTTCTATCTTCTCTGGTCTGCGGTTGAACATTTTGCTCTACTTTAGGGCTCTCATTTCTATAATATGTAACTAATTTATTAAAATGGCTAATAATGTGACTATTAAGATTTATTTTAATTCATATGTTGTATAAACCTGCGCCACACCCATGGATGGCACATTAAATTTATAGGTCCCAATGTCTGTGACATGGCCTTTGAAGAGAATCTGTAAGGGAAAAAAAAACCTCTGGAGACACTTACCTCGGGAGAGGGAAACCTCTGGATCCTAACAAGGCTTCCCCCGTCCTTCTCCCCCGAAGTGCGGCGAGGTAAATATTTACGTACTGCGATCCTGTGCAGACGCACTAGCGGCTTTCTGTACAGGTTAAGGCGGAAATAGCCGAACTGGATTTGGATGCGCTGTACTGCGCAGGCGCGAGTTCTTTGCTACTGCGCCTTCGCTGGATCCCGGAGAGGTAAATAAATCTAGCTTGTCAAGCTTGTCCAGGGAAGATTCGGGGGGAGCCAGCGCTGGATTCCTGCTGTCTACAAAGGTCGAGGAAGCCACATTGGAACCCTGAGGCTTCCCCCTCCCGAGGTAAGTATCCCCCAGAGGTTGTTTTTTTTTAAGTTACAGAGTCTCTTTAACCACTTCCCGACCGCCTAATGCACAGAGGCGGCCGGGAAGTGGAGCCCTGAAGGACCGGCTCACCCACAGAGGCGGCGGTCCTTCTAAGGGCATGGGCGGAGCGATCGCGTCATCCGTGACGCGATCCTCCGCCGGCGCCTGTCACCGCTCGCCCGCCGCAACATCCCGCCGGCTATACGGAAGCGCCGGCAGGATGTTAACCCCGTGATCGCCGCATACAAAGTGTATAATACACTTTGTAATGTTTACAAAGTGTATTACACAGGCTGCCTCCTGCCCTGGTGGTCCCAGTGTCCGAGGGACCACCAGGGCAGGCTGCAGCCACCCTAGTCTGCACCCAAGCACACTGATTTCTCCCCCCCCGCCCCAGATCGCCCACAGCACCCATCAGACCCCCCCTGCCCACCCCCCAGACCCCTGTTTGCACCCAATCACCCCCCTAATCACCCATCAATCACTCCCTGTCACTATCTTTCAACGCTATTTTTTTTTATCCCCCCCCCCTGCTCCCTGCCCCCTCCTGATCACCCCCCACCCCTCAGATTCTCCCCAGACCCCCCCCCCCCCCCCCAGACCACCCACCCCCCTGTTTACTGTATGCATCTATCCCCCTGATCACCTGTCAATCACCTGTCAATCACCTGTCAATCACCCGTCAATCACCCCCTGTCACTGCCACCCATCAATCAGCCCCTAACCTGCCCCTTGCGGGCAATCTGATCACTCCCCCACACCAATAGATCGCCCGCAGATCCGACATCAGATCACCTCCCAAATCCATTGTTTACATCTATTCTCTCCTCTAAGCACCCACTAATTACCCATCAATCACCCATCAATCACCCCCTATCACCACCTGTCACTTTTACCTATCAGAACAGACCCTAATCTGCCCCTTGCGGGCACCCAATCACCCGCCCACACGCTCAGATTGCCCTCTGACCCCCCCTTATCAATTCACCAGTGCATTAATTACATCTGTTCTTCCCTGTAATAACCCACTGATCACCTGTCAATCACCTGCCAATCACCTATCACCCATCAATCACCCCCTGTCACCCCCTGTCACTGCCACCCATCAATCAGCCCCTAACCTGCCCCTTGCGGGCAATCTGATCACCCACCCACACCATTAGATCGCCCGCAAACCCGCCGTCAGATTACCTCCCAAATGTATCGTTTACATCTGTTATCTTCTCTAAACACCCACTAATTACCCATCAATCACCCATCAATCACCCCCTATCACCACCTGTCACTGTTACCTATCAGATCAGACCCTAATCTGCCCCTTGCGGGCACCCAATCACCCGCCCACACGCTCAGATTGCCCTCAGACCCCCCCCCCCCCCCTTATCAATTCGCCAGTGCATTAATTACATTTGTCCTTCCCTGTAATAACCCACTGATCACCTGTCAATCACCTGTCAATCACCTATCACCCATCAATCACCCCCTGTCACTGCCACCCAACAATCAGCCCCTAACCTGCCCCTTGCGGGCAATCTGATCACCCACCCACACCAATAGATCGCCCGCAGATCCGACATCAGATCACCACCCAAGCGCAGCGTTTACATCTATTCTCTCCTCTAAACACCCACTAATTACCCATCAATCACCCCCTATCACCACCTGTCACTGTTACCCATCAGATCAGACCCTAATCTGCCCCTTGCGGGCACCCAATCACCCGCCTACACGCTCAGATTGCCCTCAGACCCCCCCTTATCAATTCGCCAGGGCAATATTTACATCTGTCCTTCCCTGTAATAACCCACTGATCACCTGTCAATCACCTGCCAATCACCTATCACCCATCAATCACCCCCTGTCACTGCCACCCATCAATCACCCCCTGTCACTGCCACCCATCAATCACCCGCTGTCACTGCCACCCATCAATCAGCCCCTAACCTTCCCCTTGCGGGCAAACTGATCACCCACCCACACCAATAGAACGCCCGCAGATCCGACATCAGATCACCACCCAAGCGCAGTGTTTCCATCTATTCTCTACCCTAAACACCCACTAATTACCCATCAATCACCCCCTGTCACTGCTACCTATCAGATTAGACCCCTATCTGCCCCTAGGGCACTCAATCACCCGCCCACACCCTCAGAATGCCCTCAGACCCCAGCCCTGATCACCTCACCAGTGCATTGCTTGCATCTATTCCCCCCTCTAATCACACCTTGAGACACCCATCAATCACCTCCTGTCACCCCCTAGCACACCTACCCATCAGATCAGGCCCCAATTTGCCCCGTGTGGGCTCCTGATCACTCGGCCAAACCCTCAGATCCCCCTCAGACCCCCTTCCGATCACCTCCCCAGTGCATTGATTGCATCTATTTTCCCCTCTAACCACCCCCTGAGACACCCATCAATCACCTCCTGTCACCCCCCTAGCACTCCTATCCATCAGATCAGGCCCAATACAACCTGTCATCTAAAAGGCCACCCTGCTTATGACCGGTTCCACAAAATTCGCCCCCTCATAGACCACCTGTCATCAAAATTTGCAGATGCTTATACCCCTGAACAGTCATTTTGAGACATTTGGTTTCCAGACTACTCACGGTTTTGGGCCTGTAAAATGCCAGGGCGGTATAGGAACCCCACAAGTGACCCCATTTTAGAAAAAAAGACACCCCAAGGTATTCTGTTAGGTGTATGACGAGTTCATAGAAGTTTTTATTTGTTGTCAAAAGTTAGCGGAAATTAATTTTTATTGTTTTTTTTTCACAAAGTGTCATTTTTCACTAACTTGTGACAAAAAATAAAATCTTCTATGAACTCGCCATACACCTAACGGAATACCTTGGGGTGTCTTCTTTCTAAAATGGGGTCACTTGTGGGGTTCCTATACTGCCCTGGCATTTTAGGGGCCCTAAACCGCGAGGAGTAGTCTAGAAAACAAATGCTTCAAAATGATCTGTGAATAGGACGTTGGGCCCCTTAGCGCACCTAGGCTGCAAAAAAGTGTCACATGTGGTACCGCCGTACTCAGGAGAAGTAGTATAATGTGTTTTGGGGTGTATTTTTACACATACCCATGCTGGGTGGGAGAAATTTCTATGTAAATGGACAATTGTGTGTAAAAAAATCAAACAATTGTCATTTACAGAGATATTTCTCCCACTTAGCATGGGTATGTGTAAAAATACACCCTAAAATGCATTATACTACTTCTCCTGAGTACGGCGGTACCACATGTGTGGCACTTTTTTACACCCTACGCTAAGGGGCCCAAAGTCCAATGAGTACCTTTAGGATTTCACAGGTCATTTTGCGACATTTGGTTTCAAGACTACTCCTCACGGTTTAGGGCCCCTAAAATGCCAGGGCAGTATAGGAACCCCACAAATGACCCCATTCTAGAAAGAAGACACCCAAAGGTATTCCGTACGGAGTATGGTGAGTTCATAGAAGATTTTATTTTTTGTCACAAGTTAGCGGAAAATGACACTTTGTGAAAAAAAACTATTAAAATCAATTTCCGCTAACTTGTGACAAAAAAATAAAAACTTCTATGAACTCACCATACTCCTAACGGAATACCTTGGGGTGTCTTCTTTCTAAAATGGGGTCATTAGTGGGGTTCCTATACTGCCCTGGCATTTTAGGGGCCCTAAACCGTGAGGAGTAGTCTTGAAACAAAAATGACCTGTGAAATCCTAAAGGTACTCATTGGACTTTGGGCCCCTTAGTGCAGTTAGGGTGCAAAAAAGTGCCACACATGTGGTATCGCCGTACTCGGGAGAAGTAGTATAATGTGTTTTGTGGTGTATTTTTACACATACCCATGCTGAGTGGGAGAAAGATCTCTGTAAATGGACAATTGTGTGTAAAAAAAATTAACAAATTGTCATTTACAGAGATATTTCTCCCACCCAGCATGGGTATGTGTAAAATTACACCCCAAAACACATTATACTACTTCTCCTAAATACGGCAATACCACATGTGTGGCACTTTTTTGCAGCCTAACTGCGCTAAGGGGTCCAAAGTCCAATGAGCACCTTTAGGCTTTACAGGGGTGCTTACAATTCAGCACCCCCCAAAATGTCATGACAGTAAACACACCCCACAAATGACCCCAGTTTGGAAAGTAGACCCTTCAAGGTATTCAGAGAGGGGCATGGTGAGTCCGTGGCAGATTTCATTTTTTTTTGTCGCAAGTTAGAAGAAATGGAAACTTATTTTTTTTTTTTTTTCTCACAAAGTGTCATTTTCCGCTTACTTGTGACAAAAAATAATATCTTCTATGAACTCACTATGCCTCTCAGTGAATACTTTGGGATGTCTTCTTTCCAAAATGGGGTCATTTGGGGGGTATTTATACTATCCTGGAATTCTAGCCCCTCATGAAACATGACAGGGGGTCAGAAAAGTCAGAGATGCTTGAAAATGGGAAAATTCACTTTTTGCACCATAGTTTGTAAACGCTATAACTTTTACCCAAACCAATAAATATACACTGAATGGGTTTTTTTTTAATCAAAAACATGTTTGTCCACATTTTTCGCGCTGCATGTATACAGAAATTTTACTTTATTTGAAAAATGTCAGCACAGAAAGTTAAAAAAATCATTTTTTTGCCAAAATTTATGTCTTTTTTGATGAATATAATAAAAAGTAAAAATCGCAGGAGCAATCAAATAGCACCAAAAGAAAGCTTTATTAGTGACAAGAAAAGGAGCCAAAATTCATTTAGGTGGTAGGTTGTATGAGCGAGCAATAAACCGTGAAAGCTGCAGTGGTCTGAATGGAAAAAAAGTGGCCGGTCCTTAAAGGGACACTTAAGTCAAACAAAAAAAATGAGTTTTACTCACCCAGGGCTTCCAATAGCCCCCTGCAGCTGTCCGGTGCCCTCGCCGTCTCCCTCCGATCCTCCTGGCCTCGCCGGCAGCCACTTCCTGTTTCGGTGACAGGAGCTGACAGGCTGGGGACGCGAGTAATTCTTCGCGTTCCCAGACACATAAACATCCTCTATGCTGCTATATGGTATATGATATATGCTATAGCAGCATAGATGGCGCTATTGTGGCCAGGAACGTGAAGAATCACTTGCGTCCCCCAGCCTGTCAGCTCCTGTCACCGAAACAGGAAGTGGCTGCCGGCGGGGCCAGGGGGATCGGAGGGAGATGGCGAGGGCACCGGACAGCTGCAGCGGGCTATTGGAAGCCCCAGGTGAGTAAAACTCATTTTTTTTTGTTTGACTTAAGTGTCCCTTTAAGGGGTAGAAAGCCCTAGGTCCTCAAGTGGTTAAGCATCAATATTGTGCTTTCTACAATACTACATTCATATACAGTGGCTTGGAAAAGTATTCGGCCCCCTTGAAGTTTTCCACATTTTGTCACATTACTGCCACAAACATGAATCAATTTTATTGGAATTCCACGTGAAAGACCAATACAAAGTGGTGTACACGTGAGAAGTGGAATGAAAATCATACATGATTCCAAATATTTTTTACAAATCAATAACTGCAAAATGGGGTGTGCATAATTGTTCAGCCCCCTTTTGTCTGAGTGCAGTCAGTTGCCCATAGACATTGCCTGATGAGTGCTAATGACTAAATAGAGTGCACCTGTATGTAATCTAATGTCAGTGCAAATACAGCTGCTCTGTGAGGGCCTCAGAGGTTGCCTAAGAGAATATTGGGAGCAACAACACCGTGAAGTCGGATGCAGTTGGCTGATAGTGTAATGGTTAAGGGTTCTGCCTCTGACACAGGAGACCTGGGTTCGAATCTCGGCTCTGCCTGTTCAGTAAGCCAGCACTAATTCAGTAGGAGACCTTTGGCAAGTCTCCCTTACACTGCTACTGCCAATAGAGCGCGCCCTAGTGGCTGCAGCTCTGGCGCTTTGAGTCCGAAAGGAGAAAAGCGCAATATAAATGTTATTTGTCTTGTCTTGTCTTGTCTTGTGAAGTCCAAAGAACACACAAGACAGGTCAGGGATCAAGTTATTGAGAAATTTAAAGCAGGCTTGGATTACAAAAAGTTTTCCAAAGCCTTGAACATCCCCCGGAGCACTGTTCAAGCGATCATTCAGAAATGGAAGGAGTATGGCACAACTGTAAACCTATCAAGACAAGGCCATCCACCTAAACTCATAGGCCGAACAAGGAGAGCGCTGATCAGAAATGCAGTCAAGAGGCCCATGGTGACTCTGAACAAGATGCAGAGATCTACAGCTCAGGTGGGAGACTCTGTTTATAGGACAACTACTAGTCATGCACTACACAAAGTTGGCCTTTATGGAAGAGTGGCAAGAAGAAAGCCATTGTTAACAGAAAAGCATAAGAAGTCCTGTTTGCAGTTTGCCACAAGCCATGTGGGGGACACAGCAAACATGTGGGAGAAGGTGCTCTCGTCAGATGAGACCAAAATGGAACTTTTTGGCCAAAATGCAAAACGCTATGTGTGGCGGAAAACTAACACTGCACATCTCTCTGAACACACCATCCCCACTGTCAAATATGGTGGTGGCAGCATCATGCTCGGGGGTGCATCTCTTCAGCAGGGACAGGGAAGCTGGTCAGAGTTGATGGGAAGATGGATGGAGCCAAATACAGGCCAAACTTGGAAGAAAACCTCTTGGAATCTGCAAAAGACTTGAGACTGGGGCGGAGGTTCACCTTCCAGTAGGACACCGACCCTAAACATAAAGCCAGGGCAACAATGGAATGGTTTAAAACAAAACATATCAATGTGTTAGAATGGCCCAGTCAAAGTGCAGATCTAAATCCAATCGAGAATCTGTGGCAAGATCTGAAAACTGCTGTTCACAAATGCTGTCCATCTAATCTGACTGAGTTAAAGCTATTTTGCAAAGAAGAATGGGCAAGGATTTCAGTCTCTAGATGTGCAAAGCTGGTAGAGACATACCCTAAAAGTCTGGCAGCTGTAATTGCAGCAAAGGGTGGTTCTACAAAGTATTGACTCAGGGGGCTGAATAATTATGCACACCCCACTTTGCAGTTATTGATTTGTAAAAATGTTTGGAATCATGTACGGTTTCCGTTCCACTTCTCACGTGTACACCCCTTTGTATTGGCATTTCACGTGGAATTCCAATAAAAATGATTCAGGTTTGTGGCAGTAATGTGACAAAATGTGGAAAACTTCAAGGGGGCCGGATACACACACACACACACACATACACACAGACACACACACAGACACACACACATAGAGCGGGGAAGCGCTGCCTATGTTTGCAAGAGCTTTCCCGTGCAAATCGCACTGCTAATCTGGATGGTATGGTACAGATTTCTGCAGCACGCACCCGAATCCTTATGTGCACGGCTTAGTGATTCAAGCTGTATCTTCAGAAAATGAGGTTAAATGGGAAAAGTATTTTCCTTTTATTGATATACAAGTCTAAGAGCCAGTTTTCACTAGGAGCTGTGGCCAAACTGGAAACAGCCACGGCTCCTAGTGTAAGCCGGCCCTTAAGGTGCCCATACACTCGTCAGATTGGCAGCAGATAGATAAGAAATGCATCTGATGATCTATCTGATGCGTTTTTAGAACATTTTTTACCAGGATAGAATTCCAATAGATTTCAGTTTGAAATCTATTGAAATTCGATCTGATGGCATTTTTTTGCCATCAGATTTCCATTAAGGCCAATGCAAACTGATAAGCAATCTCATCAGATCGACCTAAATTTTCCACCCTGCAAGTTCGATGGAAATCCATCGAAATCGATCGAAATCGGCCGTCGATCGGTCGATTGGCCAACCGATTTGCAATCGATTGATCGATCGATCGATCGGGATCGATCGGTCGGCCAGAAAATCGGCTGAGTGTATGGGCTGCTTAAGACTCGTTTATAAATAAAAGGAAAATACTTAACTTATTTAACCTGCTGTCCCCCAGTGTCTGTGCAGTTATAGTTTACCAGTCACACCGTTCGCGCTGAGCATCCGTGCCCTATTTCCGCTTTCGGGCCCATGTGGCTACCGGCATATAGCACGTGTGCACACACCCTACTTGCTATAACACGGGCAACCACGTGGGGGCGAAATGTGAAAATATGACGACACTCAGCGTGAAAGATGACAGGTAAAGTATAACTGCATGGGCACTGGGGGAGGGGCATAAAACAGTAGGGGGACAGTGGCCGGTGGCAGTGAGGCGGCGTCACAAGGCGGATTCCAGCAAGATTTCATGCTGAAATCGATAAGGAATCGGTCTGCGGTTTATGGCAGCCAACAGATCAATAACCGAAATTGTTAGTTGTATGATTTCACAAAGGATTGGATTGGAAGTAGATGTCACATTAAAATATACGGTTTGTTTGTTAAACCCTCCCCTTGGGTTGGGTTATCTCCACGGTTACTATTTCAAAACCTTTTTTTGTCCATCTCTGACATCCTTCAGTTTCACTGGCTTATGTGTGACAACCATGGGCCTAACAGTACATTCGAGCTCACCAGTGGCCACCTGCCCCAAGCCTAACAATATTCTACCATTCTCTCAACCAAGTCACTCCTGGATCCACAAGTATTAAAAGACACTTAAACAGAGTATTTTAAACTGAATGTCTTGCTGATCTGTTTGGCTGTAGTAGTGTCTGAATCACACAATGGAAACAAGCATGAGACTAATCCAGTCAGACTTCAGTCATAAACACCTGATCTGCATGCTTGTTCGGGGTCTATGGCTAAATGTATTCGAACAGTAACAGAGTGAGCCTCAGGACAACCAAGCAATCTGCATTGTTTAAAAGGAAGTAACTATGGTAGCCTCCATATCCCTCTCAGTTCAGATGTGCTCAGGGCCGGATTTGTACTCTTTACCACTCAAGGCCACTGTCGCCAGCCGCCCCCTTTCAGTATAGGTAGCGAGATGACCCCTTCCCTCTAGTATAGGTAGCCTGATGACCTCCCCCAGTATAGGTAGCCAGATGACCCCTCCCCCTTTCTCTCCAGTATAGGTAGCCAGATCGGAACAGGCAAAAATGTCTCACAGCGCCAACAGTATAAAAGTGGCGCAGCAGTAATGTACATAAAACCATATTTATTGTTTTATATTTTAACAAATGTTAGGCAGCAGGGATCGGGGAGAGAGGCAGCGGGACACAAGGCAGCGGGGTGGAGGGAGTAGGATTAGGTGGAGGGAGTATTAGGTAGCATTGGTATACATTACCTTTGTTCCGGCCGGCGATCGCTCCTTTACTTCTGTTAGTTTGTTGTAGTCCTGCATCCAGCTAATCACCATGCGGCTTCAGTTTCCGCATGGTGATTGGCTGGATGCAAAATCTAACTATGAAGTGAGGGAGCGATCGCTGGCCAGGACAAGATAATGTATACCAATGCAACGGTAAATGGCGTTTTATGATCGGAGGAACGCTGCGCCATTTTTAACTGTATGCAGCCAGATGACCCCCTAATCCCTCCTTTTCCCACCCCCCTTTCAGTATAGGTAGCCAGCTCGCCTTCAGACTGCAGCAGCCATAAGTGTCACTCATTTCTCCACTTGTCTCTTGTGCAGAAGCTTCCACTTCCTTGCAGTCTCCAATGCTGCCCAAGTCAGGCCACAATGCAAACGTGCACAGAGAGCAAGGGGGCGGCTAGCAGCACTAGCCTGATCTCCCTGCATTGCAGCATTTGCAAGCTTGCAAATGCTGCAACAGTTTAGCCTGCTGCTTTGGTGCCCTTGCTCCTGTGGTACCCCAGGCCGTGGCCTAGGTGGCGTTGGCCTAAATCCGGCCCTGGGTGTGCTTTAACACCCTTCAGCAGCCTCTCTGCTGCAAAGCCTCTCACCTTCAGAAAAACACAGCTTTTATGAGAATCCAGACAGGTAAGCTGATTACGCCTATTTCTAAAACATGGCCTGGATCTAATGGAATGGTGTGTAAGGCCGACCTTCCTTTCAATACACAACATCCCTCAATCTTAAAGTGTCTTGTGAGACACCAAAAGTAGTTTTACTACACCCTCCCTGCAAAAGCAGAGCTGTCTGGTGACTGGTCCACATTAACCTTCATTATTCAATCCATCACTCTTTTCCACAGATTCAACATGTCCTAACTGTTTGGTCCTAACAAAGAGAAGAGCTAGTAAAAACTTTTTAAAGTTTGGGAACTAGATCTCTGCTTATAAATTTCTCAAGAGGCACTCAGATGACTAATCAAATATACTATACGATGTAGTAATGATGATCATAGGCAGTAAAAACATGTGAAAGGCAGTAAAAATATCTGAAGTACACTTAATTAACTATTCATTTCAATGGACTTTTCTGGACTTATCGGGTTAAAAGCCTTTTAGATGCTCAATTGAAGTGAGAAGCTGTCATGGCCTGTGTTTAGTATCCTGCTGGTGGCAACACTGATAAACTTCCGCTGTCCACCAGCAGATGCCTCTCCTCAAATTGGGAACGCTACAGTTTTGGATTACCTTCAGATAGAACTCTGTGAACATTCTGAACAGTCAACTGACCAATGTGCAGCATATACACGGTTGCCATGTATTTATACTATACACCTTTGCCTCTGCCGTTCAGGAGCTGCTAGATCATTGTGCTAGTAGGCCTTGTGATTCTGGTCCTTAAAGTGAACCTCCGGACTAAAAATATACTTAGCAGAACTGAAAAGGCTTGGTGTTTCTTTCACAGCATCAGAACTTTGTTTTTCTTACCAAAGCATCATTTTTAGCTGCATTTTTAGCTAAACTCCACCCATCAAAGAAAAAAAGCCTGGGCTTTTTTCCCTGATGCTGTGCAGAGCATGATGGGATTTCCTATGTTGTTATTCACGTTGCCTAGCAACTGAAAGAGGTGCTCAGGACACAGGACAGTTGGAACTGTGTCTCATGCTCCCTGTCACCTCCTTTCAACCAAAAAGATGGCTGCCATCATGAAATCAAACATTTGCCTGTTCTTTTAAAACAGTGTGGGTAAGAGATTATATTACCTATCTATTTTAATTAACAATGGAAATGGCTATCCTGTATAAATCTAGCTGTTGATTAGCTTGCTCTTAAGCCTGGTACACACTTTCAATTATGATTTGCCAATCTCTGACCAATTTTACCATCTTTATGTAGTATAAGCAGATTGTGTAGGTAAACGCTCATGGATACTTCCGGCTAGCTCCTCTCATGATGTCAGAGGCGCCAGCTGGAAGTAACCAGGGTGATGGTTGGAACGTCATGTGGGGAGCAGGAGAGAGGCAAGGTCCAGCACTGGATCTGGGCCGTGTGAGTTAATGCTGAAGGGGGCCACAGAGCACGGGGAAGGAGGACGTGGTGACACAGGAGGGGAAGCTGGGGGCTGTGGGACACAGCGTAATGGCAGCCAGCCCAGCTTGGAAAGGCCTACCTCTAAAGGGATGCCCCAAGCAGGGGCATGGCTTGCTTGTACCCCGGTGGCTCCCCTTGTGCTTAGGGTGGTTGTCCTGCTGAAAGATTAACCTTTGCCCCAGTCTGAGTTCCAGAACGCTCTGATTCAGGTTTTCATCCAGGATGTCTCTGCACATTGCTGCAGTCACCTTCCCCTTTATCCTGACTAGTCCCCCAGTTCCTGCCACTGAAAAACATCCCCACAGCATGATGCTACCACCACCATGCTTCACTGTAGGGATGGTATTGGCCTGGTGATGAGCTGTGCCTGGTTTCCTCCAAAGATGATGCCTGGCATTCACATCGAAGAGATCAATCTTTGTCTCATCAGACCAGAAGATTTAGGTTGTCATGGTCTGAGAGTCCTTCAGGTGCAAACTCCAGGCGAGCTGCCATGTGCCTTTTGCTAAGGAGTGGCTTTAGTCTGGCCACTCTACCTTACAGGCCGGATTGGTGGATTTCTGCAGAGATGGTTGTCCCTCTAGATAGTTCTCCTCTCTCCACAGAGGATCTCTGTAGCTCTGACAGAGTGACCATTGGGTTCTTGGTCACCTCCCTGACTAGGCCCTTATCCCCTGATCGCTCAGTTTAGATGGCCAGCCAGCTCTAGGAGGAATCTTGGTGGTTCTAAACTTCTTTCACTCACAGATGATGGAGGCCACTGTGCTCATTGGGACCTTCAAAGCAGCAAGGAATGTTCTGAAACCTCGCCCAGATGTGTGCCTCGAGAGAAAGGATGTGAATACATAGATACATGATTTTTCTCATTTTTTTTATTTTTAATAAATTTGCCAAAACCTCAAGTAAACTTTTTTCAATTTCTCATTATGGGGTGTTGTGTGCAGAATTCTGAGGGAAAAATGAATTTTATCCATTTGGGAATAAGGCTGTAACATAACAAAATGTGGAAAAAGTGATGCACTGTGATTGCTTTCCGGATGGACTGTATGTGGCATCATGGCTGCCATGGTGATGCGCCTTAGTGAACGCGGTTGGTGTTCCATGCTATTTTTCCCTTATGCTGCAGCTGCTCCACCTCACTGTGTTGTGTGAGCGGCCCATCAGCATTTGAGAGGGTTGTGTCCTGGCATACGGGGCACTTCTGGTTGTACGAGCGGCAGCTTTTTACACTGGGAGCACTGGTAAGCCTTCTGATACGCTGTTAACATTGTGGTTAGGTTCCCCATCATGTCTGCTGTTGCCCCACCCCTTGGAAGGTTTGATGGCATGTGATTGGTTGATGCCTCAGCCATTCTAGGTATATATGATTGTGTGTGTTTTGTTGACACATTGTACACAGCTTGACAAAGGGATAACATCACGAAACAGAAGCCTGTTGCTGCGTTGTTCTTTGGCTATGATTCATGAAATAGAGCTATACATTACTTGTGGTGGTGGCGACTCTCTCTGCTATGAATACCTCCCTAGCATGGACATTTTTTGTTGCAGTGCTATACGAATCGCAGACCAGATGTTTGCAGTGTAACCAATGGATCAGGAGAGTGCAGAAAAGGAGTCACTTGAGTGGTTTGATATCCCATAAGAAGCACTACCCCAGTTTGCAGTTGGAGCACTATAACGTTACAAGGAAACAAGGCAAGGAGCCTTTCGAGTTCATTCAACCCACTATCAATGAGCTGGAAAAAGTAACATCTGTTAAACACCAACGAATCAGGCTGCTACTGTTAATGCTAGTTATTTCTATGACAAGCAAGAGTTAGGAGATCCTGACAGATCAGCTCCAATAGGAACCCTGAAATTCCCTTCATTACCTGTTGGTGGTACCATGTGCCTGGATGGTCTTGCACCTTTACTCATCACAAGCACATGACCCTTGGCAACCTTGGAGCCAATATGCAATGACACCTTGAGCTCATTATTTAAGAACTCCACTCCACTCTTTATTACAGAGCTCCAGGTGGTGTGAGGCCTCCGCTTTCTTTCTGAGCTTTTGGTTCAGATTCCAGTTATTGATGTTCCTTCTTCTGACCCTGTGTTCTATCCCAAATTATTACATTCTCCTGTTTTGTACTCCTCATTTCTGAACCTGGACTCTGGTTCAGATGTTTGTTTAGCATACCTGGTTATTGGCTGAATGTATGTATGATTGTGTTTGTGTTTATACAGTATGTTTGTGTGAGCCGAGGTATGCCATATGGGGCCCATATAAGAAAAAAAAGAGCCATATGGGCATGCTATCCTAATGGGGTAAGTGTGTGCTGAATGTTTGAAATGGACAAAATCTGGGTATATCTTAATGGGGTAAATCTGGGTATATCTTAATGGGGTAAATGTAGGCTGAATTATATGGGTTTGAAATGGGCAGAATCTGAGTACTGTATGTCCTAATAGGGAACATGTGAGTTGAATAATATGGGTTTGAAATGGGCAGATTCTGAGTTTGTCCTAATAGAGTATATGTGAGTTAGATGATGTGGATTTGACATGAGAAGAATTTGGGAATATCCTAATGGAGTAAATAGAGGCTGAATGATATGGGTTTCAAATGAGCAGAATCTGGTACACCCATATTGAGTAAATTGGGTTGAATGTTTTGGATTTCAAATGGGCAATGGGCAAATGGAGTAATTGGGGCTGAATGATATGGGTTTCAAATTGGCAGAATCTGGATTATAGCATAATGCAGTAAATGAAGCCTGAATAATATGGATTTGTAATGGGCAGAATCTGACCACATACATTAGAGGTACATTTTGGTTGAATGAAATGGGAAAATCTGGGCAAGCTCATTGTAAGAATCTCCAGCAATCCCCAGTTTTTGTTTCAGACCCTATATCCCAATGTCCACCAAACTCTTTACCTATAGACAAGCTCCTGCTTGAATGGGATACTGAACACGTCTTCCTAACTTCGTAGCCCCCAAGATTTGTGCGTGCAAGATATTGGGTCTGAGGACAAGGAAACCAATGAACTACCAGAAGGTCAAATCAAAACAAAGTCCAAGAACCAGGCCAGGGGTCAATACCAGAATCATATGACTGTCAGTTCAAGGGTCAAATGAATTCAAGGCCAATAGGCATGTCAAGGGTCATACATGCTAAATCCACCACCAACAGATAACCCAAGGTGTAATAAAAAAAGCATAGGTCAACACAGGCAGCGATCTACACTAAAGGTAAACGGTTGAAACGAGTAGCAATCCAGGACACACCCAGCATTATAGCACCACAAAATACCCGATATACACTTCCAGCACAATCTGATATTTCTGCCCAGCAAAGGCAGGCTTATTAATTTGCAGCTGAATGAAGTGTAAAGCATGGCTTTTAACCCTTGAAAAAAACAGGTCAGATTGTGATCTGCTAGCTGTTAATTGTATTCTGTTTTTAATGCTTTAGACTATAGATTAAATTTGATAACAATACCACTTAAAAACTCCCATTAACTTCAAGCAGTCCCCAGCGATGCAACAGGTATAAAATAGTTGTGTGGCTGCTCGAGCTTGCCCTTGGGAGCTGACAGTGCATGCGCGCACATCTGCGGTGATGCTGGTGCGAGTGTTAGAGGAAGCCACCTGCTGGAGCCGGCTCCCAGAAGCTCCAGACCAGACCATCAATCTCCACAGGAGGTGGTGGAGAAGCATTGACTGACATCGGCAGCAGGCTTTAACAGCAATACATGAAAAGCTATGCACCCACATTGCGATTTTCCCGCTAACTGACGATTTTTTGAGCACTGATCGGTCGTTTCCGCAATATCGGGATATGGGTACAGTCACACGACCACGCAAACATTGCTTAGTGCCACAATATTAAATGACCGTTATGGCAGATCAGATCGCTAAGATCCCTGACGACTCCCGCGCAAAGTACTGCGATCGCTTGAAGTCTTGTTCACTCCCGCCGTGTAGCATCACATGATGTTGTGCACACCCGTCGGCAGGAAAAAGCATCGCTTGACGACCATCATCAAGGGGATGTCGCAGGACCCGTCGGGTGGTGAGTACCAGGCTAAAAGAATTGACTCCTCTGAGTGGGGTAAAGCTACCCTGTATGTTACCCTTTTTATTTTCTCATAAATTGGCTATGGTCCAGTGTATCTAGGACCGAATTTCGAGGACATAAAGAAATGTTCCGACTAGAGACCCAAACTAAGTCTGGCCAGGTAAGATTGTGACACTCATGTAAATCAGGGCTGAATTATGGAAATTAAATAGGGTAAATGTGGAAGAAATGTGGACTAATAAAGTGTATTTCATTTAAAAGGCTTATTATCAATATTATTATGTAATTATATGTTGCTGGCATCTTCTGCAGCCATTTACAGAGTACATAATCATGTCACTGACTGTCCTCAAAGAAGCTCACAATCTATGGTCAAAGTCTAAAGGCCTACCAAATTACTATTACGTATTTAAAAAGCAACTTGATCTAAAGCCCAAGAATTTCCCATCAGCGCCAGGGAATTTCCTGGGCGCCAGAAAATTTCCTATCAGCACAAGCACCCATCCTTGGACACAGCCCCGAGCCTGCCCACGGGCACGCGCCGGACATGGACTCAGGGACACAGGCAGACGCAGTGACAGGGATTTTATTCTATATGATTAAATTTTCTGCAGCATTTTACCAAGTACATAGTTAATAAACTTAATCAGTAGTCTTTAGGGCTGTGGGAGGAAACAAGACTACCCGGAAGAAACCCGCACAAAACAGGGGAAGAACATACAAACTCCATACACATAGAATCTTGGCCCAGATTGGAACCAGGGGCCCTAGCACATCACAGTGCCATGTACCTACAATAACTATTGCTGAAAACCTGAATGTTGAAATTTCTAATTATATCTGGTCTTTTGATTATGTATGCTGCTATACACTCACCTAAAGGATTATTAGGAACACCATACTAATACGGTGTTTGACCCCCTTTCGCCTTCAGAACTGCTTTATGCCAAATTCTGACTCTATCAAGACTCATCAGACCAGGCAACATTTTTACAGTCTTCAACTGTCCAATTTTGGTGAGCTCGTGCAAATTGTAGCCTCTTTTTCCTATTTGTAGTGGAGATGAGTGGTACCCGGTGGGGTCTTCTGCTGTTGTAGCCCATCCGCCTCAAGGTTGTGCGTGTTGTGGCTTCACAAATGCTTTGCTGCATACCTTGGTTGTAATGAGTGGTTATTTCAGTCAACGTTGCTCTTTTACAGGGGCGCCTCTGTCCATTTTGTCACTCCAGGCAAGGAGACCTGTGGCGCCCTCCCCCCCCCCCCCCCTGCCCTCTCCATGAAAATATTCGCAATGCGGCAGCTTTTCACCAGAAAATAATCGGATTACAGTAGTGGTTCAGTGCAATACTACGAGCCCCTGATCTACCGCCACTATACCACTGTGTCCAATTGTAAGAATGTACTGCTTGATTGTACTTTTGGTACATTTTTGCCATGGATTGATTGAAATTCTGATCGATGTGGTGGTTGATAATCGCCATATTCGATCATTTTGAAAGAATCTGTCTGTAAAAATGAATGCATGTATTGACAGCTATAGGCTAGAGTTACTAGGGGGGTAGGTAGGGGGTTGCGGGAGCTGCTGATTGACTTTTTTTGTGAAATCCCTTATGCGGCCCAGCCTCATCCTGACTTTGCCTCCTGCGGCCCCCAGGTAAATTGAGTTTGAGACCCCTGCTCTAGATCCTGAGATAACACTAACATTAGGGAATGCCATACAAAGTGTTGTAGACAAAAGGTTTGTAGATTCCTTATTTGAGGCTGAGCAGTAGAGGCTTTCATTAGAACTTTTTATCTCCGTTCCCTGAGTTTTCAGCCTCTAAGGACAGGAAAAATAAAAAAAATTTTCCCTCAAAGCCGCCCTGCAATAAATCTGCCGCTCTAGGCAATTGGCTTGCCAGCTGGTCTCTAGAAGCGCCTCTGCTCTTTTATCAGCTTGAATCAGCCGGCCCATTCTCCTCTGACCTCTAGCATCAACAAGGCATTTTTGCCCACAAGATTGCCGCCTACTGGATGTTTTTCCCTTTTCACACCATTCTTTGTAAACCCTGGAAATGGTTGTGTGAGAAAATCCCAGTAATTGAGCAGAATGTGTAATTGTGAAATACTCAGACCGGCCCATCCGGCACCAACAACCATGCCATGCTCAAAATTGCTCAAATCACCTTTTTTCCCATTCTGACATTCAGTTTGGAGTTTAGGAAATTGTCTTGACCATGACCACGCCCCTAAATGCATTGAAGCAACTGCCATGTGGTTGGTTGATTACATAATTGCATTAATGAGAAATTGAACAGGTGCTCCTAATAATCTTTTAGGTGAGTGTATTTCAAGCATATAATAAACATAGCTTTAAATGTCTGCTCAGGTTTTTTTGTTTTGTTTTGGCCATGACAGGTAGCTTTTCAATAAGTTAGCATGTTTGCCTTTGTTTGCAATAAAGGTCAAGGACACTATAGTGGAATTACAGTTTGAGCTGTGAATAACACAGGAAGTGTGTAAATAATCTCATGGCTCCAGCTTCCAGATACTCCTGGCTATAATGCCTGTGCACCTCTAACACCGTTTGTGGGTGGCAGGGTTTGCTTTTGCCAGCTGAGGGCGACCTAGAGATCATCTTTAGATTTAGATAAAACCTGTTCTAAATGTTTTATTAATATATATATAAATATACAAATATAATGAAAAAAACCCAACACCATTAAAAGTGAAGTAAGTAGTATAGATGACGATAAGATGCCTATTGAAAATAAACTGTATAAACATAAAAAGGTGAGCAAGCTGAAAACTCACTTCCTCTACTGTATATTCTTGTTATAGTTAACTCTGATATAGTAAACATATGGGTATAACAAACTAAATGTCCAGGTCTCAGTCAAGCTCCATTATAAGTATATGGAAGTAACGCCTCCTATATTAAACTCTGATATAATAGACAAGAGAAGACACAGGATATTTATATCACGCTTTTCTCTGGAAGACTCAAAGCGCCATAGCTGCAGCCACTAGGGCACGCTCAGTAGACAGTAGCAGTAATAGGAAGTCTTACCCAAGGTCTCCTTATTGAATAGGTGCTGGCTTACTGAACAGTAAGAGACGAGATTTGACCCTGGTCTCCTGTGCCCTTAAAGTAAACCAAGCACCATTTTAGCACTCAGGGCATTCAATAGCACATTTCATATGCATGCCAACAATGTGGCTCATTAATAAAAAAAATCAAAAAACTTAAATTTTACCACTTTTTTTTCAATTTAAAGAGAATCTGTACTCTAATATTCTTACACTAAAAAGCATACCATTCTATTCCTTATTTTCTCCTGTGCCCCTCTGTGCTGTTTCTGCCACTCTCTGCTGCAACCCTGGCTTGTAATTAACAGTTTTAGGCAGTGTTTACAAACAAACTAACCAGCTTGTGATAGGCTCACATAAACAGAGTGTGTGAGTCATACAGAGTGTGCAGGGGTCCTGCAGAGGGTGTGTATCGCTTCTATCCAATCACAAGCAGCCCTGCACATTCCACACATTCAAGCCTTAGCCTGACAGACACGACAGAGGAAAGGAGATAAGATTTATTACATAGACAGTGCAATTAGGAAAGGCTGCAGTAAGCCAGAACACATTAGAACAGGCATAGGAACTTATAGGATAGAAGAACTAAGGCTGAAAAATTTGTTACAGAGTCTCTTTAAAAGTCAAGCAAGAGACCTTTATTATCCCATTTCCTCCACTTCCATGGCCTGCCCAACCCAGAGGTTTCAGGCATATGAAGACTGATGTAATTATTTTATTAGCAGAGAGCAAACAAAGCGTTTTTCATAAGCAAGGGGGCAGGTAGATTGTACGCTGTGCTTCAAAGAGTTTACTGAAGTCACAGATGCTATCTTCACACCTTCTCCTGGATAAATAATAAGCAACTAGAAAGGGAGGGGGGAACATGGCAGCTCCTATAGCTTTTAGAGACCAAGAAACAAAAGTGGTGCTTGGTTCCCATTAAACAATACACTATCCAGCCACTGCTAAAATAGAACTTCTGTTATACTAAAAAAAAATATCACTAAACATACAGAATATGCTCTGGGAGATCAATATGCAATTTAACAACATGAAAAAGAATTTTGTCCATGGAAACAGCACTACTCAATTTCTCAAGAATAAGTCAGTTTATTTATGTATCAAAAATATCTAAACATGAATGCAAACAATTTAAAAACAAACCATTAACACCTCTCAGATAACCAATTAATTATCTTAAATCATTTGTGGGGTTGCCAATCTTAAAAAACTGATACTAGTGGATCCGTCTGCCACTTAACCAACTGTATCACTCTCACATCCGATGGTGACCGAGTCTGGCCCCTTGCTTAGTCAGCACCACCTGGATAATGTATATACTTGTATTGCACACTGTCACTGCCTAGTACCCTCATCAATTCTGATTCTTCTTGACTTGTCTGCAGCATTTGATACTGTGGACCATGAAATACTAATCCAGTGACTGAAGATTTACTTCAGGGGTACTGTTCTTAGCTGGTTTCATACCTTCCTATCTGGCAGGACACAGCAAGTATGTCTGGGCACACACTACTCTAATCCAGTGCCACTTGCCTATGGAGTTCCACAGGGTTCTGTACTATCACCATTACTCTTTGCTGTCTACATGCTCCCACTGGGCAAAATAATCCAGAACTATGGCCTAGGATACCATTGTTATGCAGATGACACACAACTGTATCTGTCCTTCAAGCCTGGCACCCAAGACCCATCAGCATCCATAAATGCATGTCTAGTGGATTTACAAAATTGGATGAACACCAGCTGGCTGAGGCTGAACTCTGACAAAACAGAGGTGTTGGTGGTAGGTGGTCCACAAATGATGGATAAAGTTCAAAACGCTCACCACCTCAAACTAGTTAAATAACTAG
Organism: Hyperolius riggenbachi; assembly: GCF_040937935.1. NCBI lineage: Eukaryota > Metazoa > Chordata > Amphibia > Anura > Hyperoliidae > Hyperolius > Hyperolius riggenbachi. The sequence continues at coordinate 189,700,225 of NC_090655.1, read as the reverse complement.
ATTAGGGGAGATACTGTACAGTATAAAGACTCTGTGCGAAACTATGGGGTGATCCTGGATGGAAATCTAAAACTCAGACAGCAGGTATCAGCTGTCATCAAGTCTTCCTTCTTCTATCTAAGAAATATAGCGAAAATCAAACACCTTATCCCAGCTGAAGACCTACCTGCCCTGGTTCATGCATTTGTATCCTCCCGCCTAGACTACTGCAACGCCTTGTTCATCGGATCTACAGATAAGGTTCTGCGCCCCTTACAGCTAGTACAGAATGCTGCAGCCAGACTCCTAGCCAATGCCCCCCGCAGCTCACACATCACCCCAGTACTGCAAACTCTTCACTGGTGGCCAGTAAAATAGGGAATCAATTTTAAGATCTGCCTGCTGACATTCAAGGCTCTACACTACATGGGACCCAAATACATAGCGGATCTATTGGAACTTTATGCCCCTCCACGCACCCTGCGCTCTGCCAACAAGATGAAGCTGGTTATTCCCAGGTTACACTTAACATCTGGTGCTCGGGCCTCTTCCTATGCAGCCCCTACTCTATAGAACTCAATTCCACAATCAGTACGAGAGGCTCCTTCTCTGGACAGCTTTAAAAAAAAGGCTAAAACTCACCTCTTTTCCCTAGCCTTTGAGACTGCATAATGCAGGGTCACAGCGCTTTGAGTCCCCAGGGAGAAAAGTGCTATAAAAATATTATTGTTATTGTTATCATAATTCATTGCACTAGCACCTTGCTAATGGAAATGTCATTGCTGAAGTGGGTTTGTTTTTCATAGGAGTTTATTTGCACACCTTTGATTGTTATTACCTCACTGATTTAGTAATGATTATAGTTTCAATTAGATTAGGGGTACTCAAGTAGCAAGCTCATTGCATCTGAAAAATGTGAATGTTTTAATTGTTTTTAAATTGTTTACAATCATGTTTAAATATATTTTGATACAAATAAAATTATTACTTATTCTTGAGCTATTGAATAGTGTGGTTTCCATGGGCAACATTCCTTTTCATATTGGTAAATAGAAATGTTGCTATAGTAAATCTCTTTTTTGGCCCCTGCGGTATTCTATACCTGGCTCTAGTGGAAAGTGGGTGGGCACATTTTGTTGTAGCCTAGACAGCCTAGAGTTTGTCAACACTTATTTGGTCAGTACACACAAACACAATGTTGCTTTTCAGAGGCTTATGCTGGGCATACACGGGTCTTTTTTTGTTATCAATCGAGCCGCTGATGGGTCGATTGATAATATCCGACATGGCCGATGACCCGGCGGATCAATTTCCGCGCTCGATCCCCGCGGGTGGACAATAGCAGAAAACCAATTTGTGGATGTACATAAATTTATACGCAAAATTAACTTGAAACGCTACTTCCTTGATAAGGAGGGCCCCAATACAAGAGCCAATGCAATAACAACGTATACACATTCAAACATGAGAAACAACTCTACTTTTAACCCCCAATCAAATTGCAAGGCAATTGAAGTGTTTAGGGACGATGTTAACAAGGAGATTAGGGAAATCCCAGTCAGAAGGCATGTGGGGATTAAGGAACAAATGAGGAGTCTGCTGGATGAAAAAGAGCTGGTGATTAGACCAGCGGACAAAGGGGGAGGAGTGGTGGTACTCAACAAAGTACAATATTTCGGAGAATTGGATAGACTGGTTCAGGATGAAAACACGTATAAGAAATTACCTAATGATCCAACAATTAAATATAAAAATGAATTGATACATATCCTCAGACGAGGACTCAATGAGGGAATACTAACGGATAATGAATTCAGTCATCTAGTACCCACCGCCCCCAGAATCCCAGTGATCTACCAGACTCCCAAGATCCACAAAAGTTTGGTGGATCCCCCTGGCCGTCCTATCATAAGCGGGATTGGGTCAATCAATCATCGAGTAGGACAATATCTGGATTTTTTTCTACAACCAGTAGTTAACAGGCTCCCGCGAATATTGCGAGATACAATACATGCAATTCAGATCTTAGAAAACAAGGAGGTTGATGATGACACATTGTTGGCAACGGCCGACGTGTCGTCGCTTTATACCAACATACCGCATGAAGAGGGTATAGCGGCGGTTGTAGAAACCTTAAAGTGACTCTGTAACAAAAATTACAATGTTTTTTCTACCATCCTACACGTTCCTAAACCTATTCTAATGTGTTGTGGCTTACTGCAGCTCTTTCTACTATAACCATCTCTGTAATAAATCAATGTATCTTTCCCCTGTCAGACTTGTCGGCCTGTGTCTGGAAGGCTGCCAAGTTCTTCAGTGTTGAACTGTTCCTCTATGCACACTCCAGTGTGTGTTTTATTTACATAAGCCAGCAGCTTCTCTGCTATCTTATCAGTGATAGAAGAGAGCTGGATAAAAATCCTCCTCTGGAGGCTGTGAAAGGAGCTGGTCTGTCACATACTGAGGAATTAACGACATAGGCAGAGCTGTCTGCAGGAAGCCTGTAATGTTCAGTGCATGAGAGAAGCTGGGGACAGAAGGTAAACACACACAAGTGATCTCTTGAGATTCAGAAGTAAGGCTGTATACAGCCTGCTTGTGTATGGATGTATTTTCTATGTGTGGACATGCTGTACATCAACCTACTTCCTGTTTTGGTGGCCATTTTGTTTGTTTATAAACAAACTTTTTAAAACTGTTTTTGACTACTTTTAATGCGGCGGGGAGCGGTGAAATTGTGACAGAGGGTAATAGGAGATGTCCCCTAACACACTGGTATGTTTACTTTTGTGCGATTTTAACAATACAGATTCTCTTTAACTAATGATGGCAATTTGCCAGAGAAACAGATATTATTCTTGGCAGAAATTCTACGGTTTACCTTAACACACAACTACTTCTGGTACAGGGGAGAATTTTATAACTAGAGGTTCGGATGTGCGATGGGGGCATCTTATGCACCCTCCCTGGCGAACATCTATATGGCAATATGGGAGGAGAAAGCCATTGAAAAAGGAGGTGGGAATATCACCCTCTGGAGGCGATATATAGATGACCTGGTGTTCCTTTGGCGGGGGGACGCCGGATCATTGGAAAGGTTTATACAAGAAATTAACCAGATAGCTCCCAATATCAAATTAACATTAGAGGCAGACCCATATAATATACACTTCCTGGATCTTGATATCACAAAGGTTAATAATAAATTGGCGATGAAATGTTTTTTTAAAAAAACTGACAGGAATGGGTTTATACCTACTTCCAGCTGCCACCATCCTAACTGGATTAGAGGAGTGCCGAAAGGGCAGTTTACCAGGGTCAGACGGAACTGCACATCTGTAGATGACTATCAACAACAGGCCTTAATCTTGGGTAAAAAGTTCATTGAGAAAGGATACAGGGAGGAATTAATATATGATATGGCCAAAGTGGTAGGAGAGATGGACAGACAACCGATTTTGGGAGATAAAATCGCAGGAGGAGTGGAAGGAAACTTCCAGGTGGCTTTTGTCAGTGACTTTTCAAAACAGCACAGGGCGGTGGAAAAGATTATTAAGAAACACTGGTCACTATTAATGAGTGATACACAACTTAAACGAGTTCTACCTGAGCGCCCAAAATTTATCTACCGCAGGGCACCAAATCTGAGGGACAGGTTGGTTCCGAGCTGTGTAGACCCCCCTAGTGAAAAGCAAAGTCTAAATAGGGGGATGAAAGGCTTTTTCCCTTGCAGGGACTGTAAGGCCTGCAAAACGGGAGTCATGATTAAAACAAATACATTTATGGCGAAGAATGATGCAAAAGAGTATAAGATTGAGCAGCTAATCACATGTAGGAGTAACCATGTGGTATACCTCCTGTGGTGTAGGTGTGGGTACAGATATGTGGGAAGAACTACCCGAACCCTACAAGAAAGGGTAGGGGAACACATATATAAAATCTCAAAAGGACATGAAAACCATAGTGTACCCAGACACTTTAAAACCACACATGGCTGTAACCCGAAACATCTGAGGGCATGTGCAATTGAAAAAATACAGCCAGGATGGAGAGGATGCCACAAACTACGTAAACTCTGCCAGACTGAAACCAAATGGATCTATACGTTAAAAACAATGCACCCGGAGGGGTTAAACATCGAATTGGATATGAACTGTTTCCTCACAAATGATTAGGTGTATTATGGGGTATATATCTACCTGAGCACTGAAAGAACACCAGGGGGCAAGAAGTAAGGGAAGGTAAATCTAGGGAAAACCCAGATAATGACAGACCTCAATACGCGTGGGATGTGGCCTGCCACTCTAAATGTAAGCAACCACACATATGACCTTAAGGGGAAAAGAGCCTGTGGGATGATGGAGGGTATCGAAACTGTGACAATATAAACCAAAAGACCCAAACAAACTGTAACAATACGTGGTAGTATATATATGGGGAATGTTGATGAATATGTGAAATGGTATTTATATGGATTGGATAGGCTCCTGTATATGTGATTTCGGTGGAGACATGAACCTAACACCTGTGGGAAAGTATCACGACATTAAATATACATGAGTAAAGAAATGCATTATGCAAGATATGGAGATTCCTAAGATATGGTATTGAACATTGGTCATACTAAACCTCAGGGGAAAATTTTATTGTGAATAGAATAATGATGTTAGAGGCAGGTTAGTATCTATGTAATAGAGTGGCAATGGCCCCCAGGTTAGGACTATGTAAACCGATCGCCCACCCAGATGTAGGATGCGGCTGGAACGGTTACTGTGAGGTAGTTGCGCTGTGGATCCGCTTTGGGGAGGCGGTTCGGCAGCGTTACTATGGGAATTATGAACGGCTTTTTGCACTGGACACTGAGGGGGGAGGCGGGTTTTAGCGACGTAAACGCGGTTACTGGCTTGCGTTATGACATAGCACTGATCAGTAGCAAGCCCGCGGGGATTTTCAACGTAAGGGCGGAAGTGTATGTGGATCTAGGTCTGGATACGGACTTCCGCCAGTGGGATGATGTAGGTATATAAATGGCCCTCCAGCGCATGCTCAATCAGCCCCTGATGAGTCACACCAGTGACGAAACCGGTAGGGCGTGGCTTTGAGCAGCGGGGAGGACAACAAGCGTGGTTAACGCCGGAAGCACACTGCGGACGAGCTAAGCCGTGGCCCTGGAGGGGAGATCGGTAGCTATATCTGTGACATGCTTTTAAACAAGAAAAGTTGATGTACGCATATTGATTTTAGTTTTTTTATTAAATTGTTACGATTTTACACATGGGTAATATTTTGTGTTTACCTTGAGGCTGTGTTAAGGAGATGGTTTACGAGGGGGTACATGTCTATGACTGAGAAGACTTTATACCCGGCAGAACACTCCAGCCTGACACCCATATAGCTGCCATACGGTGAGCGGGGTGGAGAGAGGGACGGAGGGGAGAGCCTGTGGTAGCTTTACGGTGGTGGTCCCCGCCCCCTACCCTCACAAATAGCGTGTACGTGAGCATATCCCGCACCGGTACGGGTGCCTGCCCTGTTGGTAAACAGTCTGCACTATTATCTGCCTTTTGTGTTTCTTTTATGATTGGAGGTGTATCCGTGTCCAGGAAAGATACTGTAGGAGCAAGTTGACCCTTGGCTTATGGAATGAGCGCAAGCTATAATTGGGATTTTATCTTACATCAGACTGGTAACTGTATATAGCGCGTCCCACTTTACAATCTAAGACTGATCCTTAGCGCTGTACTACTGTGTGTATTTTACGTTGGAAATAGCAGAAAACGAGTGGAAGATAAGGAAGCACCCGCGGGGACGAGCCGGAATCGATCCAGGCGCGCGTGGGGATGAGCGGGGACGCGGCGGGAGTCGATCCGGCGGCTTATCGAGCTGCAAAAACGACCCGTGTATGCCCAGCATAAGAGTCTGCAGGTTATTGAGCATGTTAGCATGGCATCACATTAGGCCCACTGTATGTGCATTGTCAGTTACATATTCACAACATGTGAAATGCACAATGAAAGTTGTGCATCCGGTGCACATTATGCACAGACAGGGTGCCAAATTGTCCCCTTTTATACCTCATCTGACAGCAGCTCAGGGCTGTCAGTTCAGATCAACTGAGATGTGTTTTGCACAACTGTGCAATTGCTCAAGATAAGAATGTAACTTCATCCAATAGAGTATCAGGGCAGGCACAGGTTAAAAGTGAAGCATATGTATTTCCATAAACAGACAGATGCAGAGGAGGCCCTCAATGGGAAACGTTGGATGCTGATAGCAGCATATAAGGAACAGGGGCGATTCGCGATTGGCGTCATTACTGACCTCCCTGCACCCTCCTCTAACACCTCTGATGATGTAGGTTTATCCCGTGAAACAGCTGTAATGTGGGGGTGCTTCCCATTGGGGCCTCCTCTGTATCTGTTTACTTATGGAAATAAAAATGCTTCACTTTCAACCTGTGCCTGCCATGTTGTTCTATTGGATGAAGTTAGATTCCTAGTACCTGTTCTTGATTTTCATGCCTATTCATGATATCTTCTTGATTGCTGTCTGCCTCAGCTTCTGGTTTTGACTCAATTATATGATCAAATATTTACCGACTTCATCATGGACTTCCCAATTTTATGTTTGACATCCTTTTCAGCCTACTTGTTCTCATTGCTTCCAGTGGGGGCTACCATGTTCCACAACATGGTAACTACGTGTAGCAAAGTAGTCTGCTAACCACTAGGAGTAGCAGCCAATCAATGCTTGCAGAATGATGTAATGAAGACTAGTGGTTACTTTGACTTTGAGCTGTGAGAAAACTCGCACCTACCACTGGTGTTACAGTAAAAAGTTTTAAAAGATCCGATCACAAATACTGCAAAATATTAAATAGAAAAAACATATCAAACTACAATGAATTTAAAAATGTCAGCCTCAGGGCCAGGGCTCTTGAGCACGAGAAGCTACCTGTAATTTAAAATGAATTAGAAACTCAAGATAATGTATAAAACCACGTCAGTATTTGGTATATCCTCAGTAAACACTCTCCATTCTTATATAGGGATTCTTATCCTGACTGTATATAGCTTAATACTTAATCGTGCAAAATGCATATGCAGATGTGGAAAACCTCTGAAGAGTCAAGTAGCTCTTAGTAATTTTCATAGTAAGACCTTAGAAGGTACTTTACTATAAGGTGTCTTTATATAACTCAGTGGTCCACATTTACTAAGATATCTGCAGTGGCGTAACTAATGAGCTTGGGGCCCCAGTGTGAGATTTATATAAGGCACCAAGCACTCTATTGATATGTACCCCCAACACCTACCAGGGACAAGCTGTAGTGTCAAAGAGGTGTAATTAGTGTAAGGAAACAGTTTAAGTATTACCACTATGCAATGCACATATAGAGGTTTTCATTACTAGCATAGCACCAATGAAAAGCTGATAAGATGGATGAAGGAGGGCCCCTAGTGGCCCTCCTTCATCCTTAACCCCTATTGCTACGCCACTGGGTATCTCGAGAAATCTTTAAGCATCTCCAGCAGATATAAAAAGTGATTAAGCAAACGAATAGTATTTGTTAAGTTGTCTGAGTCACACTGAAAAATATTGGTGGTTGCTAAATTTTTAATAAATTAGCACATTTCTGATTGCAATCGAATGCTTCAGCAACAAAAAATAAAAAAAAAATCTTGTTGTGGTTGTCACAGTTGATTGCTATCAAACAACAACTAATTCACATAGTTTTCAACAATCCAAACTGTGATACTTTCAGTTAACATCTGGTACAAGATTCATGTCAGATTGATATTTTTTACCTTTGTACTGTTGTGCGTCCTCAACATTCCTTAATATGCTAGCAGACATGTGTTGGAATGTCCGTGTGACTACTGCCATTGCCAGCTATGATCAGACCACAGGGTTATGGTAGCAATAACTTTACATACCAGTGATTAAGTGGTAAAAGGACTGAACCATTTAAAGAATCCAGCACCAGACAATTCATACATTTTTAGCATTGTTTTTACTTTGGCGCTGGAAGCTATAGTTAGAAAATTTGTCAAAATTGGTATTATCACATTTTGAATAAGTCTAGCTGCAGGATTTGCTAGTGGTCTCATAATTATAGCCCAAACTGAAAGTGCATTAAGAAGAAATTTTTTAAAGGTGGAGGCAGAAACAAATAAAATGGGATTTGGTGGTGAACCATGAGAAAACAAAGTACTGTATATTCTGGTGTATAAGACTACTTTTTAAGCCAGGAAAATCTTCTCAAAAGTCAGGGGTCATCTTATATGCCGGTTGTTGTCTTATAGGGCGGGTGCTGAAACTTCTGAGCTGGACTGGAGAATCAGCGGTTGCCAAAACGGTGGGGGGAGCTCATAAACATCCACGGCAGCATCCCCACCGTACGTGGCGACTGTATGAAAGCAGCAAGGTCAGTACTGTACAAGTATGGTAGAAGAAAATCCACTCACCAAGATTCCTGGAAAGAAGTGACTTAACGCGGTGCCGATGAAGAGGTGAGGGGGCAACTCAATGGGAAGGTGTAAGTTAAGGGCGGAAAAAGCTGCAGGAGTCCAGGATGCCCAGGGTATGGAAAAAAGAGAGAGCAGCGCTGTGCCCAGAAAAACACGCCTCTTTCACCCATCTGGCCTGCCCTTGTATCCATACCTCCTTCTCTGCCTCTCAGATCTCACAGCACGGACAGCATTGAAGCGGTGCAAATGTGCATGTGTGAGATTTTGGAGGCAGAGAAGGAGGTAATAGTATACAAGGGCGGGCCAGACGGGTGAAAGAGGCGTGTTTGCGCTACCGCTCTGACAGTCTTGGAGACAGGGATAGCTGACCAATCCAAGCAGGCTTTGCATACAACTGCCAAATGCCAGTAAGGTACATCGCTTGCCGTGATTGGCTGGTTGTTGTATACTGGGTACCGCATACAGTACAGCACCAGTATCTGTACCTGTTTATACAGTATAGCATCAGTACATACAGTACAGTATACAAATGTCCAAGAGTCAAGAGGGGTAGTCTTATAGGGCAAGTATATCCCAAATTGTATATTTTAACTGGAAAAGTTGTGGGTCGTCTTATACGCCCGGTCGTCTTATACGCCGGAATATACAGTATCTGAGGTGAGAAGATATGGAAGCTGCCATATTTATTTTCTTTAAACAATATCCGTTGCCTAGCAGTCCTTCTGATCTTTCATGCATCAGTAGTATCTGAATTACTCCAGAAACCAGCATGCAGCCAATCTTGTCAGATTTGAAAATAATGTCAGAAATCGGGATAGTCAATGAGATGCAAATAATCTCAAGTTCATGTAGCATTATTCAAATTTATGCAGCTTGAAAATGAACCATTCAAATTATGTTGAGGTAAAATTGGATTGGTCAATTTTCAAGCTGTACAAATTTGTGTCAACTTGAAATGATTTGCATATATTTAAATATCCCTAGTCAGAAACACCTGTTCTGCTGTATGCTTATTCAGGGTATATGGCTAAAAGTATTAGAGGCAGAGAATCAGCGGGACAACCTGGCAACTGGTATTGTTTAAAAGGAAATAAATATGGCAGCTTCTATAGCCCTCTCATTTCAATTGCCCTTTAAAGAGAACCTGAGACGAGAAGCATCTCAGGTTCCATACTTACCTGGGGCTTCTTTAAGCCCCCTTGAGGCCGCTCATCCCGGGTGGCTCCTGTCCCCTGCAATGCGGCACGAAAGTCTGGCCGAGTTGCGCTTCATTGCGCATGCGCAGCCCTGCCAGGCGCACTCCCTCGTTGCGCTCCCTTCCCTGGGAGTGTTTTGTGCCTGCGCAGTAGTACTGCGCAAGTGCAGAACGCTCCCAGCCGTGGAAGTGCGACAGGGGAGCGTGCCTTGCCAGCCGACGCTGACTCGGCCAGGGTTTTCGAGCACTATTGTGGGTAACAGGAGCCTCCCGGGGAGACGGCAAAGGACAAGCGGCCTCAAGGGGGCTTAAGGAAGCCCCAGGTAAGGATGGTACCTGAGACTCTTCTTGTCTCAGGTACATTTTAAAGAATTCAAATAGTTGACATCTATCAAGCTTGCACAATTTGGGTAGCTTGATAGACGACAGCATAGAATGAAAGTCTCTCTCCTCCTGTCTCCTGTTTAGTGTGAAATTGAAGGAATCCCCTGTAAGCCTAAAACACTGCATAATCTGTTGTGAATGGATCCCAAGTGGTGTAAAACAATAGCAAATCCGATTCTATCACACTCTTTACACCTCAGGGACACCATCAAATCTCATATGAGCTCACCGCCCTCTCAGTTCTATCTCAAGTCACCCTGCATTCAAACCAGTGTTAGACAACCCCCAGTCCTTTCAATGGTGGATCAGTAACAATCTTCACTTAGCTTATCATCCCATGCTGGATACGGGAGTGAAATCCTTATCAGACCCCCCAACATAAACAACATCTACCTTCCTCCGAAATCTTTAGATATTTGAAAAAAATTCATCCAGAACCTAGCTCAACGAGTAGACTCCTGCCTCACAAGATATCGCTTTAAAAACAAATGCCACAGAGACCCCTTAGGCCCAGGTATGATTACTCTGATTTATAGTAGTCCTGGGGTGGGAAAACGTTTTAACTTGAGGGGCCACATGGGTTTTTCAAAATTGACTGAGGGGCCGGACCAGAATAGGAGCCAGTGCAGCCATGAAAAGGTGTGGGCTTAGCTAACTGTAATGTAACTGTAATGTGGTCCCAAATTTTCCCCAAAACACAAAGTGACCCTAATGGTGATTAGACAATGTTCCCCTCCATCCTCAAAAAGCACATGGCAGCAGCCAGACTTCTTTGGCAACCAAGGGACAGCACGCAGACCCCCTTAGAAAGCATGTAAACAGCAGTCATTCCCCCAGAAAATTCACATAATATGCAGCATTTCCCCAGAAAATTCACATAATGCAGCAGCATTTCTACAGAACATTCACATAATGCGCAGTGTTTACACAGAACATTTGCATAATGCGCAACGTTTCCTCAGAAAATTCACATAATGTGCAGCCTTTCCCCAGCAAATTCACTTAATGCACGTAATCATGCAGTGTTTCCCCAGAAAAGTCACATAATGCACAGCGTTTCCCCTCAAAAATTCACATAATGTGCAGTGTTTCCCCAGCAAAGTCACATAATGCACAGCGTTTCCCCCCAAAAATTCACATAATGTGCAGTGTTTCCCCAGAAAAGTCACATAATGCACAGCGCTTCCCCAGAAAATTCACATAATGCGCAGTGTTTCCCCAGAAAAGTCACATAATGCGCAGCTGTAACGATATGTGTCAGCTAACAGCAATTTCTGATCATTGGTGATCTGCAGTATCACCAATAATACAGAGGTATACCTAATTATATGATGATCTGCAGAATCACCAATAATACAAGTATAACAATGAGACAGGAGCTGATAAAGGATAGGTGCTTGGTGCAACAGTAATGGCGTAATAGAAGTCTCCCGAGGAGCGGGTGACTTAAGACGGCACTGCAGCCAAGGGTCTCCTGAGGAGCAGGCGAGCCTGACTGAACTAGGACAATAGGGCCAAAGTTCACACAGAAGTACCGGAGTTAATCACCTGAGGTGCGAGTGACTAACACTGTACTGCAGCCGAGGATACCTGTGGTAGGTGTAACCTGCGCTGCTAACGCTACACCAAAGGAGCAGGGGTAGGCTACAGATCCCTCACCAATGGCAGAGCCCACTGACGAGGATAGAGAGGTCAGACAATCCGAGTCGTTAACTACCGGGCAGATAAAGTACAGAAACAGAAGGCTGATTTAGTGTCAGTAACAGACAGGGTCGGCAACTTGAATCAGATAGACCGAAGTACAATAACGTTTAGAGTAAGGATAGTGAGGAATAGCCAGAGTCATACACAGATACAAATAATAAACAATGCTAATCTTAGGTGTGAAGTCCTTGGTTTCGACACCTGGGATCTAGTCTAAGGTCTGAGCGCTAACACAGAAGTATTCACGACAGCAGACAACTTGCTACTGACAAGAAAGTCCTATATATACATAGAGAGCTGCACAGCGCCGCCCCAGACCCTCAGCCAATCTGGAGACTAGCTGGAGTCAGCTGATCGGCCGGGTCAGCTGAATCCCCTTCTACAAGCATAAAGTTCCTGTCTCCTCGCGCACAGTTAAGGGGAAAAATAAATGACCTTTGTGAATCAACCCCATAATGCGCAGTGTTACCAGAGAAAATTCACATAATTCGCAGCGTTTCCACAGAAATTTCACAATATGTAGCAGCGTTACCACAGAAAAGAAATAAACTACTGCAGTGTTTCAACCAAAATACACATAATGGGGCAGCAATTCACTAACAAACAATTAGCAGCACTTGCCCCCTAAAAAATATATACAGTATTTCTATATTAAGCAGTGTTTCCCCATTAAACATAAGGTAGTGTTCCCCTTTGATGTCACCCCCCCCCCCCCCCATGGTGCCCCCTAATAGCCCTGGTGCTAGTGGTGTAGCTGAAAAGAAAAGTAATTACTCACCTGGCTCCTCTGGCGTCGCTCCAGGATCGAGCTTCCGGCTTCAAATCTCCAGCGCAGTCAAGTCAGAGCAGGGCTACAGGAAAATGGGCGCCGGAGGCCAGCACTGGAGACACAAATAGCCTCCAGTGCTGAGCTCCGAACGTCATTTTCCTGTAGCCACAGCCTGGAACCGGTAAGCTGCAGCCGGGTGAACCGGCACAGTATCCATTGGATAACACATGCAGGGCCGGTTCTAGACTTTTTGCTGCCCGAGGCAAACTTGTGAGGATGCACCCCCCCCCCAACCCCTTCTTCCAAATTTGGGATGATCGCACAGCACCCGACAATTTACTCTGCTTCATTAAATATTCGCACATGACATGCTGCAGCTCAACACAATAGCAGACTGGCTGCCTGTGAGTCTGTGACAAACAAACTGCTCACCCTCAGCCACTCCATTCCTTCTCAGTCAGGACAGCAGTGCCACCTCCTCCCTTCTGCTGTGCAAGCCAAATGAAACTCTGCTGCTCTCTTGCCTCCCCTCCTCACTCAGATTCCTCACACAGCACAACAAGCTGTCTTCCCCCACCTCGCTCTACTCTCGCTTCTCCTACTCTGACTACATGTGGTTAATGTTAACACAGTACACAGTGCTGCCCCTGGAATCTCTGCGTCTGATGCAGATGTTTCACCTTGCTTCATGAGAGAATCGGCAGTTCATCTCCTAGGGGGATAAAACAATCTGGCTCTGCATCGGTGGGCCGGATGGGATGGCCAGGAAGGGTCGGATTTGGCCCATGGGCCGTAGTTTGCCCACCCCTGCAATAGCCTAATTTCCCCTAATGCATACATGTCAAACTCTGGCCCGTGGGTTTCCCCACTTTGCATTATGTTAGGCCCACTCTAGACCACCAGGGAAGCTATATTGGATGTAAAGCTCTAGAACACCAGGGAAGCCATATGGGGAGGTGGGGAAAAAACACTAAACACCAGGGAACTGAATAGGGGGGGTGGGAGTCTCTAGACACCAGGGAACTTTATAGGCGAGGGAGGACCACTACACACCAGAGAACTTTATAAGGGAGGAAGGTGGCCAGTAGAGACTGAGGTTGGCCCGCAACTAGGTACCAGTGTATAATTTCGACTCGCGGCTAGGTCCCAGTGTACAGTTTCAGCCCACTTTGTATTTGAGTTTGACACCCCTGCCCTAAAGCTACCACTAAACCAGATTATGTTCACCAATAGGAAAAGGACATACACTGAGAACTAGACCTATTCCCAAGAGCTCCTTATGTTCGAATGTGGTAGAAATCAACTGTAAGATTCTATTACGTTGGCACCTCACACCTGATAAGCTAGCCAAATTCAACCCGCAACGCTCAGACTTGCTTCTGAGGCTGTGGCTGAGGCTGTGGATGTAAGGGAATCATCCTTCACTTTGGTGGGAATGTCATTTGGTGGGAATGTCCTAAAGCAAGAAAACTATGGCATAGAGTTTACCACATGATTTATACTGTACCGGATTCCCAGATACTTAAAGTGTAACTGTCGGGCATAAAATAAAAAATCAATTCTTTATTTTGATCTGGTAAACAAGTAATAAGGATGCTAATCAGGCAATCCAAAAGTTAAAATCACTATTACTTTTCTTGCTGATAAATGATCATTCCCCAGTTTACCTGACTCTTATTTGGTACGTTGCCGCACAAAGGAAGTTGCAGGGCATGCTGGGTTGTCCTTTTTTGCTTCTGTACATTAGTTTAGTCTGAGGGGAAATAAAGAAGCAAAAAAACAACCCAGCATGCACTGCAACTTCCTTTTTGCGGCAACGTACCAAATAAGAGTCAGGTGAACTGGGGAATGATCATTTATAAACAAGAAAAGTAATAGAGATTTTAACTTTTGGAATGCCTGGTTAGCATCCTTATTACTTGTTTACCAGATAAAAATAAAGAATTGATTTTTGGTTTTATGCCCGATAGTTACACTTTAAATCCCCAGAGATTGCCCTTCTTAACCTAAAATCCCCACAACTCACTGACATACAATTCCAATTAACCTCACAACTAAACACGCCATTGCCTGTGCCTGGGGTACCTCCTGTCTGAGTTTTGAATCAGTCAAACACAAAATGGGACAATACATGTTCTACGATAAAATGAAAGCAATCCTGGACAATAAAAGGGAAAAAAGATGGTCCCCACTATACAAAAACTACCACCATATGCTATCCCCACCTTCACTATCTTGAGAATCCCTTCGGAAATAGAACCTCCTTCAGTCAGATTTAATAAGAACTGCATTTAATAGTAAAGCCTTGGAAACTGAACTTTTTGCCATCTTTATTGCATTGCCACAAGCCACCTGCTCCTCTTTATTTTTCCTTCTCCTTTTCCTTTCCACTCTCTACTCCCTCCTCTCTTTTTCTCCCACCTCTCTCCTTCTTTCTCCACCACGCCCACACGGAAACCTTTACTTTACACAGGGACGCATTAGATAGAGGTTGGCTAGTGCCAGTCCCTGGAGCCGAGACTCATGAAGTCTATGGACAGGCTCTGCTCCTGGCCTTCTCTTCTATGTCACATAACAACCCCCCTACTGGGTTAATACACCACCAGGCTGTACTTGCCTAAGGTTGCCCTACGAATTGTGTCTGAAAGTTTTATATTTCATCATGAATTGTTAATTATATGGTTTTAAAGATAACCCGAGGTGAGTTCTAAGAACTCGAATTAGCACACAGAGGCTGGGTCTGCATATACTGCCCAGCCTCTGTTGCTATACTGATCCCCCCACAGGCCCCCCTGCACTATGCTGTGCCCCCCATAAATCATACGCCAAGCTGTCGACACACAGCCCACTGTTTACCTTCTGTCAATCTTGCCGCTCCCCCGCCTCCTCCATAGCACCAGTCCCCGCCCGCGTCCCTTCCCTCCCCGCTGATTGGAGGGAAGGGATGCGGGCGGAGACCGGAGCTATGGAGGAGGCGGGGGAGCAGCAAGAGTGCCAGATGGAAGGTAAACGGCCGGCTGCGACACGCTGCGTGTCGAGAGCTCAGCGTATGATTTATGGGGGGTAAGCAGAGCGCAGGGGGGTCTGTGGGGGGATCAGTATAGCAACAGAGGCTGGGCAGTATATGCAGACCCAGCCACTATGTGCAATTAGCATTCTTAGAACCCACCTCGGGTTCTCTTTAAGATGCATTGGTCAGATCTTTCAAAAGTCACAAGCGAAATCAAAAAATTGAGTAATGTGTGGCCACCTTATGTGTACTAAAAATATTTTATACAATTTATGTATCAGGACAAAGTGTTTTATTGTTTTTCAACATTTCCATGGGAAGGAGTGTCATGTCATATCTTCACAGGCAATATGGCAAATATTGATTGCATTGGGTTGATTTGTTGAACTGTAGCCAGAATTAAATGTGGTGGGTTGGTCATTTGTATTCTTCCATTGGAGGAGGACAAAACAAAGCTAATTTATTTTCTTGAATTATTAGAAAAATAATTTACTTAACAACGCTGTCATTGACTAATGGTGTAACCCAGGGTTTGCTTTTTTTTCTGCCCCAGATTCAGACCCCAGATAAACTTTGTACCAAGATCAAAAATCGTATTCATTAAATGCATTCAGTTTTCCCAGAAATTAAAGTTTTAGCATTTTAAAACATGCAGTGCAGTGTATTCAGACCAAATATACTAGCTAGAGGAGTGAAAAAAATTCACAAAAATGATGTCTATCAAGCAGCTTGCTAATGTGTGTACTTCTCTAATGTAAGACATGAAGCCTAGGGAGAAGTCCTGTGCCAATTTGGCACCTATGATTTGGTGTAAGTGGCACATGGTTGTATACTAATAGCTTGTTGAAAAGAAGTTCCCCATTCCTCCTTTATAATGGGGATTATGCTTGGGTAACAAGCATGAACGCAGGCCAGTAGTCATCATGGCTCTTAATTTGATAAGCGTGTTTCACTGCAGAAGATGGAAGATATGAGTAGATATAATGAAGAATTGTCCCATGTTTTCATCCTGCAGACTATCCATGGTCTCTAGTTCCTTTTCCTCCCCAGGTGTGAGAAAACGCGGAAAAGCCGCCGCGTGTGTCAAGAGCAAGGCAGCTGACTCCGCGTCCAACGCGGCGGTTTGCACGCATAGTCACGCGTCTGGTAGTATGGTGGAATGCGGAAAGGCCGCCGCATGTCCTGACAGCAAAGCGGCTGTTTCCGCGTCCAATGCGGCGGTTTGCATGCAGCAGCGTGCGCTTGGTGTGGCTGGGTCTGTTAGTGCACATAGGTAGATGGAGAGCTATGCGTGCGCGGGCCTGAGCTCAGGACCTTTATGCCAGCAGGGGAAGTGTCAGCTGATCAGGAAGATCAGCTGATTCCTGCGGGACTCATGATTGGCTGAGTGGATCGGGCGGGGCGGCAGAGTCCAGCTACTATATGTTCTGCTGCTTGTCAGTTGCTGGTTGTCTGCCATTGCTAACACTTACGTGAGGGCACTCGGACCATAGTCGGATCCTTGCGGTGTGTTTGAGCTAGGTGGACCTGGGAGTTCACACTTGGCCAGATTCTGTTGATAGCTTAAAATACTAATTGAATTGTGTTGTTTGTTGGACCAGTTCCGGGGTGTTGAGATCCTCACACCCCAGACTGGGAATACTGTGTATCTTCTGTGTATTCTCTGGCATAGTGCCGGGGTGTTGAGATCAAGGCCCTCACACCCAAGACTAGGGAACTGTATTGTCTTTATGTTATGTTCCAGACTAGTTCCAGGGTGTTGATGATCACGGACCTCACACCAAAGACTAGGGAATTGTATTATCATTTATGTTATGTTCCAGACTAGTTCCAGGGTGTTGATGATCACGGATCTCACACTAAAGACTAGGGAATTGTATTATAATTTATGTTATACTCCAGACTAGTTCCAGGGTGTTGATGATCACGGACCTCACACCAAAGACTAGGGAATTGTATTATCATTTATGTTATGCTCCAGGCTAGTTCCAGGGTGTTGTGACTACGGACCTCACACCCAAGACTAGGATTGTGCTACTACTGTATTACGTTAGCCCAGTTCAGGGCAAGACCTTATATTAGCAGCAGGGCTTCCTGCAACCCCAGCCTCGGTCCCTCGCTCAGGGGTCCACAGGCTACAGGAATATCACCCACAGCCAGGGGTGAATTCCTCAGGAGTCTTGGGCCGCAAGCTCACTCAGAGTTGTTACTGTTGCACCAGACACTTACACTCTCTCGGGTGTCTAGAGGTTAGACATATCTGATTATTGACGATTCCGCAGATCCTCAATAGTCGGGTATATCTGCATTCTTGGGGATGCTGTGGATCGCCAGGGATCAGATTCTCTTTCTGGTTGCTGACACCGATCGTTACACCAGGGTTCTCCCAGCCCAGCATTTTAAAGACAGTTGGATGGTACAGCTGTGTGCCTTCATTCTATTTGTTTTTCCTCCTCATCAGTCCAAGAAGTCTCCTCCATATTCACATCCAAACAACCTCCACTTCCTCTTTCTCCTATTCCATTGCTTCTTGGGGTGCAGATAGCCTGCTGGGAAGACTGCCATTCTCATGTCTCCACATTTGCTAACAGTCTTCAATGCATTCTAAAGGCCCATACACACGCTAGATGACACTCAGCTGAAGAGGACAATAACGACCACCTTTGCCAAGAATCCAGCGTACAGTGCTGCCCATAATTATTCATACCCCTGGCAAATTTTGACTTACAGTTACTTTTATTCAACCAGCAAGTAATTTTTTGACGGGAACTGATATAGTCGTCTCCCAAAAGATAATAAGACATTGTACAAGATGCATTATTGTGGGGAGAAAAAAATTCTCAGCTTTTACTCACATTTGAGCAAAAAGTGTCCAGTCCAAAATTATTCATACCCTTCTCAATGTCAGGCCTGTAGGAATATCCACTCACGAATCAGCTCCAATGCCCCATTCTACCTCCACACGCTTCACCCTATGTGGCGCGTCCTCGCTTGAACTAGAGGTGAGAAGACAACACCTACCCAACTTCGGTTACACCCAGGCCTTTAGTGTGCAAGGTATTGGAGCTGAATGCAGGGTGAGCAAATAAACTTCCAGGCCTAAACAAGAACACAGAGTACAAAGCAAGCGCTCACCAATATGGGCCGCATCTGAATGACTCACCACCTCATATGCACCGCTTAAATAGCTCAAATACACACTCAGCAATCAGACAGATGCAAAACATATGCAAAACTAAACTAAATACTTACCATGCAAAACAGGATAGCACAATGGGTGCTGCTAGCCTGGTAGTTACAGAACTGTGGATACAAAATATAGGTAAAAGGCTGCGCATCCCTGACCCAATACTATACAATTGAATGGTTAATCGCTGTGTTTTGCATCTGTCTGATTGCTGAGTGTGTATTTGAGCTATTTAAGCGGTGCATATGAGGTGGTGAGTCATTCAGATGCGGCCCATATTGGTGAGCGCTTGCTTTGTTTTCTGCTGTCTGTATTGAATGTAAGTTACACATTTTAGCGTAGCTGCTGCCAGGGTAAAGACATTTGCTTTTAACTTAGGTCAGTTTAGTGTTAGGACATCTGCTCTGGAGATTTACCTCAACGTTGGTGCAGATGTCCAGTATATCTATATTTTTGCATGCAAAACTATGATGGAAGCTAAAATTTCTCCATAGACCAGTATTGCATTGTTTGGATGCGGGCGTACATTTTAGTCCAGGGGGGGCGGTGTGCGCCACAGCGATTAACCATTCAATTGTATAGTATTGGGTCAGGGATGCGCAGCCTTTTACCTATATTTTGTATCCACAGTTCTGTAACTACCAGGCTAGCAGCACCCATTGTGCTATCCTGTTTTGCATGGTAAGTATTTAGTTTAGTTTTGCATATGTTTTGCATCTGTCTGATTGCTGAGTGTGTATTTGAGCTATTTAAGCGGTGCATATGAGGTGGTGAGTCATTCAGATGCGGCCCATATTGGTGAGCGCTTGCTTTGTTTTCTGCTGTCTGTATTGAATGTAAGTTACACATTTTAGCGTAGCTGCTGCCAGGGTAAAGACATTTGCTTTTAACTTAGGTCAGTTTAGTGTTAGGACATCTGCTCTGGAGATTTACCTCAACGTTGGTGCAGATGTCCAGTATATCTATATTTTTGCATGCAAAACTATGATGGAAGCTAAAATTTCTCCATAGACCAGTATTGCATTGTTTGGATGCGGGCGTACATTTTAGTCCAGGGGGGGCGGTGTGCGCCACAGCGATTAACCATTCAATTGTATAGTATTGGGTCAGGGATGCGCAGCCTTTTACCTATATTTTGTATCCACAGTTCTGTAACTACCAGGCTAGCAGCACCCATTGTGCTATCCTGTTTTGCATGGTAAGTATTTAGTTTAGTTTTGCATATGTTTTGCATCTGTCTGATTGCTGAGTGTGTATTTGAGCTATTTAAGCGGTGCATATGAGGTGGTGAGTCATTCAGATGCGGCCCATATTGGTGAGCGCTTGCTTTGTTTTCTGCTGTCTGTATTGAATGTAAGTTACACATTTTAGCGTAGCTGCTGCCAGGGTAAAGACATTTGCTTTTAACTTAGGTCAGTTTAGTGTTAGGACATCTGCTCTGGAGATTTACCTCAACGTTGGTGCAGATGTCCAGTATATCTATATTTTTGCATGCAAAACTATGATGGAAGCTAAAATTTCTCCATAGACCAGTATTGCATTAATTGGATGCGGGCGTACATTTTAGTCCAGGGGGGGCGGTGTGCGCCACAGCGATTAACCATTCAATTGTATAGTATTGGGTCAGGGATGCGCAGCCTTTTACCTATATTTTGTAAGAACACAGAGTAGCAAAGTCCAGCAGCAGTCTAGGGTCATACACGGGTAAACAGAGATATCGCAGTACAGGAGGGCTAGGCAGAAGAGAGGTCAAAGAACGTATCAGAGGTCAAACCAGGCAGCAAACAGTTGTAACGATAATCCAGGCAATAGGTCGGTTCAGGCAGTAGACAAGGGAGGTCCAGTAAACAAGCAGAGGTCGAAATCCAGAAAATCCAATATAACAAGAGCAGGTATACAGAGCAACCAGCAAGCTAGAGCTATCACGGGCAACATGCAACTGTCACAGCAAGGTTTAAATATCTGACAGCATCCAATCAGTGGCCGGCCACATGGACATGTATTACAATCAGGCCAATCACATGCAGGCATTAATCCTGTTTAAAGCGGACCCAAACCAAACATTTTTTTAAATTCAAAATATTTAGTTGCACCAACACATACAAAGATAAATAAACACTCCTTCAAGCCTGTGAGCATTTCAGTGCCTGCTTTTCACCCTTCTCTTTTCATAACCAGGGTTATACATGGGGGCAGCCATTAGCAATTCCTTCTTTGCCTGACATCATCTACCGTACTTCACCAGTTTGCCGGATTCTGTCCTGGCAATTTGAAAGGAAGGGAGGGGTTTCTCCAATAAATGTAAAATATTTTATATTTGTCATCATGCAGCTGAAAAAAGGCTGCTATTTATTATTATAATTTAGAAAATAGATTTCCTTTCTGAAATCTTGTATTTTTAGTTTGGGTCCACTTTAAGTGTAAGCTGACAGAGAGATCAGCTGACAAAGGTGGCAATACATATCAGCTGACTAACCAGTACTGACCAGCAAAACATGCTGACTGTGTGTCAGCTGGTCAATGGCATCGCCTCCGACGTGAGAGACCAGGGTTTAATCCCAGCCAGGGTCAGCATCCATTATGTTTATATTTATTAAATAAACCCCTGCCTAAGTGTCAGCTGACTATCCTGTCAGCTGACACTACCTCTGTCGCCGCCTCAGACCATACTGCAGCCGAGAAGAGCGAGACATCCGTCCACCAGTATGCGCAGAGCAATCCCTAGTGCACGCGTCACCAGCGGAGGACGACTGCCAATATGCGGAAGTTCCAGGACGCGACCCACTCTTGGCAGAGGCGGCCATGTCACTGGATCCTGGAGGTAAGTCCCTTACACTCAATAATTAATACAAAAAACGTTTATTTGCTGTTACAGCATTCAAGTGCTTCCCATAATTGCAGACCAGCTTTTTGCATGTCTCCACAGGTATTTTTGCCCATTCATCTTTCGCAATGAGCTCCAAAATCTTTCAGGTTGGAGGCAGTGGCGTAGCTAAGGAGCTGTGGGCCCCGATGCAAGTTTTACAATGGGGCCCCCAAGCACTTTATATATAACAATTGATACGGCACACCAAAACCTGCCAATAGCAACTACAGTGTCAGAGGTGCAAGAAGGGGATGGGAAATAGCTTGTTAATGATTACCACTATTCAAAGCATCTATAGAAGTGATTATTAAGAGCACAGGACTAATAGAGAGCTAATACTGCAGTTAAAGGAAGGGCACTTTGGGGCCCCTCTGGCCCAAGGGCCCCGATGCGGTCGTTACCTCTGCACCCCCTATTGCTACGCCCCTGGTTGGAGGGTCTTCTAGCCACCACCCTAATCTTTAGCTCCCTCCCTAGATTCTCAATTGGATTCAAGTCAGGACTCTGGTTGGGCCACTCCAAAACTTTACTGTTGTTGTCTGCTAACCATTTCTTCACCACTTTTGCTGTGTGTTTTGGGTCATTGTCATGCTGAAATGTGCCCAAGGCCAAGTTTCTTTGCAGACTGCCTGATGTTGTTGTTGAGAATCCTCATGTATTGCTCTTTTTTTCATGGTGCCGTTTACTGTGATTAGATTCCCTGGTCCACTGGCTGAAAAACAACCCAAAGCATTCGTTTTCCACCACCATGTTTGACAGTGGGGATGGTGTTCTTTGGGTTGAAGGCTTCTCCTTTTTTACGTTAAATGAAAGAAACATCATTGTGACCAAACAATTCCATTTTTGTTTCATATGACCATAACACAAAAGACCAGAAGTCTTCTTTGTCCAGATGAGCATTTGCAAAGGCCAAGTGATCTTTTGTGTGCCTTATCTGGAGAAGTGGCATCCTCCTTGGTCTGCATCTGTGGGACCCAGCAGTGTGCAGTGTTTGTTAGATTGTCTGCCTTGAAACATTGCCACCATCAGAGCCCAGATTCACCAGGATGGCCTAGTGATCCTTGGATTGTTTTTCACCTCTCTCACTATCCTCCTGGCCAGCACAGGTGTCACTTTTGGCTCCGACAACGTCCTCTGAGATTTTCCACAGTGCGGAACATCTTGTATTTTTTAAGAATATTTTGCACTGTAGCCACTGGAACTTGAAAACATTTAGAAATGACTTTGCAGCCCTTTCCTGACTTGCGACACACAGGCGGCACCATTTTATTTGAGGTCTTCTATTGACCATTTTATGCGCGCTACTTTTTCGGGGTTCCCAGTGCACGGGCCCCGTATGTGAGTTTTTCTTTTATCCTTGTTTTTAAATTGTTTTACTTGTTATGTAATAAAGACGGTTTACACTTAGATGTGCCGTACATCTCTTTCATGTCACTATCCTACTGGACTCCCCTTTGGTGAGTCTCTGCGACCTTAGGATATCTACTATATTCCGGAGGTGTATAAACGACACCATTTGAAAGTTCTGCGGACCATCTATCAAACTCGTTTACAACCTTATAATGTGGGTTGTTGGAATCTGGTAAGCCTTGCTTCTTTACCTTTTTGTTCGAAGATCCTGTATACCAGAAAATGATGAAAGCTGTATTACTATAGACCTGAGCTAACTGTTCTTGCCGCTGTAATTAACACAGCACAGCTGTAGTAGTTAGGGACTTGCAAAAATATCTGTTGACACTATGTGCACGCTATAGTGAAAAGCGAGGCAAACGTGGAACATGTTTGAGATGGTCTTTGCAAAATAGGAGCCATTTAAGTGTAGTAGTAAATATATTTTCTTTCAGTGAATTGGCTTGATAAATACTGTTTACATTGGGTGGTTGCCAAATTGCAGCTTGTGGGGAAAGCTCATCTCCACTCGGTTCTTCTGGTCTTCTTGGATCTTTAGGTTCTTATAGTCCACTCTAGTCTTTAGGTCCTTCTGGTCTACTCGGGTCTTTAGATTCTTCCACTTATACCATTGTGAGGCTTAGTTGATTAGGCACAATACGCAAGGAAGTGGGCTAAACCCACGAAATATGTTAATTAATCCATTTAATTAACCTAATTAACTCAAGGCTATAAGGTATGTCTTCACAAACCATGGAACGACAGATGTCCTTGGCAAAGTGCTGCCACCATTTTAGCTGGCAATATTCTTGATTGTTAGCTGGTTAATTAATTTTGTAATGCTCTTAGAAACTCTGGACCTGTGTGACGTCCACCCCAGACCAGCAGTTCCAACTTGGCGCAGTGACAGCCTCACAGCTGATAACATGTGCTACAGACACTGAGCAGCAGCCTAACAGGCAACCATCCTTGCCTCTCCTGCTCCCATATAGCACTCTGGTAGCCCACACACTTCCACGCAGCCACCTCCAACCAGGTGAATAACAGGATGCTGCAGATTGACTTCACCAGCTGGATACCCAACGCCTGGCAGGAGGTACCACAGGATTCCCGCCAGCGTCCTACAGGTCTTTGCATTCACCGCATGCCTTGTCCCAGGGTGAAAGTTGGGACAACGCTTGCAAGGCTATTTTCACAAGAAGCAGAACTTATCTATTTATTAGGGCATGGCCATCTGCTTTTTACTTACAGTGAGTTCTCTCTCCTCCCCTTTTGTACCCTTCTTCACTGTAGAGGACTAAGAGCAGCAGGACCTGTATTCCAAGTCACCTGAGTGCTTCTCCACTCTGAAAGTTGCTATACAAAATTATATGAAACAGAATAATCTAATTTCACATCAGCACTTGTTTATTAAAGGCAGGTCTTGTCTAACCAACATGCCGAGCTTTTATGAAGTGGTAAATGCAAATCTAAATATTGGGGAAAAATGTTGTAATATGTTTGTAATATGTAGTATGCTTTGGCTTTCCTTTTTCTTCACTTTAAAATTTTTGACACTGTTCTTTACAACAGTCCAGTGCAGAGGCTGAGAATGTAGGGACTAGGAGAACTTGTCTACCTGAATAGAAAACTGGCGAAAGGAATAAAGGTAAAAATAGTACTAGTAGTAAACAAATCATACTCAAAATGGGAAATAGCTAGCAAGTGTTAGTACTTGGTCCAGTTCTCTTCAGTTAATTAATGACCAAGTGGATGGAGTACAAAGTTGCAAGCAATCTTTGCATATAATACAAAATTATTTAGAATTACTATTAAAACACTAAGCAGGATAATACCATACTACTGAAGGATCTTGACAGCAAGGCTATATGGACATGTATAAAGCAGATTTATCATTATTATTGACTATATTATTACTATTACTTATACAGCGCAGCATATTCTACAATGCTTTACAGAGTAAATAGTCTTGTCACTAACTGTCCCTCAGTGGAGCTTACAGTCTAATCCCTACCATAGTCATATGTCCATTGTAGTCTGGGGCACATTTTAGCGGGAAGGCAATTAACTTATCTGTATGTTTTTGGGATGTAGGAGGAAACTGGAGTACCCGGAGGAAACACAGACATACCTAGGAGAACATACAAACTCCTTGAAGGTGTTGCCCAGGTGGGGACTCAAACCAGGGACCCAGCGCTGCAAGGTGACATTTCTAATAGATGAAATTTAATGCTGATAAATGTTACTTGGGACCTCGGATGTGCTAATTACATAACATTATATAATCTAAATGGAATACGGCTGGGAATATCAGACTTGCAGAAGGACTTGATAAAAATACTGGCTGATAAGTTAAACAATCATGTTCACTTACCAAAAAATGTTACACAAACTGTACTAAATACGCTTGGAAAAATACAGCTAATAGGACACCTAATTAGCATACAAACCAATATATTGCAAGGAGTTAATCTGTTTCAATAAATATCCAGCATGAAAGTAAAGGAGCGGTGGCTGGCCAGCAGCTAGTTAACAGTAGACCGTTGTTCCAGCAGGTATTTTTTATGTGTATTTTAAACTCATCATAGAACAGCAATAAAGGATTGTTATACTTTCTAATGAGTGACCAGTTTAATTTTGCAGACTTAATTAGCATGTATAAATACATCCAAATGCAATATAAAAGCTAGGCAACTCAGCTTATTATACCTAGGGCTGTACAAAGGAAAAGAGAACTCAAACCAGGCATGGAGGAAAGGAGATTTTATGAATTGTTTAAATAAATATGGCCAATTCTATACTTGCATTTAAAAGGGGTTTGGATGTTTTCCCTCTCTACACTGTTATAATTGCTAGGAAGCAGATATCGTGATTGAGTTAGGGAGATTGTATCTGCCCTAGATAGGGGAGGACTGGGGCCATTGGGCTTGGGGGGACAAACCCAACCAAGTTGCCCTTGGAGAGGTACTGTGCTTGTTAACCACTGAAGGAGGCAGGGATCACCTCTGACAGAGACGATGGCCACTAATGACTGCTGGGAAATTTTGGGGGGCACTAATGACTGCTATCCTATATTGTGGGCCACCTATAAATGCTGGCAGATATTGCAAATCACCTATGACTGCTGGATAATATCAGGTTCCACCTATAACTGCTGGCCGATATTGGGAGCCATCTATAACTGATGGCAGATATTGGGAGCCATCTATAACTGCTGGCAGATATTGGGAGCCATCTATAACTGCTGGCAGATATTGGGAGCCTTAATGCTGGCAGATATTGGGAGCCATCTGTAACTGCTGATAGATACTAGGGGCCGCCTACTAATGCTGGCCAATATTGGGTGTCACCTATGAATGCTGGCCCATATTCGGGCCACTTCAAACTGATGGCAGATATGGTGGTCCATCTATGATTGATGGCCCATAGTGGGGGCTACCTATGACTCCTGGCTAATACTGGGGGCAACTTATGACTGCTGTTAGATATCGAGAGCCACTTGTGGTTGCTTCAAAATATTGGGAGACAACTATGACTGCTGACATATAGTCGGGTTCAGCTATGTCTGCTGGCAGATACTGGGTGCCATCTATGACTGCTGGCAGATACTGGGTGCCATCTATGACTGCTGGAAGATACTGGGTGCCATCTATGACTGCTTGCAGATACTGAGAGCCACCTATGACTGCTGGAAGATACTGGGTGCCATATATGACTGCTGGCAGATACTGGGTGCCATCTATGACTGCTGGCATATACTGGGAGCCACCTATGACTGCTGGCAGATACTGGGTGACATCTATGACTGCTGGCAGATATTGGGAACCACTTATGACTGCTGGCAGATACTGGGAGCCACCTTTGACTGCTGGCAGATACTGGGTGCCATCTATGACTGCTGGCAGATACTGGGAGCCACCTATGACTGCTGGCAGATACTGGGAGCCCCCTATGACTGCTGGAAGATACTGGGTGCCATCTATGACTGCTGGCAGATACTGGGTGCCATCTATGACTGCTGGCAGATACTGGGTGCCATCTATGACTGCTGGCAGATATTAGGGGCCACCTATTACTGGTGTCTAATATTGTCGGTCACCTATGAATAATGGTTTCTTTTGGGGGCCACTTATGACCGTCGGGATATATCAAGGGCTGAAATTGGGAGGTACCTATGACTGCTAACAGAGACTAAGAGGCAGCGAGTGATTGCTCAGAAATATCGTGGGGGGGGGGGGGGGGGGGTCAGCTATCACTGCTGGTAGATATTGGGAGCCATCTTTGACTGGTGTCAAATATTGGGGGTCATCCATCACTGCTAACAGAGGCTAAGAGGCAACATAGGCTACATGTGGCTGCTGACCAATGGAACAACAGTTGGATTAGTAACAGTGTGGCCCTATTAGATCATGCACATGCCCCAGCAGCCCCTTTTAAGTAAAGAGTAGCCAAAGGGGAAAATGCCTCCCTGCTCCATGCGACAGCCCTCCCATGGCCCTAGAGGCTTTCCTTTTAATCTGGACTGAGATGCAGAGATAAGGCTAAAGAGGTTAAGCTTAATAGATGCATGTCATCCTAGATAACTATGCAACTATATTAAGCAAGTGAATGACTTAAGCCTTGGACACATGCAAAAGGCATGTCGCCCCTCATGTGACATTGCAGGGTCGAGGCTGTACAGATGTGTTGCTAACTTGCAATATACTGTACCAATGTGGGGGGGCATTGCTCTCGGCCAGACAGCAGCACTGACCGTGTGAGCTGGTCAACTTCATTGGGCTCTTGACCCCATGCTTAATCTCAACTTCTCCAGCTGCAGTAATTCCCTGCCTCATCCGCTGACTCTCCTGAGTGATGCCAGGTGGGTGGGGGGAGCAGAGGAGAGCAGTAGTCGGCGCAGCTGAAGCAGGTGAGAATACAATGGGAGAGGAGACATTAACATTTGAGGGACAGCTAGGCAGTGGAGGAAACATCAGGAGTATTGGCCTGTGGTGTATGGGTAGGCAACAAGTCTCTCTCCGATCAGTGAGTGATTCAGAGAGTAATCTGTCTCTAACAATCTGCCTATACATTGCTAGATGTATGGGCACCTGAACGCCTTTATTATCAGATTCCTTAGCTATTCTTTTGTTTTTGTATAGAGGAATATTTGACCTGAGACAAGCATAGAATGAAGGAGTATATGATCTTGAAAGCAGTGTTCTATTTGTCTTTCAAGACTATTGTTTTCAGAAAATATTGACAGCCATAAGGGATTGAACTTCCGTATAACCACTGCGGTCCCTTTAGTGTAGTTTGAGGGTTTCAGGTTTACATGATTCCAAACAGTTTTTACAAATAAATAACTGCAAAGTGGTGTGTGCATAATTATTCGGCCCCCTTTGATCTGAGTGCAGTCAGTTGCCAATAGACATTGCCTGATGAGTGCTAACGACTAGAGTGCACCTGTGTGTAATCTAATGTCAGTACAAATACAGCTGCTCTGTGAGGGCCTCAGAGGTTGTCTAAGAGAATATTGGGAGCAACAACACCGTGAAGTCCAAAGAACACATAAGACAGGTCCAAGACAGGTCAGGGATCAAGTTATTGAGAAATTTAAAGCAGGCTTAGGCTACAAAAAGATTTCCAAAGCCTTGAACATCCCAAGGAGCACTGTTCAAGCAATCATTCAGAAATGGAAGGAGTATGGCACAACTGTAAACCTACCAAGACAAGGCCATCCACCTAAACTCACAGGCCGAACAAGGAAAGCGCTGATCAGAAATGCAGTCAAGAGGCTTATGGTAACTCTGGACGAGCTTCAGAGATCTACAGCTCAGGTGGGAGACTCTGTCCATAGGACAACTATTAGTCATGCACTGTACAAAGTTGGCCTTTATGGAAGAGTGGCAAGAAGAAAGGCATTGTTAACAGAAAGCATAAGAAGTCCCGTTTGCAGTTTGCCACAAGCCATGTGGGGGACACAGCAAACATGTGGGAGAAGGTGCTCTCGTCAGATGAGACCAAAATGGAACTTTTTGGCCAAAATGCAAAACGCTATGTGTGGCGGAAAACTAACACTGCACATCTCTCTGAACACACCATCCCCACTGTCAAATATGGTGGTGGCAGCATCATGCTTGGGCGTGCATCTCTTCAGCAGGGACAGGGAAGCTGGTCAGAGTTGATGGGAAAATGGATGGAGCCAAATACAGGCCAAACTTGGAAGAAAACCTCTTGGAGACTGCAAAAGACTTGAGCCTGGGACGGAGGTTCACCTTCCAGCAGGACAATGACCCTAAACATAAAGCCAGGGCAACAATGGAATGGTTTAAAACAAAACATATCTATGTGTTAGAATGGCCCAGTCAAAGTCCAGATCTAAATCCAATCGAGAATCTGTGGCAAGATCTGAAAACTGCTGTTCACAAACGCTGTTCATCTAATCTGACTGAGCTGGAGCTGTTTTGCAAGGAAGAATGGGCAAGGATTTCAGTCTCTAGATGTGCAAAGCTGGTAGAGACATACCCTAAAAGACTGGCAGCTGTAATTGCAGCAAAAGGTGGTTCTACAAAGTATTGACTCAGGGGACCGAATAATTACGCACTCCCCACTTTGCAGTTATTTATTTGTAAAAAATGTTTGGAATGATGTATGATTTTCTATCCACTTCTCACATGTACACCACTTTGTATTGGTCTTTTATGTGGAATTCCAATAAAATTGATTCATGTTTGTGGCAGTAATGTGACAAAATGTGGAAAACTTCAAGGGGGCCGAATACTTTTGCAACCCACTGTATGAATATGTAAACCACTATGTGTCTAGAATGTGTTTCTCTGACATTAACCACTTGAGGACTGCAGTGCTAAACCCCCCAAATGACCCATTTTGGAAAGAAGACACCCCAAGGTATTTGCTGAGGGGCATGTGAGTTCATAGCAGATTTTATTTTTTGTCACAAGTTAGCAGAAAATGACACTTTGTGACAAAAAAAGTGTTTCCATTTCTGCTAAGGGCCCTTTCACACCAGAGGGCTTTTTCGGCGTTTTAACGCCACGGCCGAAGTTGGCGTTTTCCTAGGTAAAAGAAATTCCATAGACTTTCATTTTACCGTTCACACTAAACGCTGCGTTTTGGAGCGTTGCGTTTCAACGCTCCCAGGCGCTTTTCTGGGCCTACCGCGGCGTTTCTCATTGCAATTGATTGTAATGTATAGGCGTTAAAACGCCTTCAAAACGCCTTGAAAACGCCTGCAGCCAAAACGCAGCGTTTTAGCCTTTCACCGCTGCCTGTAGTGTGAAAGAGCCCTAACTTGTGACAAAAAAAAGTAAAATCTGCCACGGACTCACCATGCCCCTCAGTGAATACCTTGGGGTGTCTACTTTCCAAAATTGGGTCACTTGTGGGGTACTTGTACTGCCCTAGCATTTTGTGTGGGGCTAAATTGTGAGCACCCCTGTAAAGCCTAAAGGTGCTCATTGGATTTGGGCCCCTTTGCACAGCTAGGCAGCAAAAAAAGTGTCACACATGTGGTATCACCGTACTCAGGAGAAGTAGTATAATGTGTTTTTGGGGTGTCTTTTCACACATACCAATACTGGGTGGGAGAAGTATCTCTGTAAAGGACAACTTTTTCCATTTTATCACACTAAATTGTACATTTACAGAGATATTTCTCCCACCCAGCATGGGTATGTGTAAAAAGACACCCCAAAACACATTATACTACTTCTCCTGAGTACGGCGATACCACATGTGTGACACCTTTTTGCAGCCTAGCTGTGCAAAGGGGCCCACAGTCCAATGAGTACCTTTAGGATCTCACAGGTCAATTTTACTAATTTGTTTTCCAGACTACTCCTCACGGTTTAGGGCCCCTAAAATGCCAGGGAAGTATAGGAACCCAACATGTGACCCCATTTTGGAAAGAAGACACCCCAAGGTATTCCGTGAGGGGTATGGTGAGTTCATAGAAGATTTTATTTTTTGTCACAAGTTAGTGGAAATTTATTTTTTTTGTTTTTTTCTCACAAAGTGTCATTTTCCACTAACTTGTGACAAAAAAAAAATCTTCTATGAACTCACCATACCCCTCATGGAATACCCTTGGGTGTCTTCTTTCCAGAATGGGGTCACTTGTGGGGTTCCTATACTGCCCTGGCATTTTAGGGGCCCTAAACCGTGAGGAGTAGTCTGAAAAGCAAATGAGTAAAAATTACCTGTCAAATCCTAAAAGGTACTCATTGGACTTTGGGCCCCTTTGCACAGCTAGGCTGCAAAAAAAGTGGCACACATGTGGTATCGCTGTACTCAGGAGAAATAGTACAATGTGTTTTGGGGTGTATTTTTACACATATGCTGGGTGGGAGAAATATCTCTGTAAAGGACAACTTTTTCATTTTTTTACACTTAATTGTCCGTTTACAGACATATTTCTCCCACCCAGCATGGGTATGTGTAAAAATACACCCCAAAACACATTATACTACTTCTCCCGAGTACGGCGATACCACACGTGTGACCCTTTTTTGCAGCCTAGCTGTGCAAAGATGCCCAAAGTCCAATGAGTACCTTTAGGATTTCACAGGTCAATTTTACTCATTTGCTTTCCAGACTACTCCTCACGGTTTAGGCCCCTAAAATGCCAGGGCAGTATAGTAACCCCACAAGTGACCCAATTTTGGAAAGAAGACACCCCAAGCTATTCCGTGAGGGGTATGGTGAGTTCATAGAAGATTTTACTTTTTGTCACCAAATAGTGGAAATGGATTTTTTAAATTTTTTCTCACAAAGTGTCATTTTCCACTAACTTGTGACAAAAAGTAAAATCTTCTATGAACTACCCATACCCCTCATGAAATACCTTTGGGTGTCTTCTTTCCAGAATGGGGTCACTTGTGGGGTTCCTATATTGCCCTGGCATTTTAGGGGCCCTAAACCGTGAGCAGTAGTTTGGAAACCAAATAACTAAAATTGACCTGTGAAATCCTAAAGGTACTCATTGGAAAGGACAACTTTTTCGGGCTTTTTTTCACTAAATTGTCTATTTACAGAGATATTTCTCCCACTCAGCATGGGTATGTGTGAAAATACACCCCAAAACACATTATACTACTTTTCCTGAGTATAGCGATACCACATGTGTGACACTTTTTTGCAGCCTAGCTGTGCAAAAGGGCCCAAAGTCCAATGAGTCCCTTTAGGATTTCACAGGTCAATTTTAGTTATTTGGTTTACAGACTACTCCTTACGGGTTAGGGCCCTAAAATGCCAGGGCAGTATGGGGACTCCACAAGTGACCCCATTTTGGAAAGAAGACACCCCAAGGTATTCCATGAGGGGTATAGTGAGTTCATAGAAGATTTTACTTTTTGTCACAAGTTAGTGGAAATTTTTTGTTTTTTTTCTCACAAAGTGTCATTTTCCACTAACTTGTGACAAAAAATAAAATCTTCTATGAACTCACCATACCCCTCACGGAATACCTTGGTGTATCTTCTTTCCAAAATGGGGTCACTTGTGGGGTGACCCCATTTTGGAAAGCATGGGTATACCAAGCATGGGTATGTGTGGAAAGACACCCCAAAACACATTATACTACTACTCCTGAGAACGGCAATACCACATATGTCCTCTGGCTCCCCATTAAGAAGTAGTTTGGGATAGGCTTTCTCCTCTGGCTCCCCATTAACCACTTGCCGACCGCCCACAGCCCATGGGCGGCGGCAAAGTGGACGCCTAAAGGACCGCAATACGCCTTCAGGCGGCGCGTCCTTTAGGCATGCCGGGGGAGCGATCGCGTCATTGATGACGCGCGCTTCCCCCGGCAACTGGCTCCGCCCACCCGCCGTAACATCCTGCCGGCCATACGGAAGCGCCGGCGGGATGTTAACCCCGCGATCGCCGCTACAAAGTGTATAATACACTTTGTAATGTATACAAAGTGTATTATACAGGCTGCCTCCTGCCCTGGTGGTCCCAGTGTCCGAGGGACCACCAGGGCAGGCTGCAGCCACCCTAGTCTGCACCCAAACACACTGATCTGCCCCCCCCCGCCCACTGATCGCCCACAGCACCCCTCAGACCCCCCCCCCTGCCCACCCCCCAGACCCCTGTTTGCACCCAATCACCCCCCTAATAACCCATCAATCACTCCCTGTCACTATCTGTCAACGCTATTTTTTTTTTATCCCCCCCCCTGCCCCCTGCCCCCTCCTGATCACCCCCACCCCTCAGATTCTCCCCAGACCCCCCCCAGACCCCCCCCCCCCCCCCCCCTGTGTACTGTATGCATCTATCTTCCCTGATAACCTGTCAATCACCCGTCAATCACCCATCAATCACCCATCAATCACCCATCAATCACCCCCTGTCACTGCCACCCAACAATCAGCCCCTAACCTGCCCCTTGCGGGCAATCTGATCACCCACCCACACCAATAGATCGCCCGCAGATCCGACATCAGATCACCTCCCAAATCCATTGTTTACATCTATTCTCTCCTCTAAGCACCCACTAATTACCCATCAATCACCCATCAATCACCCCCTATCACCACCTGTCACTTTTACCTATCAGATCAGACCCTAATCTGCCCCTTGCGGGCACACAATCACCCGCCAACACGCTCAGATTGCCCTCTGACCCCCCCTTATCAATTCGCCAGTGCATTAATTACATCTGTTCTTCCCTGTAATAACCCACTGATCACCTGTCAATCACCTGCCAATCACCTATCACCCATCAATCACCCCCTGTCACCCCCTGTCACTGCCACCCATCAATCAGCCCCTAACCTGCCCCTTGCGGGCAATCTGATCACCCACCCACACCATTAGATCGCCCGCAAACCCGCCGTCAGATTACCTCCCAAATGTATTGTTTACATCTGTTATCTTCTCTAAACACCCACTAATTACCCATCAATCACCCATCAATCACCCCCTATCACCACCTGTCACTGTTACCTATCAGATCAGACCCTAAGCTGCCCCTTGCGGGCACCCAATCACCCGCCCACACGCTCAGATTGCCCTCAGACCCCCCCCCCTTATCAATTCACCAGTGCATTAATTACATCTGTCCTTCCCTGTAATAACCCACTGATCACCTGTCAATCACCTGCCAATCACCTATCACCCATCAATCACCCCCTGTCACTGCCACCCAACAATCAGCCCCTAACCTGCCCCTTGCGGGCAAACTGATCACCCACCCACACCAATAGATCGCCCGCAGATACGACATCAGATCACCACCCAAGCGCAGTGTTTCCATCTATTCTCTCCTCTAAACACTCACTAATTACCCATCAATCACCCATCAATCACCCCCTATCACCACCTGTCACTGTTACCCATCAGATCAGACCCTAATCTGCCCCTTGCGGGCACCCAATCACCCGCCTACACGCTCAGATTGCCCTCAGACCCCCCCCTTATCAATTCGCCAGGGCATTATTTACATCTGTCCTTCCCTGTAATAACCCACTGATCACCTGTCAATCACCTGTCAATCACCCATCACCCCCTGTCACTGCCACCCATCAATCACCCCTGTCACTGCCACCCATCAATCAGCCCCTAACCTGCCCCTTGCGGGCAAACTGATCACCCACCCACACCAATAGATCGCCCGCAGATCCGACATCAGATCACCACCCAAGCGCAGTGTTTCCATCTATTCTCTCCTCTAAACACCCACTAATTACCCATCAATCACCCCCTATCACCACCTGTCACTGTTACCCATCAGATCAGACCCTAATCTGCCCCTTGCGGGCACCCAATCACCCGCCTACACGCTCAGATTGCCCTCAGACCCCCCCTTATCAATTCGCCAGGGCATTATTTACATCTGTCCTTCCCTGTAATAACCCACTGATCACCTGTCAATCACCTATCAATCACCCATCAATCACCCCCTGTCACTGCCACCCATCAATCACCCGCTGTCACTGCCACCCATCAATCAGCCCCTAACCTGCCCCTTGCGGGCAATCTGATCACCCACCCACACCAATAGATCGCCCGCAGATCCGACGTCCGATCACCTCCCAAGTGCAGTGTTCACATCTGTTCTCTACCCTAAACACTTACTAATTACCCATCAATCACCCCCTGTCACTGCTACCTATCAGATTAGACCCCTATCTGCCCCTAGGGCACTCAATCACCCGCCCACACCCTCAGAATGCCCTCAGACCCCAGCCCTGATCACCTCGCCAGTGCATTGCTTGCATCTATTCCCCCCTCTAATCACACCTTGAGACACCCATCAATCACCTCCTGTCACCCCCTAGCACACCTACCCATCAGATCAGGCCCTAATTTGCCCCGTGTGGGCTCCTGATCACTCGGCCAAACCCTCAGATCCCCCTCAGACTCCCTTCCGATCACCTCCCCAGTGCATTGATTGCATCTATTTTCCCCTCTAACCACCCCCTGAGACACCCATCAATCACCTCCTGTCACCCCCCTAGCACTCCTATCCATCAGATCAGGCCCAATACAACCTGTCATCTAAAAGGCCACCCTGCTTATGACCGGTTCCACAAAATTCGCCCCCTCATAGACCACCTGTCATCAAAATTTGCAGATGCTTATACCCCTGAACAGTCATTTTGAGACATTTGGTTTCCAGACTACTCACGGTTTTGGGCCCGTAAAATGCCAGGGCGGTATAGGAACCCCACAAGTGACCCCATTTTAGAAAAAAAGACACCCCAAGGTATTCTGTTAGGTGTATGACGAGTTCATAGAAGATTTTATTTTTTGTCAAAAGTTAGCGGAAATTGATTTTTATTGGGTTTTTTTCACAAAGTGTCATTTTTCACTAACTTGTGACAAAAAATAAAATCTTCTATGAACTCGCCATACACCTAACGGAATACCTTGGGGTGTCTTCTTTCTAAAATGGGGTCACTTGTGGGGTTCCTATACTGCCCTGGCATTTTAGGGGCCCTAAACCGCGAGGAGTAGTCTAGAAAACAAATGCCTCAAAATGACCCGTGAATAGGACGTTGGGCCCCTTAGCGCACCTAGGCTGCAAAAAAGTGTCACAGATGTGGTACCGCCGTACTCAGGAAAAGTAGTATAATGTGTTTTGGGGTGTATTTTTACACATACCCATGCTGGGTGGGAGAAATTTCTATGTAAATGGTCAATTGTGTGTAAAGCAAATCAAACAATTGTCATTTACAGAGATATTTCTCCCACTTAGCATGGGTATGTGTAAAAATACACCCCAAAACACATTATACTACTTCTCCTGAGTACGGCGGTACCACATGTGTGGCACTTTTTTACACCCTAAGTACGCTAAGGGGCCAAAAGTCCAATGAGTACCTTTAGGATTTCACAGGTCATTTTGCGACATTTGGTTTCAAGACTACTCCTCACGGTTTAGGGCCCCTAAAATGCCAGGGCAGTATAGTAACCCCACAAATGACCCCATTCTAGAAAGAAGACACCCAAAGGTATTCCGTTAGGAGTATGGTGAGTTCATAGAAGATTTTATTTTTTGTCAAAAGTTAGCGGAAAATTGATTTTTATTGTTTTTTTCACAAAGTGTCATTTTCCACTAACTTGTGACAAAAAATAAAATCTTCTATGAACACACCATACTCCTAACGGAATACCTTGGGGTGTCTTCTTTCTAAAATGGGGTCATTTGTGGGGTTCCTATACTGAACTGGCATTTTAGGGGCCCTAAACCGTGAGGAGTAGTCTGGAAATCAAATTTCGCAAAATGACCTGTGAAATCCTAAAGGTACTCATTGGACTTTGGGCCCTTTAGCGCAGTTAGGGTGCAAAAAAGTGCCACACATGTGGTATTGCCATACTCGGGAGAAGTAGTACAATGTGTTTTGGGGTGTATTTTTACACATACCCATGCTGGGTGGGAGAAATACCTCTGTAAATGACAATCTTTTGATTTTTTTACACACAATTGTCCATTTACAGAGTTATTTCTCCCACCCAGCATGGGTATGTGTAAAAATACACCCCAAAACACATTGTACTACTTCTCCCGAGTACGGCGATACCACATGTGTGGCACTTTTTTGCACCCTAACTGCGCTAAAGGGCCCAAAGTCCAATGAGTACCTTTAGGATTTCACAGGTCATTTTGCGGAATTTGATTTCCAGACTACTCCTCACGGTTTAGGGCCCCTAAAATGCCAGGGCAGTATAGGAACCCCACAAATGACCCCATTTTAGAAAGAAGACACCTCAAGGTATTCCGTTAGGAGTATGGTGAGTTCATAGAAGATTTTATTTTTTGTCACAAGTTAGTGGAAAATGACACTTTGTGAAAAAAACAATAAAAATCAATTTTCCGCTAACTTTTGACAAAAAATAAAATCTTCTATGAACTCACCATACTCCTAACGGAATACCTTGGGGTGTCTTCTTTCTAAAATGGGGTCATTTGTGGGGTTCCTATACTGCCCTGGCATTTTAGGGGCCCTAAACCGTGAGGAGTAGTCTGGAAATCAAATTCCGCAAAATGACTTGTGAAATCCTAAAGGTACTCATTGGACTTTGGGCCCTTTAGCGCAGTTAGGGTGCAAAAAAGTGCCACACATGTGGTATCGCCGTACTCGGGAGAAGTAGTACAATGTGTTTTGGGGTGTATTTTTACACATACCCATGCTGGGTGGGAGAAATAACTCTGTAAATGGACAATTGTGTGTAAAAAAAATGAAAAAATTGTCATTTACAGAGATATTTCTCCCACCCAGCATGGGTATGTGTAAAAATACACCCCAAAACACATTCTACTACTTCTCTTGAGTACGGCAATACCACATGTGTGGCACTTTTTTGCAGCCTAACTGCGCTAAGGGGCCCAAAGTCCAATGAGCACCTTTAGGCTTTACAGGGGTGCTTACAAATTAGCACCCCCCAAAATGCGAGGACAGTAAACACACCCCACAAATGACTCCATTTTGGAAAGTAGACACTTCAAGGTATTCAGAGAGGGGCATGGTGAGTCCGTGGCAGATTTCATTTTTTTTTGTCGCAAGTTAGAAGAAATGGATTCTTTTTTTTTTCTTTTTTTTTGTCACAAAGTGTCATTTTCCGCTTACTTGTGACAAAAAATAATATCTTCTATGAACTCACTATGCCTCTCAGTGAATACTTTGGGATGTCTTCTTTCCAAAATGGGGTCATTTGGGGGGTATTTATACTATCCTGGAATTCTAGCCCCTCATGAAACATGACAGGGGGTCAGAAAAGTCATAGATGCTTGAAAATGGCAAAATTCACTTTTTGCACCATAGTTTGTAAACGCTATAACTTTTACCCAAACCAATAAATATACACTGAATGGTTTTTTTTTTTTTATCAAAAACATGTTTGTCCACATTTTTCGCGCTGCATGTATACAGAAATTTTACTTTATTTGAAAATTGTCAGCACAGAAAGTTAAAAAAATCATTTTTTTGCCAAAATTCATGTCTTTTTTGATGAATATAATAAAAAGTAAAAATCGCAGGAGCAATCAAATAGCACCAAAAGAAAGCTTTATTAGTGACAAGAAAAGGAGCCAAAAATCATTTAGGTGGTAGGTTGTATGAGCGAGCAATAAACCGTGAAAGCTGCAGTGGTCTGAATGGAAAAAAAGTGGCCGGTCCTTAAGGGGTAGAAAGACTGTGGTCCTCAAGTGGTTAAGGAGTAGTTTGGGATAGGCTTTCTCCTCTGGCTCCCCATTAAGGAGTAGTTTGGGATAGGCTTTCTCCTCTGGCTCCCCATTAAGGGTATACATAGAATACACAGTTTTGGCGCAGGATATTGTTTGGAATAGAATACCACATATGTGACACTTTTTTTGCAGGCTAGCTGCGCAAAGTTGCCCAAAGTCCAATGAGCATCTTTAGGCTTTACAGGGGTGCTCACAATTTAGGCCCCCCCTCCAAACAATACCAGGACAGTAAAAACACCCCAGAAATGACCCCATTTTGAAAAGAAGAGACCCCAAGGTATTCCACGAGAGGCATAGTGAGTTCATATAAAATTGTATTATTTGTCACAAGTTAGCAGAAAATGACACTTTGTGAGAAATTAAAAAAAAAAATTCTGCTAATTTGTGACGAAAATAAAATCTTCTATGAACCCACCATGCCCCTCAGCGAATACCTTGGTGTGTCTTCTTTCCAAAATGTGGTCATTTGTGGGGTCTGTCCAGGCATTTTAGCATCTCCGCAACCATTACATGTATGGCCAGTATTAGGAGTTTCTGCTATACTCCTTACTGTATATTGGGCATACCGGTTATGCACTTTTTTTTTCCATAAAAGGAAAAATGAACGGCAAAGATTCTCACATTCGCATTGATCAATGTGGATGAAAAAATATCTGCCGAAATATGTGAAAAAAAGGGGGGGGGGGCATGGCGTTTGCCAGGACATAGGCGCACCGCCAACAACATTTTCCAAACCCACTTTGCTCCTATGCCCTGGCAAAGCCGATTAAGCCATTCACATCGATCGATGTGGATGAAAAAAACCTTTGCCAGTTTTGATACAAAGTGCTTGCCAAAGCATAGGAACTCCAACACCGCCCCTCAGCTCATATGCCTTGGCAAACGTATCTTACTGCGGAAGAGAAATATCGTCCTGCAGCGCTGCATGCACCGACTTGTGTGTAATCTGACAGACTCACAATGCTTCTGTCAGGATGCACCATCAGTGCTGCAGCTGGTTGGTCGATCAGTCATTCGCTCGGTCAACCTGGAAGGGTAAAGGATGGAAAAAGAGAGAGAGAGAGAGAGAGAAAAAAACATACAAAAAAAAAAACAAAAACAAGCAAGCAGCAATGCAAGAAATTCATTAACATTAACATTAACTTTCATAAACTTTATTGAACCTTTTAAACCAAACATTAACATTTGGAACTTTTAACTTTTTTGCTTACCTGTTTTTTTTTTGTTTTGTTTTTTTTTTTACTTACCTTCTGAGGACAAACTTCTCCTTCCCCATGGTAAGGAAAGCGTGTGGAAAGTGCAAATTTCACAGAGATATGGCGAAGTACACTATGCACTTTGTCCCAAGTGGAAAGAGAGGTTTCTGGCAGCCCTGTGTATTTGGGTCTCTCGAAAGCTGATGTGCGTATTGGCGTATCCGGTGGGTCGTGCCCGCAGCACCGCATCGCCAAAAACAGACCTTCAGGGAATACATGGTAATCCCTGTCTGGCATTCGGCCAAGTAATCTTTGCGTCGTCATCCGGCCGACGCAAATTGCCGCAGGAGCTGCGCAGTAGCGTAGATATGCACTAGCATTAAGTCACACACTTCCGGCGTAGTGGGGACCGCAAAGTGGGACTTTCGCTAGGCAATTTGCAGCAACGCATTGCGCCAGTGTGAACGAGCCTTGAGAGACCTTTGTGTGCCTACTCTGTGTCTCGCGTTCTCTACTCTAATAGCGTACCTGCTCATGGTAGTTCTCGAAACACTCCCCTACGCATAGGGCAGGCTGGTCAGGACAGTAGGGACAGTAAAAAGTGGAGTCACACCTTATTCCAACCCTGCTGCAGACACAACAACGTTTTCTTGGGGAACGGTGAGATGGGGTACCTAGAAAGACATAAGGATAGTGTCTTTCATGTAGCAGGCTAACTACATTTTGGGGTTGGGCCACGGCTCCGAAACTATCTCT
This sequence comes from Hyperolius riggenbachi, assembly GCF_040937935.1. Classification (NCBI taxonomy): domain Eukaryota; kingdom Metazoa; phylum Chordata; class Amphibia; order Anura; family Hyperoliidae; genus Hyperolius; species Hyperolius riggenbachi. The sequence goes on along the minus strand of NC_090655.1, from coordinate 189,659,625 downwards.
TCCTGAAATTGAAGGAAGGATCCTTTAGTTCTCCCAGCCTTACTGTAGAGAACAAAACTGTTGTACATTGCCAACTGAATCAAATAAACAGACACTTCTTTATACCAGCGTCTGGTTCTGCGGGAAACCAAATAGGGAGCCAACATCTGGTCGTTGAAGTCCACCCCTCTCATGTTAAGGTTATATTCGTGGACATCGAGGGGTTTTTCAACAACCTCAGTTGCTCGTTGTATTTTGGATTGTCGTGTATGTGTGAATGGTGGACAGAAGGTAAACGTCCCTCTTGTCCTTCCATTTCACCGTGAGCAGGTTTTCGTAAGACAAGGCAGCCCTCTCCCCGGTGCAAGTCGGGTACTAGTGAGCCGTTGGGGGAAGCTCCAGTGACTAGGCCGCACAGTGCCACAGCAGCGAATTCCAACTAACTGTAAATGCTGATAGAGGGCCACGCTTGTGTAGTAATTGTCCACGTGAAGATGGTACCCCTTCTGGAACAAGGGTGACACCAAGTCCCAAACAATCTTGCCACTGCTCCCCAGGTAGTCAGGGCGTCCGACCGGCTCCAATTTTGAGTCTTTTCCTCCATAGACCCTAAAACGATATGTATAGCCTGTGGCCCTGTCACAGAGCATATACAGCTTGACCCTATACCGGGCGTGCTTGCTTGGGATGTACTGCTTAATGCCAAGGCACCCGGTAAAATGTACGAGGGACTCGTCTATGCAGATGTTCTGTTCAGGGGTGTAAACATCTGAAAATTTGGATGACAGGTGGTCTATGAAGGGTCGAATTTTGTGGAGCCGGTCAAAGTCAGGGTGGTCTCTTTTATGACAGTTTGTATTGTCATTGAAGTGCAGGAAGCGCAGGATGTCCTCAAAACGTGCCCTGGACATGGCAGCAGAGTACATGGGCATGTGATGTATTGGCTACGTAGACCAATAGGACCGCAATACATTTTTTTTGTGAGACCCATGTTGAGGAGAAGGCCCAAAAAGATTTTAGATTTGGAAACTGTGACTGGTTTCCACCGGCTGGGCATGGAAGCTGCTCGGATTGGCTGTGATAAATTGTGTGGCCTTATGGTTTGTCTCTGCCACGACTAAGTCATAGAGATCCTCGGTGAAGATCAGATGATAAGTGTCTAGGGCCGATCCTAGATGATCTGTCTCCACCTGGACTCCAGACTGGGAGGTGAAAGGGGGCATTATGTGTGCGGCGGAACCAGGGGGTTGCCAATCGGGATTTGCCAGCACCTCTGGGAGTGTAGGGGTTCTACGAGTGCGTGTTTCTGGTGGCTGCGACCCGGGTTCTTACTGCACGTGTCACCAAACCAGTTTCAACTGCCATGCTGGTGCTTGCCACTTGACCAGGGTCTACGGCAGTTCTGGTTTCAAGTCCAGGATGTGCTGCACTGCTGGTGCATGCCTCAGCATGAAAAACTGGATCAGCGCTAGCACCACTCTGCTGCCCTTGAGGTTGATCCTGCGCCACCTGCGGTCCACTGACATGGGGTCGGGTACGCCTGGCGCTAGCAGGGACCCCAACCTTGTCATCGTCGCTATCGTTCAGAGAGCCACTGCTATCTACAGGTTCATATGCTGACCCGGATGATTCGGCGGATGAGAAGTCCCAATCACTCTCATCTGACTGGGCCAGAATCCTGTAGGCCTCTTGCAGGGAATACCCCTTTCTTGCCATTTTTTGATGCTAAATGTGGGGGGTATTCCTCTGAGACTACCCAGGAAAGAGAGCACACCTACCTAGCAAAAAGGAGTGCTTGTGAAGTAAAAAGCTGTGGTCGCTCAGTTTTTATTAAAAAAATCAAAACTGATCTTCAGAGCGCCGCAGCTATTGTATTGTGTTTTTGCAGTGATCAGAAAAAAACTGTCACTGCGGTGGGGCGGGCTGAACGCAAACTCTGCGTTTTTAGCGGAGCCTACTCTAAGGTGACCCTAATGTACTTATATAGATCTGACCGCGATCGGTACTGATCACTTACAGATACTATATAGTGACAATGCTGATTAGCGACAGTGATGACGCTAATCAGCGACTAATTAGTAACTACCTAACAAATGGGCCTAGCTAACTTACTGGCCTGCTTTTAGATCACTAAGATAGTGACGAGGGGGGGTGTGATCAGATACAATCTAAAGCAATCAGATAGCAATTGAAAACAATCAAATGCAATCAGAGGCAATCAAATGCAATCGAACACATTCAAATGCAATTACAAACAGACAGAGGTCAATCAGAGCCAATCAAGAGGCCGATGCAATGCCAATCAGAGTGAAAGCAGGCAATTGGATGTCAATCAACAGTGCACACACAATCAGATGTCACTCAGACCTCAATCGGAGCTGACTACAGGCGATCAAATGCCAATCAGACTGCAGCTGTCAGATGCCAAACAGCATTCAATCACAGGGCAATCAGAGCTGACCAGATGCCAATCACAGTGCAAACAGACGATCAGATGTCAAAAAACAGTGCACAGACAATAGATGTCACTCATCTCACTCAGACCTCGATCAGAGCTAGTGAGAGGCGACCAGATGTCAATCACAGTGCAGCTGTCAGATGCCAACCAATGTAAACATCAATTGAAATCACAGGGCAATCAGAGATGATCAAAGGCCAATCACAATGCAAACAGTCGATCAGATGTCAAAAAATAGTGCACAGACAATAGATGTCACTCAGATCTCACTCAGACCTCAATCAGAGCTAGTGACAGGCGACCAGATGTCAATCAGAACTCAGTCAGACGCCTGCCAGGGCAGTGAGGGGGTAGTGAGGGGGTGATCAGCGGCAATCGCGGGGGAGCAGGATCAGGATGTTAATCTTAAAATCAGGGCTGCCGTTCTCTCTGGTGGTCGTCCGGGAACGCTGTGACTACCAGAGGATGAGGCAGCCTGTATAATACACGTTGTTTACAAAACAACATGTATTATACTCTTTCCATTGGATTTTATGAATCATCGCAGCCCGCCGGCGCTGCTAATTGCCCGGCGGGCTGATGACGGAAGGGGGGCGCAAAGCATGCCGGGCGATGCTTGCGCGATCGCCGGCAAAACAGCGCTCCAGGACCTGATGCCAATTGGCGTTAGGCGGTCCTGGGGCTGCCGCCGCGGCCATGCCCATTGGCGTGCGGCAGTCTTCAAGTAGTTAAAGGAACAAAGACAGTAGGTATTTTATTTTGGCTGGGGTGTGTCACGAAACAGCCATGAGAAACGTGGGCGAATCTGGAAGATTCGCAGTAGATTTTTCTGATCTCCTGGTCAGAGTTGCGCATTCCTTGCAAGCGATCAGAAACTGACATTTCTTAGTTTAAAAGACTGGTTTTTTTCTCCTTCCTTCCACCAAAAGGCAGGAGCCTGCTGCAGAGTGTCCCCAGCCCCCCAGCTGTGCTAATGGCCTGTGATGATCCGCTCAGCTGGCTGCACAGGCAGACAGCTGTTTGTCCATTCCTCTAGTCTGTGGGCTGCAGGTCTCTGGAACAGAGACCTGACTTTCCATTGCAAGTTTCTGGTCTGTTCTCTTGCTGGGGAATTTGCATACATTCGTTATGCAAATCCCCTACCTGCCTTCTTTGATGACTGGCACTATAAGAGCTTTATGTTTCCCAGAAGGCTTTGCTGGTCATTTCCTTTCCATAGTCTGCTCCTGATGGACACTGCTGGAGTGTCAGCCATTGCTATCTAGTATAGTTAATTCCTGGGGGTTGCTTTAGGCTCCCCTTCTAGCCCAGTCAGGTTGTATTATCTGTATTGCCTGTTCTGTCTTGTCTTGCCTGTTGCCATTATCCTGTCCCAAAGGTGGTCGACAGGAAATGGTTCTGATCTCTGTTCTTGGAGTATAGCTGGTGCAGCGGTTGCTACCAGCTATCTCTTCTGTTCTGTCTCCTGGGATCGCGCTAGCTACTTTTTGCTAGCGCTGGGGATCCTTCTGTTCTGTCTTCTGGGATCGCGCTAGCTACTTTTCGCTAGCGCTGGGGATCCTTCTGTTCTGCTACTCAGTACCTGGATCGCGCTAGCCACTTTTCGCTAGTGCTGTGGATCCTATCCCTCGCTTGTCCCTGTTTTCGTGTGTCTGTCTTGTCTGCTACGCTTGCTGGAGGCTCGGTGAGGTAACCGTTAAGCAAGCGCTCGCGTCCTCTGTTTCATGTTTGTCTGTCGATGGTTAGTTAGGGCGTGCTTGTCTCTATTGTGCTTATCACGTGGAGACCGCGCATAACCGCGTGCACTGTTGCGAATGAGTGCGGTGTTCGCAGTTAGCTAGCGTTTGTTGTTTTCCGTATCTCCTTATTGTAGTATTTGCTGTGCCTTTGCTTCCCTCGTATTCTATTCTGATCTGCCTTGTGTCACGTCTGGCGATCGCACCTCTCGCGATCGCGTTCCTATTTCATATCTGCTGTTGTGTGTGCATGGTCGCGGGGTGGCGACTGGATTGGCGCACACACATACAACCTGTCCCTTTGCTCAATCTCATTCGCAATCGCCTCTCTTGCGATTGCGTTCTGCGCTTCGTACAATTCCACTTGTCTGGCACTTGTGGAGGTACAGAGGATTGGTTCCTCTGCACTCCCCAGCGCCATCTGCCGACAGGAATTTCCCTCTACAGGTGCGTAGCACCGTTTGCTGGGTGCCTGCAAATATACGCTTGTGGAGGATTTCCGCTGTGTCAGCGCACGCATTGTGCACTGATCACGGAGAAAGTTCCACAATCGTTACAGAATGACCAGCAAAACCCAAAACCCCAGTGTAGACGGAATTTCCGATTTGTACGATTTTGTCGAATATGGCTCTTGTATCTTTAAGAGATTTAAAAAACTTGAACCTGAATCAGCAGACGAATTTTTGTCTGAGTGTACGAAACTGTTAGCGAACCCTGAATTCCAATGCACCCCAGTGTCTACCTGGGCCCCCCAAATGGTCTACATTCTGTTGGGGGGCGAAATGTCAATGTGGGGTTATGATGTGTTAGATCATACCACCCTGAGTCAAAGACCCCTGGAATTCTTGGCCTTTTTAATTCACAATTGGCTGAGATTACCTCAATTACCATACCCCCTTAATGAGTTGTTGTCAGCAGCTCAATCAGCTGTTCCATCTACTCTTTCATCCATAAAGCAGCCATCCAAAGCCTCTAAGCCTAAACGTAAAAGATCTAGGAAGGCTTCCCAGCTGAAAGATCCGTTGCCCATGGCAACCACAGATAGAGAGGTTATTTCTGTCAAGTCTGAAATGGGCAAAACCATGCAGTATGATAATGATGTTTATAATGCATCTGCTGATCAGTTTCCAGGTTTTTTGCCCCAATCCAAAGCTTATGTGGATCCTGCTATAGGTAGGATCGCACACTATATTAAAGCAGTTAAAAAATCTGTACTCGTTCCTGATCCCCACCCATATGGAGATTATTTAGATACTGGGTTGTTCGAACCGCCATTTGCCTCATGGGAAATCGGGGCCTTGGTGGAGGAATTTGATTTGGATTGGAAAGCCTTTTGCGATTTTTACATCGCAAAAAGCGCGGATGTCCTGAACGATTGTCTTGACTCTGTGTGCCTTTTGATTGATTCTGATGAATGTGACGAGTGTGTTGTGGATCTGGTGATGTATGTGTGGCAGATCATTTTGGATGAATTATACACACACCAATTAATTGATCCCAATAAAGAGGTAAAAGATTCCCGTTCTGTTCCTGCTCCAGTTCCATCTGTAGACTGTGCGCACTATGATTGTTCATCCTTTGTTAAGTGTGCATGGGAGCCCCCGTTTGAGAAATGGGAGATCGAGCTCCTGGTCTATGAATTGGAATGTGATTGGAGATCGTTTTGCAATCATTACCATTCTAAAAACTAAGCACTTTTGTATGCGTGCATTGAGTCTGCGTGCACTTTAATCAAGACTGGTGAATGTATCTCTGACTTTGTGACTCCGCTGTTTGACGTGTGGAGAATGATTTTGGATGAACTACATGCGCTTCAATCTGCTAAAAACACATTGTCAGCGGACGATTGTTCCAATCCTCTGGATTTAAAGAAAGTGAGTTTTGAATGCATTCCCTTTCCCAAACAACTGAGTGTTTGAAGTCTGAGTGCAAGTCGTTCAGAGCAGTTGCTTGTGTGGAAGTTGAACCAGTGCGGTCTGATGTCGCCACCGTACGTATGGTTGCAAAAGGTATGTGTGGTCCTGTGTCTAAGGAAGACAGATTTTTTTCCCCTCAGGTTCTCTAAGATGGTCCGTTTGTGAGCCTGCCATGGGGAAAATTCCTAAGTTATGCAACTTCAAGAAAATTATTGATGTGTCTAATAAAGTTTCTCCTGTTGTTGTCGCCACTTCTTTTGCAAATTAATCTATGTCTTATTCTGTTCGCACCTGTGCAGGCCTGTTGCCTGATGACAGTTGCTCCAGTGTTTCTGTCCTAGATGCCTTGCAGTCTGCTCCGCAGATCGCGGAGGTTTGCGATATGGAAGCGTCAGTTTCGCAACCTAAAGCGATCTTGGATCCGCAAATTTTGCGTTCTGACTCCTCGGATTCGACATTGTTAGCCGAATCTAAGAGTGAGACAGCGCTTCGGTTTTGCGAATCTGATGCTGAAGCTTCTTTGCCTTGTCCAGAGAAGCTTTTTCTGAACCTGCCCTGTACCATGAATGAAGGCATGATGTCCACTTGCATTGACATTTGCGAGTCTGATTCTGAAGAAAGTATTGACTCTCCACCCAGTACTCTGGATGAGTCAATATTGCCTTGTACAATATCTCCTGCCCTGCCCCTAGAGGCTCGTCTAGGTATTGCTGCTATTTTTTACCTGTCTTTCTGCAGTTTTGGAGTTGCAAGCTAGTTTGACTACTACGCAGAGTTCTGGGTGCAGCGAGATTAAAGTTAGGGAGTCAGTGTGTGGTCCAGTGAATATTCCTGTACGTTCCACTCATGATGATGAAATTCAGTCTCAGTTTATGGTGGAACCTTCCCTGGGACATCTGCCCTGTTCTCAAAGTAAAGTTCCAGTTTTGCCCTGTAACATGGATAGTACAGAATGCTTCTTAGACAACTTGAAAAATGATGTTCCTGAGGTCTTGTTTGATGATCTGAAGGTCTCCGAGTTCCTCCCAAAGGGTGCAGAACTTGTAGGAGATGTCTCCTGCCCCCCAGGTCCTTCTGAGGTGTTGCCCACTTCAGTAGGCATTGCTGCCTTGCTGACTACTTTTGCAGCTCTTGTGGAGCTTCATTCATGTGTAGTCAATGATGATATTACAGTTACAGAAAATTCTGAATTTGAGTCCGAGTCTTCTTTTGAAAGACCAGTACCTGTGACCTTTACTCATGATGATTTTCTGCCCGGTACTGGTTTTGGTCTTGTCGTGTCGGACTCTGAGGTTGGCAGTTCCCCGACATGTCCTGAGGTTTCTCCTGTACTAGTGTACCCCGATGTGCTCTGTGACCCAGAAAGCCCAAGTGTGCCTCGGTTACCAGCGTACTCAGATGCTTCCTCAGTGGAGACATGTTCTGATATAGCCTGCCTGCTTGCATGCCCAGAAGTGGTCCCTGAAAGTCCTGATCTTGATGGGTGTCCTGCTAATTTTGAGTCTGGAATGATCATAGGTTCCATAGGGGTTCTTGGTGGTTCTCCATGTGAGCCTGGTGAGCATTCTGGCTTCTTGGGATCTCTGCGGAGCTTCAAGGCGTTCTGGGAGATTCCGGGAAAGGTTTTGCTTGGTGCCCTGAATACGATCAGCAATGGCTTTGGTGTTGTAAGGGACACTTCGAACAGGTATTGCGGCAGGTTTCGTATTCTTGGACGCTCCTTGGAAGGTGGTGGGTATTGTCTGGAGGGTGTCGATGGCTTCTTCTCTGGTGTCCACAGTCCTGATGGGTGTTACGCTGAGACTTGTAGTGCTGATGGGCATGTTTCGGTGGCTTCTGCTTCCGATGAGGTCGGTTTCGGATGGACTGACTCTGGAATTGGGCCTTGTCGGGCTGTCCCGACCTTCATGAGTCTTCAGTTAGAGTTTTGTGATGATACCAGTTTTGAGGGATGTCTGGAATCCATCCCTAGAGGGGGGGGGGGGGGGGGTACTGTGATGATCCGCTCAGCTGGCTGCACAGGCAGACAGCTGTTTGTCCATTCCTCTGGTCTGTGGGCTGCAGGTCTCTGGAACAGAGACCTGTCTTTCCATTGCAAGTTTCTGGTCTGTTCTCTTGCTGGGGAATTTGCATACATTCATTATGCAAATCCCCTACCTGCCTTCTTTGATGACTGGCACTATAAGAGCTTTATGTTTCCCAGAAGGCTTTGCTGGTCATTTCCTTTCCATAGTCTGCTCCTGATGGACACTGCTGGAGTGTCAGCCATTGCTATCTAGTATAGTTAATTCCTGGGGGTTGCTTTAGGCTCCCCTTCTAGCCCAGTCAGGTTGTATTATCTGTATTGCCTGTTCTGTCTTGTCTTGCCTGTTGCCATTATCCTGTCCCAAAGGTGGTCGACAGGAAATGGTTCTGATCTCTGTTCTTGGAGTATAGCTGGTGCAGCGGTTGCTACCAGCTATCTCTTCTGTTCTGTCTCCTGGGATCGCGCTAGCTACTTTTTGCTAGCGCTGGGGATCCTTCTGTTCTGTCTTCTGGGATCGCGCTAGCTACTTTTCGCTAGCGCTGGGGATCCTTCTGTTCTGCTACTCAGTACCTGGATCGCGCTAGCCACTTTTCGCTAGTGCTGTGGATCCTATCTCTCGCTTGTCCCTGTTTTCGTGTGTCTGTCTTGTCTGCTACGCTTGCTGGAGGCTCGGTGAGGTAACCGTTAAGCAAGCGCTCGCGTCCTCTGTTTCATGTTTGTCTGTCGATGGTTAGTTAGGGCGTGCTTGTCTCTATTGTGCTTATCACGTGGAGACCGCGCATAACCGCGTGCACTGTTGCGAATGAGTGCGGTGTTCGCGGTTAGCTAGCGTTTGTTGTTTTCCGTATCTCCTTATTGTATTATTTGCTGTGCCTTTGCTTCCCTCGTATTCTATTCTGATCTGCCTTGTGTCACGTCTGGCGATCGCACCTCTCGCGATCGCGTTCCTATTTCATATCTGCTGTTGTGTGTGCGTGGTCGCGGGGTGGCGACTGGATTGGCGCCCACACATACAACCTGTCCCTTTGCTCAATCTCATTCGCAATCGCCTTTCTTGCGATTGCGTTCTGCGCTTCGTACAATTCCTGTCTGGCACTTGTGGAGGTACAGAGGATTGGTTCCTCTGCACTCCCCAGCGCCATCTGCCGACAGGAATTTCCCTCTACAGGTGCGTAGCACCGTTTGCTGGGTGCCTGCAAATATACGCTGGTGGAGGATTTCCGCTGTGTCAGCGACGCGTTGTGCACTGATCACGGAGAAAGTTCCACAATCGTTACATGGCCCATCCATCAGATGAAGTTGATAAGCAGCATGGCAGAACCAATTTATTTGGGAAAAAGTCAGACTCTCTGGCTACAATCCCAGCAGGGGAGCTGACACGTAGCTTGCTGTCCCCAAGCTTCAAAAGCGCCTTCGCCTGGGAATGACCTGCTTTAAATCCCAGATGTATATAATATTCCATAAACTGCTATATGTGTCATATTTCCTGTATTGCCAGGCTGGCAGACCCTCCAAACTAACAGAGCATGTTGGGCCCTGTCTGGAGCTGGTTCTGAGAAAGTTTCAGAACATTCTGATGTAAAGACTGCCAGTTAGGCAGTTCGGAAGTGCCCTGGCGATACCACAGGGGTCCTACCCCTCATGTCTGGTATCAGGGCGCTTTGTAAATCGGGACGAATCTGAAAATGTTAGTAAATCTGCCCGGACCGGTACGGTTCTGTGAGATAGAGCCCATATATGGTTAGATATGATTTCTGGTCTCCAGGACAAGGGGAGGACTCCTCTCATATTCTAGGGGGGTGTGTGGCTCCCGCCCTCACTCCCTCCTACTGGATCAGGGGCATAAGAATGGCAGAGTGTAACGATTGGTGGCAGCACACAGAGAGAATCTGATTATTGGTGATCTGCAGTATCACCAAGAATACAGATGTATACCTGATTATTAATGATCTGCAGAATCACCAATAATACAAGTATGACTAACCTCTGGACACCTAGTAATGTGTAAGTGTTTTGGTGCAACAGTAGACTATCTCCCGTGGGGCGGGAGACGCAGAAACTATGAGCATGGACCACCTGAGGAGCAGGTGGCCCTTGGCTGTGTGGGAACTATCTCCTAAGAGAGGGGATAGAGATAACCTGGGAGCCAATGATTCCCTGCTATACTGGGAATCAGACTATACTGCAGCCAGAGGACTCCTAAGGGATAGAGCCGTTGGCTGTACTGCAGAGAGGCCTCTCTGAGGAGCAGGAGGTCCCTGCAGCTAACTGACACTTGGTGGAATAGTGCCACAGGTAGTACAGACAGACTGGACACTCAAGGGATGAGTGACAGTCAGAAGGGTCGGCCAGGCCAGGTCGGCAACACACGAGCAGTTAAGGTACAGAGACAGAAGGCTGATTCGGTAACCAGGTACAGGCAGGGTTCGGCAACAGGTAGACAGATATGCAGAGGTACTGAATCAGAAAGTGTAACGATCGGTGTTAGCACACAGAGAGAATCTGATTTTTGGTGATCTGCAGTATCACCAAGAATGCAGATATATACCTGATTATTGATGATCTGCAGAATCACCGATAATACAGATATATCACTAACCTCTGGACACCTATATATATTTGTGAGTGTTTGGTGTAACAGTATAACTTTGAGTAACGCACCTGATGAGCAGGTGATTTTAGGCAGTATGGGCAATACTGCTCTTAGAGAGTACAGAAACCTTCCCGCAGCCTGAGACTCTCCAAGGGGTGGAGTCAGGCTGAAGGTAGGAAGGATCAGAGAGTGAGTGACACCTGAAGGTGGATGTCACTGACTGATCTGGAGACTATCTCTTGAGGAGAGAGATAGCTCTCGAGGTCGGGCAAGCCAGGTCGGCAACACACGGACAGACAAAGTACAAAGACAGAAGGCTGATTCAGTATCCAAGGCAGGCAGGGTTTGGCAACGGAATATCAAATATGCGAGGTACTGAATCAGAGAACAGAGGGAAAGTCAGGAAAGCAATAGGTCATAACAGATATCAAACAATGCCTAATCTTGGGTGTGAGGTCCGTGGTCTCTACACCCTGGAACTAGTCTGATGAATAACAGATAGATAACACAAGTTCCCTAGTCTTGGGTGTGAAGTCCGTGGTCTCTACACCCTGGAACTAGTCTGATGAATAACAGATAAATAACACAAGTTCCCTAGTCTTGGGTGTGAGGTCCGTGGTCTCTACACCCTGGAACTAGTCTAACAAAAAACAGAATGATAATACAAGTAATCTGGCTCAGTGTGTATTCCCAGGTCCTCCTGGTTCAAACACACTGTTGGATCTGACTAAGGTCTGAGTGCTTCCACGTAGTGTTCGCAACGGCAGACCATTTGAGAGTGGCCAGCAGTAGCCATATATAGAGCAGTGCTCTCTGGCGCCACCCTTAAGTGATCAACCAATGGTTACCAGCTCTGAGGTAAGCTGACCGGCCTGGTCAGCTGATCCCCCCCTTGGCCATCATAAAAGTTCTGCCTTTTAGCGCACGCGCGTGTATTCCTAAACCTGTGTGAACTAACAGACTCAGCCACACCAGATGCACGCTGTTGCATGCAAACCGCCGCGCTGGACACGGAACCAGCCGCCTTGCTATCAGTACATGCGGCGGCTTTTCCACGTTCTGCCATGTTACCAGACGCACGCTTCCACGTGCAAACCGCTGCGTTAGACGTGGAATCAGCCGCCTTGCTGTCAGTACACGCTGCGGCTTTTCCGCGATCTCTCACAGAAAGCAAGAGAGTGGTCGACAGAGCAAATAGTCATAACAGATATAGAACAAGGTCTTAATCTAGGGTCTGAGGTCCGTGGTCTCAACACCCAGGAACTGGTTTAAAGTATAACACAGCAATGACACAGTATTCCTAAGCTTGGGTGTGAGGTCCTTGGTCACAACACCCCGGAACTGGTCTAAAGTATAACACAGCAATGACACAGTATTCCTAAGCTTGGGTGTGAGGTCCTTGGTCACAGCACCCCGGAACTGGTCTAAAGTATAACACAGCAATGACACAGTATTCCTAAGCTTGGGTGTGAGGTCCTTGGTCACAACACCCCGGAACTGGTCTAAAGTTTAACACAAGTGTAATCTGGCTAAGTGTGAATTCCCAGGTCCACCTGGTTCTAACACACTGTGGGATCTGACTATGGTCTGAGTGCTCACATTTATGTATTCGCAACGGCAGACAACCTGAGACTGACCAGCGAGATCTATATATAGTGCAGCGTTCCTCAGCGTAACCCAGCGCCACTCAGCCAATGACAGTCTGCGCTGGGATCAGCTGACCAACCTGATCAGCTGATCCCTCTCCTCCTGGCATAAAGGTCCTGCTTCCCAGCGCGCGCGCCCGTAGCTCTCCATCTATGTGCACTAGAAGTGTGCACGCGGAGACAGCCGCCCCGCCGCCAGACTGCGCGGCGGCATCTCCGCAATCCCTTACACAGAGGAGCCAAACTCAGTGTCCTCCACTTTGAACATCATCCTGATTATATCCTTGCCAGCTTGAGGACATGCTGGCACCTGGTTTGTTTGGACTTTGAACTGAACTGAAACAAGGAACTTTACAAGTTTTCCCAGAACGGACATCTTTCCACGAACTAAGTATTTTCTCCTTTTTTTATTTTCATACTGGCTAGTAATGTTTCCATAATTGTTGATTTTAATGATTTTCTGTATGTATTAATTATTTATATTGCTTTTCAGTAAACCGCGCTAACGTCAGTTTGTTTTTTCCGCTACCCTATTATTCAGCCATACACAGAAACTGAACCCGAGTCTCTGAAGAGACGCTACGATTGTGTTGTTGCTAGCTAGACAGAATAGAGTTTGTTTAACCGTTTTATTTGTAGATCTAGGCTCAGACAGTCAGTGAGTTCCTCTGTCTCAGGAAACAGAGGTGGTGGCAGTTAAACCCTGAATTAGTGTGTAATTTGTACGTATCGTAACCCACAGGCTCCCTTCTAGTCGGGCTGCTGCCCAAATTCCGTCAGTTTCTGCGCAAAGATCGCGACCACAGCTTGCATGGTCTGGGTGCTGAAACCGATTGGAAGGCAATTTGCGGTCTGGCCACCAGGGGCCATGTAACAGGGTGTATATCCAGAACAGGGTCATCGACATTAACGTTACCTGCTCAAACTGTTTATGTTAGGGAAATGGGATATAAAGTCTACACCTTCTGTTAGTATAATACATGGATATAGGGGTAAATAAAAATGCTACAGTGGTGACCATGGTGAGCTATTAAAGTGTATATGGCAGTTACAAAGTTGTATGAATCAAGACTCAGGATCAGCACAGGCTTATATGAGGGCCAATGCTTGGACTGTTAAATGATTTGCAATAAGCATCTCTCATCATTCTCCCCTGAAAAAAAAAAAAACTTGTGTAGTATGGTTGTTTGTTGTTGGTTTTTTTTTGGGTGTATTTGCTTATTTGTCACTAGAAATTGGAGTGAGAGGCACTCTAATCAATTCTTTATTTGTGCAAATGAATTCGCTGCACCAACGCAAAATCAAATTCTGATGACTTGAAGAAAAAAAAAAAAGACTTGCTTGGAAGGTTCATATCCAAGCAAACAAGTTTGAGATATAATCCCAAAACTTGTACTGCTAAAGAACATCAGTTTCACAATGCTGAAGAATTGTCCAGAAGACACAGGCATGGAATTATATTCCTCAAGAAGAAATCAAAACCCTTTCAATTCAGTGCCTAATATGTTGTGTAAAGCTGCAAATGGAGGCCATATCACTTATTGATTTTTGCTGAATAAAACAGCTTTGAATCATTTCAGAGTGTAATCATTTGTTGTAGGTTGTATATAATTATCTTACAGGGTTTGATAAAAACATATATGATTGTAATTTCTACTTCCACTGAAGTATGTAGTAAAAATAAATAATCCACTGCTGCAACTAAAAAATGTCAGTTTAGCTAAGTCAAATATGATAGAGTTTTAATAGCATACATGCTGTGATACTGTGCCAGTTATCACTTCAGTTATAAATTATACAGAATCTAGTTATATTGTTGAGTATTGATGTTATCAAGTCAAGTTTACAGAATTATACCAAATCAAGATAAATAACTGTACTGCTTGTTTGAACATAACTTTTTCTCTAGTGTATAGGTGTCCCCCCAAAACCCCTGAAAATATATGGCTGTTCTAAGTAGTACAGAAACAAGAACTAAAAAAAAAATGTCATATGCTAACTACAATCAGAGAAAGAACATGTGTGCATCAACCAAGTGAACCTGACAAATCTGGCTTTGCAAATTTGGCCTATTGGCTAATCACGAGACATTGCTCATGCAAATAAGCATTTGCTTTCGCATGCCTAAATATGCAGGGTCAAAACCAAAAACCGCAAAACAATCGCCCTGCGGGAATTAGTTCATGCTATACAGCACTATCCAGGGGCGCCACGAGGAGGCTTCCCAGCCCTGAGCTCCAAAGCTCAGTGCGACCCATGCTTCATTCCTTTCCTTTTCAAATGTGTTGCACCCAAGCTATGCTCAGCAGCAGAACGCAATGGACGTCAAGGTAAGTGCCTGTTTTTAAATATTGGGAGGTGAAAGGTGCGGATGGCTCTCCCCGGCGCTGGCCACGCTTGGGGGGGCCGCCTGCGCCACCCAGCCTCCCCCCTCCGGGGTGCTGCTGTGGTTCCCAGGCAGTGAGAGCGCCTGGGACCCCGCGGTCCCCCGGTTGTATGGGGGCATTGGGAAGCCTCCCCGAGGCGCTCCTGGATAGTGCTGTATAGCATGAACTAATTCCCGCAGGGCAAACCGCTTTGCGGCATTGGTTCAATGGACTCTGCATTAGTTGGCATGCGAAAGCAAATGCATATTTGCATGAGCATTGCCTCATGAATAGCCAATCAGGCCAAATTTGCTCAGCCAGTTGTGTCAGGTGTTCACTTGGTGTTTAATGCACACATTTAAATTCTCTGTGCAGCGATTTGTGAATTTCATTCCCTTGGAGGCGGGTGGCGGATGGCTCATTCCAGGTAGTGTGAGTCCTGGAGTGGGCTGTCAGTGCCTGTCCTCCACCCCCCCTTGGAGTGCAGTGTGTGAGCCAGCCCTGAGCTCCAAAGCTCAGTGCGACCCATGCTTCATTCCTTTCCTTTTCAAATGTGTTGCACCCAAGCTATGCTCAGCAGCAGAACGCAATGGACGTCAAGGTAAGTGCCTGTTTTTAAATATTGGGAGGTGAAAGGTGCGGATGGCTCTCCCCGGCGCTGGCCACGCTTGGGGGGGCCGCCTGCGCCACCCAGCCTCCCCCCTCCGGGGTGCTGCTGTGGTTCCCAGGCAGTGAGAGCGCCTGGGACCCCGCGGTCCCCCGGTTGTATGGGGGCATTGGGAAGCCTCCCCGAGGCGCTCCTGGATAGTGCTGTATAGCATGAACTAATTCCCGCAGGGCAAACCGCTTTGCGGCATTGGTTCAATGGACCCTGCATTAGTTGGCATGCGAAAGCAAATGCATATTTGCATGAGCATTGCCTCATGAATAGCCAATCAGGCCAAATTTGCTCAGCCAGTTGTGTCAGGTGTTCACTTGGTGTTTAATGCACACATTTAAATTCTCTGTGCAGCGATTTGTGAATTTCTTTCCCTTGGAGGCGGGTGGCGGATGGCTCATTCCAGGTAGTGTGAGTCCTGGAGTGGGCTGTCAGTGCCTGTCCTCCACCCCCCCTTGGAGTGCAGTGTGTGAGCCAGCCCTGAGCTCCAAAGCTCAGTGCGACCCATGCTTCATTCCTTTCCTTTTCAAATGTGTTGCACCCAAGCTATGCTCAGCAGCAGAACGCAATGGACGTCAAGGTAAGTGCCTGTTTTTAAATATTGGGAGGTGAAAGGTGCGGATGGCTCTCCCCGGCGCTGGCCACGCTTGGGGGGGCCGCCTGCGCCACCCAGCCTCCCCCCTCCGGGGTGCTGCTGTGGTTCCCAGGCAGTGAGAGCGCCTGGGACCCCGCGGTCCCCCGGTTGTATGGGGGCATTGGGAAGCCTCCCCGAGGCGCTCCTGGATAGTGCTGTATAGCATGAACTAATTCCCGCAGGGCAAACCGCTTTGCGGCATTGGTTCAATGGACTCTGCATTAGTTGGCATGCGAAAGCAAATGCATATTTGCATGAGCATTGCCTCATGAATAGCCAATCAGGCCAAATTTGCTCAGCCAGTTGTGTCAGGTGTTCACTTGGTGTTTAATGCACACATTTAAATTCTCTGTGCAGCGATTTGTGAATTTCTTTCCCTTGGAGGCGGGTGGCGGATGGCTCATTCCAGGTAGTGTGAGTCCTGGAGTGGGCTGTCAGTGCCTGTCCTCCACCCCCCCTTGGAGTGCAGTGTGTGAGCCAGCCCTGAGCTCCAAAGCTCAGTGCGACCCATGCTTCATTCCTTTCCTTTTCAAATGTGTTGCACCCAAGCTATGCTCAGCAGCAGAACGCAATGGACGTCAAGGTAAGTGCCTGTTTTTAAATATTGGGAGGTGAAAGGTGCGGATGGCTCTCCCCGGCGCTGGCCACGCTTGGGGGGGCCGCCTGCGCCACCCAGCCTCCCCCCTCCGGGGTGCTGCTGTGGTTCCCAGGCAGTGAGAGCGCCTGGGACCCCGCGGTCCCCCGGTTGTATGGGGGCATTGGGAAGCCTCCCCGAGGCGCTCCTGGATAGTGCTGTTAGCATGAACTAATTCCCGCAGGGCAAACCGCTTTGCGGCATTGGTTCAATGGACCCTGCATTAGTTGGCATGCGAAAGCAAATGCATATTTGCATGAGCATTGCCTCATGAATAGCCAATCAGGCCAAATTTGCTCAGCCAGTTGTGTCAGGTGTTCACTTGGTGTTTAATGCACACATTTAAATTCTCTGTGCAGCGATTTGTGAATTTCTTTCCCTTGGAGGCGGGTGGCGGATGGCTCATTCCAGGTAGTGTGAGTCCTGGAGTGGGCTGTCAGTGCCTGTCCTCCACCCCCCCTTGGAGTGCAGTGTGTGAGCCAGCCCTGAGCTCCAAAGCTCAGTGCGACCCATGCTTCATTCCTTTCCTTTTCAAATGTGTTGCACCCAAGCTATGCTCAGCAGCAGAACGCAATGGACGTCAAGGTAAGTGCCTGTTTTTAAATATTGGGAGGTGAAAGGTGCGGATGGCTCTCCCCGGCGCTGGCCACGCTTGGGGGGGCCGCCTGCGCCACCCAGCCTCCCCCCTCCGGGGTGCTGCTGTGGTTCCCAGGCAGTGAGAGCGCCTGGGACCCCGCGGTCCCCCGGTTGTATGGGGGCATTGGGAAGCCTCCCCGAGGCGCTCCTGGATAGTGCTGTATAGCATGAACTAATTCCCGCAGGGCAAACCGCTTTGCGGCATTGGTTCAATGGACCCTGCATTAGTTGGCATGCGAAAGCAAATGCATATTTGCATGAGCATTGCCTCATGAATAGCCAATCAGGCCAAATTTGCTCAGCCAGTTGTGTCAGGTGTTCACTTGGTGTTTAATGCACACATTTAAATTCTCTGTGCAGCGATTTGTGAATTTCTTTCCCTTGGAGGCGGGTGGCGGATGGCTCATTCCAGGTAGTGTGAGTCCTGGAGTGGGCTGTCAGTGCCTGTCCTCCACCCCCCCTTGGAGTGCAGTGTGTGAGCCAGCCCTGAGCTCCAAAGCTCAGTGCGACCCATGCTTCATTCCTTTCCTTTTCAAATGTGTTGCACCCAAGCTATGCTCAGCAGCAGAACGCAATGGACGTCAAGGTAAGTGCCTGTTTTTAAATATTGGGAGGTGAAAGGTGCGGATGGCTCTCCCCGGCGCTGGCCACGCTTGGGGGGGCCGCCTGCGCCACCCAGCCTCCCCCCTCCGGGGTGCTGCTGTGGTTCCCAGGCAGTGAGAGCGCCTGGGACCCCGCGGTCCCCCGGTTGTATGGGGGCATTGGGAAGCCTCCCCGAGGCGCTCCTGGATAGTGCTGTATAGCATGAACTAATTCCCGCAGGGCAAACCGCTTTGCGGCATTGGTTCAATGGACCCTGCATTAGTTGGCATGCGAAAGCAAATGCATATTTGCATGAGCATTGCCTCATGAATAGCCAATCAGGCCAAATTTGCTCAGCCAGTTGTGTCAGGTGTTCACTTGGTGTTTAATGCACACATTTAAATTCTCTGTGCAGCGATTTGTGAATTTCTTTCCCTTGGAGGCGGGTGGCGGATGGCTCATTCCAGGTAGTGTGAGTCCTGGAGTGGGCTGTCAGTGCCTGTCCTCCACCCCCCCTTGGAGTGCAGTGTGTGAGCCAGCCCTGAGCTCCAAAGCTCAGTGCGACCCATGCTTCATTCCTTTCCTTTTCAAATGTGTTGCACCCAAGCTATGCTCAGCAGCAGAACGCAATGGACGTCAAGGTAAGTGCCTGTTTTTAAATATTGGGAGGTGAAAGGTGCGGATGGCTCTCCCCGGCGCTGGCCACGCTTGGGGGGGCCGCCTGCGCCACCCAGCCTCCCCCCTCCGGGGTGCTGCTGTGGTTCCCAGGCAGTGAGAGCGCCTGGGACCCCGCGGTCCCCCGGTTGTATGGGGGCATTGGGAAGCCTCCCCGAGGCGCTCCTGGATAGTGCTGTACAGCATGAACTAATTCCCGCAGGGCAAACCGCTTTGCGGCATTGGTTCAATGGACCCTGCATTAGTTGGCATGCGAAAGCAAATGCATATTTGCATGAGCATTGCCTCATGAATAGCCAATCAGGCCAAATTTGCTCAGCCAGTTGTGTCAGGTGTTCACTTGGTGTTTAATGCACACATTTAAATTCTCTGTGCAGCGATTTGTGAATTTCTTTCCCTTGGAGGCGGGTGGCGGATGGCTCATTCCAGGTAGTGTGAGTCCTGGAGTGGGCTGTCAGTGCCTGTCCTCCACCCCCCCTTGGAGTGCAGTGTGTGAGCCAGCCCTGAGCTCCAAAGCTCAGTGCGACCCATGCTTCATTCCTTTCCTTTTCAAATGTGTTGCACCCAAGCTATGCTCAGCAGCAGAACGCAATGGACGTCAAGGTAAGTGCCTGTTTTTAAATATTGGGAGGTGAAAGGTGCGGATGGCTCTCCCCGGCGCTGGCCACGCTTGGGGGGGCCGCCTGCGCCACCCAGCCTCCCCCCTCCGGGGTGCTGCTGTGGTTCCCAGGCAGTGAGAGCGCCTGGGACCCCGCGGTCCCCCGGTTGTATGGGGGCATTGGGAAGCCTCCCCGAGGCGCTCCTGGATAGTGCTGTATAGCATGAACTAATTCCCGCAGGGCAAACCGCTTTGCGGCATTGGTTCAATGGACCCTGCATTAGTTGGCATGCGAAAGCAAATGCATATTTGCATGAGCATTGCCTCATGAATAGCCAATCAGGCCAAATTTGCTCAGCCAGTTGTGTCAGGTGTTCACTTGGTGTTTAATGCACACATTTAAATTCTCTGTGCAGCGATTTGTGAATTTCTTTCCCTTGGAGGCGGGTGGCGGATGGCTCATTCCAGGTAGTGTGAGTCCTGGAGTGGGCTGTCAGTGCCTGTCCTCCACCCCCCCTTGGAGTGCAGTGTGTGAGCCAGCCCTGAGCTCCAAAGCTCAGTGCGACCCATGCTTCATTCCTTTCCTTTTCAAATGCTCAGCTATGCGCTGGCCACGCTTGGGGGGGCCGCCTGCGCCACCCAGCCTCCCCCCTCCGGGGTGCTGCTGTGGTTCCCAGGCAGTGAGAGCGCCTGGGACCCCGCGGTCCCCCGGTTGTATGGGGGCATTGGGAAGCCTCCCCGAGGCGCTCCTGGATAGTGCTGTATAGCATGAACTAATTCCCGCAGGGCAAACCGCTTTGCGGCATTGGTTCAATGGACCCTGCATTAGTTGGCATGCGAAAGCAAATGCATATTTGCATGAGCATTGCCTCATGAATAGCCAATCAGGCCAAATTTGCTCAGCCAGTTGTGTCAGGTGTTCACTTGGTGTTTAATGCACACATTTAAATTCTCTGTGCAGCGATTTGTGAATTTCTTTCCCTTGGAGGCGGGTGGCGGATGGCTCATTCCAGGTAGTGTGAGTCCTGGAGTGGGCTGTCAGTGCCTGTCCTCCACCCCCCCTTGGAGTGCAGTGTGTGAGCCAGCCCTGAGCTCCAAAGCTCAGTGCGACCCATGCTTCATTCCTTTCCTTTTCAAATGTGTTGCACCCAAGCTATGCTCAGCAGCAGAACGCAATGGACGTCAAGGTAAGTGCCTGTTTTTAAATATTGGGAGGTGAAAGGTGCGGATGGCTCTCCCCGGCGCTGGCCACGCTTGGGGGGGCCGCCTGCGCCACCCAGCCTCCCCCCTCCGGGGTGCTGCTGTGGTTCCCAGGCAGTGAGAGCGCCTGGGACCCCGCGGTCCCCCGGTTGTATGGGGGCATTGGGAAGCCTCCCCGAGGCGCTCCTGGATAGTGCTGTATAGCATGAACTAATTCCCGCAGGGCAAACCGCTTTGCGGCATTGGTTCAATGGACCCTGCATTAGTTGGCATGCGAAAGCAAATGCATATTTGCATGAGCATTGCCTCATGAATAGCCAATCAGGCCAAATTTGCTCAGCCAGTTGTGTCAGGTGTTCACTTGGTGTTTAATGCACACATTTAAATTCTCTGTGCAGCGATTTGTGAATTTCTTTCCCTTGGAGGCGGGTGGCGGATGGCTCATTCCAGGTAGTGTGAGTCCTGGAGTGGGCTGTCAGTGCCTGTCCTCCACCCCCCCTTGGAGTGCAGTGTGTGAGCCAGCCCTGAGCTCCAAAGCTCAGTGCGACCCATGCTTCATTCCTTTCCTTTTCAAATGTGTTGCACCCAAGCTATGCTCAGCAGCAGAACGCAATGGACGTCAAGGTAAGTGCCTGTTTTTAAATATTGGGAGGTGAAAGGTGCGGATGGCTCTCCCCGGCGCTGGCCACGCTTGGGGGGGCCGCCTGCGCCACCCAGCCTCCCCCCTCCGGGGTGCTGCTGTGGTTCCCAGGCAGTGAGAGCGCCTGGGACCCCGCGGTCCCCCGGTTGTATGGGGGCATTGGGAAGCCTCCCCGAGGCGCTCCTGGATAGTGCTGTATAGCATGAACTAATTCCCGCAGGGCAAACCGCTTTGCGGCATTGGTTCAATGGACCCTGCATTAGTTGGCATGCGAAAGCAAATGCATATTTGCATGAGCATTGCCTCATGAATAGCCAATCAGGCCAAATTTGCTCAGCCAGTTGTGTCAGGTGTTCACTTGGTGTTTAATGCACACATTTAAATTCTCTGTGCAGCGAAAAATGTCATATGGTCTGTCTAACTATTTCTAGCATACATTCATGAAATTAACTTATAGCAATAACCAGTGCTGTTTTTGTTTTGTTTTTTACCTGAGGGAGTGATTTCCTATACTGTGAGGGCAGCTGATCATGGTAAAGTTTGTTATAATTTTAGGAAACTCATTACTCTGGAAGATATTGAGGGAAGGGCATTCTTAACCTGCTGGGCGGTCTGGACGAGCTCAGCTCATCCAGTACCGCCGGAGCCTGCCGCTCAGGACCTGCTGGGCCGATTTGGCTCAAGTAAAAAGCAGCACACGCAGCCGGCACTTTGCCAGCCGTGTGTGCTGCCTGATCGCCGCCGCTCTGCGGCGATCCGCCGCGAGCAGCGGCGAAAGAGGGTCCCCCCAGCCGCCTGAGCCCAGCGTAGCCGGAACAAAAAGTTCCGGCCAGCGCTAAGGGCTGGATCGGAGGCGGCTGACGTCAGGACGTCGGCTGACGTCCATGACGTCACTCCGCTCGTCGCTATGGCGACGAGGGAAGCAAAACAAGGAAGGCCGCTCATTGCGGCCTTCCTTGTTTATTCTGGGCGCCGGAGGCGATCGGAAGAACGCCTCCGGAGCGCCCTCTAGTGGGCTTTCATGCAGCCAACTTTCAGTTGGCTGCATGAAATAGTTTTTTTTTTATTAAAAAAAAAACCTCCCGCAGCCTCCCTGGCGATCTTAATAGAACGCCAGGCAGGTTAAAGGGAACCTTCACTGAGAGGTATATGGATGTCTCCTTTTAAAAAATACAAGTTGCTTGTCAATCCTACTGATCTCTTTGCTGCAGTTTTAGCTGAATCACACACCTGAAACAAGCATGCAGCTAATCCAATCTGACTCCAGTCAGAGCACCTGATCTGCACGCTTGCTCAGGGGCTGTGGCTAAAAGCATTGGGGATTGCAATCACGAAAATACTCAAAATATTTTTTTAGTACTTTTTTCACCAACATTTTGGTACTTTTTCAGTTGCAAAGTGCTGAAAAGTTATTTTAAATAAAGAATGAAAAATGATTTCCTGGGAAAAAACTCAGAAGAAGTTAAATGCATTCTATATCTATCAAAACCAACATATGCATAATGGACAATATTAAAGAGCTGCTCCCTACAGGTATTACTGGGAGTCTTCAAAAAAAATGTTAACAGAGCTAAGTAGAATTCCTGGTGTAATAGGCAGAGATCTAAAAGAAAAGAATATTGTGCTACAAGCTCACAGTCCAAATAGATGTAACGATTTTCAATTGCGGAATCAATTGATATATGCAGTCCACAGCAACCAGTAACAGACACCTCAAATAGAAACCAAAAGATTGCATAGAGTAGTATTGCCAGTCCTCAATATCCCTTCACCATCTACCTGTGCAGATTACACTTCCCAACGATCCAAAACGCCACCAAGTGAGCGACAGACACCCCCCACTTAGCCCGCACTCACCCAGGTGAGCTGTGATACAAGAGGTATGTATAACGCTTTGGGGGGTATACACCATCCACAGATAGTAGTCTTCTCCAGTCAGCAGCAGGGGTAGACCAATCCCTCACAGACCTCACATCAGCCAACAATGCGGAGCCTGGTTGGCAGTGCAAGTCTGGAGTTTTGAATGGCGGCACGGAGGAGCGTTTTGTGAGACTGTGGAGGCTGGCTAAGTGGGAGCAGTGTCCCGGAAACACTTGTTACCATAAGCTTGTTACTTTCTACAGTTTGTAAGTGCAATACTTTGCTTTTAATGTTTTAATAAATGGGACTTCACTATGATCGCTCCTTTTGAGTCCTAGTTGTTGGCTGATGTGAGGTTGTTAAGTGAGAGTTAAGAAAAACTTAACTGAAGCCCTCTCCAACTAATTGGCTGATTTGCTCAGCTTCTGCTTGATTATCACTGCAAGCTAGGTGTATTATGTGTGCACTTCTCATTGGCTTATAAGCAGCCTGCAGGCTTTATAAAGCAGCAGAGAACTGTTTGGGAGTGAGTTCCTCCAATGGTGTGTTTGGTAAGTTTTAGAGCAGTAGGAGATAGGCCTTGGAGGTGGCAGCTCCAAGGTTTTGGCTGCGCTCACATATGGTGTTAGATGCTGGTTCTGGGGCCCCGGGCAGTGAGAGTTCCCGGGGCCCCAGGCTGGCTCATGCACCATTGTTTTTAATTATTGTAGTATCCCATGCAGTTTAGTTAGGAGGGGGGCAGATGAGAGGGAATATCCTGCACGCTGGTGCCCCCTGCTGGTCATATAGCCATTGTCTATATGCAACTTAAGCCCTCTCCAACTAATTGGCTGACTTGCTCAGCTTCTGCTTGATTATCACTGCAAGCTAGGTGTATTATGTGTGCACTTCTCATTGGCTTATAAGCAGCCTGCAGGCTTTATAAAGCAGCAGAGAACTGTTTGGGAGTGAGTTTCTCCAATTGTGTGTTTGGTAAGTTTTAGAGCAGTAGGAGACAGGCCTTGGAGGTGGCAGCTCCAAGGTTTTGGCTGTGCTCACATATGGTGTTAGATGCTGGTTCTGGGGCCCCGGGCAGTGAGAGTTCCCGGGGCCCCAGGCTGGCTCATGCACCATTGTTTTTAATTATTGTAGTATCCCATGTAGTTTAGTTAGGAGGGGGGCAGATGAGAGGGAATATCCTGCACGCTGGTGCCCCCTGCTGGTCATATAGCCATTGTCTATATGCAACTTAAGCCCTCTCCAACTAATTGGCTGACTTGCTCAGCTTCTGCTTGATTATCACTGCAAGCTAGGTGTATTATGTGTGCACTTCTCATTGGCTTATAAGCAGCCTGCAGGCTTTATAAAGCAGCAGAGAACTGTTTGGGAGTGAGTTTCTCCAATTGTGTGTTTGGTAAGTTTTAGAGCAGTAGGAGACAGGCCTTGGAGGTGGCAGCTCCAAGGTTTTGGCTGCGCTCACATATGGTGTTAGATGCTGGTTCTGGGGCCCCGGGCAGTGAGAGTTCCCGGGGCCCCAGGCTGGCTCATGCACCATTGTTTTTAATTATTGTAGTATCCCATGCAGTTTAGTTAGGAGGGGGGCAGATGAGAGGGAATATCCTGCACGCTGGTGCCCCCTGCTGGTCATATAGCCATTGTCTATATGCAACTGAAGCCCTCTCCAACTAATTGGCTGACTTGCTCAGCTTCTGCTTGATTATCACTGCAAGCTAGGTGTATTATGTGTGCACTTCTCATTGGCTTATAAGCAGCCTGTAGGCTTTATAAAGCAGCAGAGAACTGTTTGGGAGTGAGTTTCTCCAATTGTGTGTTTGGTAAGTTTTAGAGCAGTAGGAGACAGGCCTTGGAGGTGGCAGCTCCAAGGTTTTGGCTGCGCTCACATATGGTGTTAGATGCTGGTTCTGGGGCCCCGGGCAGTGAGAGTTCCCGGGGCCCCAGGCTGGCTCATGCACCATTGTTTTTAATTATTGTAGTATCCCATGCAGTTTAGTTAGGAGGGGGGCAGATGAGAGGGAATATCCTGCACGCTGGTGCCCCCTGCTGGTCATATAGCCATTGTCTATATGCAACTGAAGCCCTCTCCAACTAATTGGCTGACTTGCTCAGCTTCTGCTTGATTATCACTGCAAGCTAGGTGTATTATGTGTGCACTTCTCATTGGCTTATAAGCAGCCCGCAGGCTTTATAAAGCAGCAGAGAACTGTTTGGGAGTGAGTTTCTCCAATTGTGTGTTTGGTAAGTTAAGAAAAACTTATGAGAGGTTACAAGAGTTATCAATACAGGCTCTCATGTAGCTGATAAGTTGGTTGTAGTCTTACCAGCAGTTTCTGAGAATTTAAAATTTAAGTTGAATTGTTGAAAAATATCAAAATCTCTTCTGGGTATATAGGATGAAAGTTGTTACATAATACCTTTAAAGTTGAGGGGAATTCAGCAAGATGATTTTATACATTCATTTACCACAAGGCAATGCACTACCCATGGCTGTGATTATAGGCTGTCAGAAATTGGTTCTTACAATTGGTGATAAAATAATTTTCTGTGTACAACTCCAAGGCTCATGTAACAGCCGGCGGTGACGACGTCTCACGTGTTGCCCGGCGGAGGTCCCCGCCTCGCTCTCGCATGTGGGTCCTTCGGCCGCAAACAGGGCACGCATTACGCGTGCGCGTGCCCGGCGGCAGGACCTTTATGCAGCTAGACGGGGAGTCAGCTGACTTGCTGGTCAGCTGACTCTAACTAGCTGTTGGATTGGCTGGGCGGCTGGGTGGCGCTGCTGATGCGCTCCCAGCATATAAGGAGCTAGTGTTCAGTTGCTCCTTGTCTGCTGTCATGAATACTTAGGTGTAAACGCTCAGACCTTAGCTCAGTCCCTAGGTGTTGATACCAAGGACGTCACACCTCAGTTAGGATTATATTGTATATTTATCTGTGTTTTGACTCTGGCTATCCCTGACTACTCTCTTCTCATACCGATCTTGTACCTCTGCCTATCTGATTCAAAGTTGCTGACCCTGCCTGTTTACCGACTCTGAGTCAGCCTTCCGTTCCTGTACTGTTGCCGTCTCTCTGTTGCCGAACCTCTGCTTGTCTGACCTTTCTCCCTCCAGTGGAACGTCTCCCACTGGTGGGCTATCTCTGAGGTTTGCCTCTCCGAGACGCCTGCCCTAGCAGACGATTACTGCCAGGGGCCAAGATTCCTCTCTCTGCCTGGAGGATCTCACACATGGGGTTCCCATTCAGAGGTAACCACACCTCTGAGGAATTACCGTGTGGTGGATATTTCCACAAACGTGTGAATTATTACTTTCTCATTGTCATATATCGTATTAGGCATCCAGAGGTTAGTTGCACTTGTATTATTGGTGATTCTGCAGATCATCAATAATCGGGTGACATCTGTATTGTTGGCGATACTGCAGATCACCAATAATCGGATTCTCTCTGGTTGCTGACACCGATCCTTACAGCAGACCACCATTATGGATGCATTACGCAGTCAGGTCGAGACTCTAACCACCTCGGTTAATAAACTCTTTGAGGTGGTTAATTCGCAATAGACCCAGATCACCCAACTTTCTGGATCTGTGCAGGTCTTGCAAACGACTGTTGCCACAATGCAATCCCCTCCGGTCACAGATCTCCGTATATCAGTTCCCGAAAAGTTTTTAGGGCCAAGATCTGACTTTCAGAACTTCCACAACCGGGTCTTGTGTTATTTTGAGTTAAGACCAAACTTATCAGGTTCCGAGCAGCAAAGGGTGTCTTTTATTAAGACCTTACTATCCGGGGACTCGCAAACCTGGGCATACGGTCTTCCACCCGAAGATGCGGCTTTGACTGGCTATAATTTATGATGATCCGTATGCTTCGATCACTGCTGAGAGGAAGCTCAAAACTCTCAAGCAGGGTCGAGATACGGTTGAGGTTTATGCGGCAGAATTTAGAAAGTGGGCTGTGTCATCTAGGTGGGGGTCCTACGCCTTGTTAGACTGCTTTCTTTCAGGCCTATCAGACGCAGTTAGTCTGAGTTAATGTTAGGACATCCTGAACCGAAGTCCATCGATGACGCTATTTCATTGGCGGTGCGAGCGGACCGCCGGTTACGTTATCAGCGTCAATCAAGAGGAAGGAATGCAGTAAGAGCACTCTCTTATGCGACCTCCTCGCTTACCACACCCACTGATGAACCAATGCAAATCGGACATTCTCGGTTGACATGGGCCGAGAAGGAGAGCAGAAGGGCTGAGAGACTTTGTTTATATTGCGCTGAGGAGGGCCACATTGCTCAAAATTGCCCCAAGAAGTCGGAAAATGCTGCCGTCTAAGTGTAGTTAGAGGTAATACGCTAGACGAGCAGAGGATACCTCTAAATCAGAATAATCGGTTACTCCTCCCGTGTTCCATTTCTTGGGGGAATTTGACCACTTGCACCCAGGCCTTCATAGACTCAGGGTCCGCTGCCAACTTTATAGACTATGAGTTTGTGAAGGGGGTGGAAACTCCCATACATCCTTTGGATTGACAAATAGTGGTTACCGCAATTGATGATTCCCCATTACAGTACAGACAACCTCTCTCTCAGACTCCGATGTTGTCCTGCACTATAGGCATTTTACACAAAGAAAAATTACAATTTCTTGTTCTGCGCATGACAACCTCCCCCATTGTCCTCGGAATGCCCTGGCTGCAACTCCACTCCCCGCAGATAGACTGAGCATCTGGCCAGTTGCTCAGTTGGTCACCTTTTTGTCATCGCCATTGTCTAGAGAAAATCGCTATCTGTACCACCAAGTTAGAGGTAAAAGGGGTCCCGATACAATATGCTGAGTTCTCTGACGTATTCTGTCCTAAGTCAGCGGACAAACTCCCACCACATCGGAGTTTTGACTGTCCCATAGACTTAAGATCAGGTTGTATGCCCCCTAGAGGACATCTCTATAATTTGTCGGGGGCCAGAGAAACTAGCCATGCAGGAATACATTAAAGAAAATCTGGCAAAGGGTTTTATCCGTCCTTCCCGAGCCCCGGCTGGGGCCGGATTCTTTTTTGTACAAAAGAAAGACGGTGGTCTCAGACCGTGTATTGATTACATAGGTCTAAACAAGATCACCGTAAAGAATCGCTACCCTTTGCCTCTGATAGATGATCTTTTCGCTCAAATAACCAATGCCAGTATTTTTTCAAAATTATACTTGCGTGGGGCATACAACCTGATCCGCATCAGGGACGGTGACGAGTGGAAGACGGCCTTCAACACGCCCGACGGGCATTACGAGTACCTAGTTATGCCCTTCGGGTTGTGTAACGCCCCGGCCGTCTTCCAGGAGTTAATAAACGAGGTCTTCAGGGAAGTACTGGGAAAGTTTGTCTTAGTTTATCTTGATGATATACTGATTTTCTCTCCAAACCTGAGAGAACACCGTAGGCATGTCAAGTTTGTTCTAGAGAAGTTAAGACAGAATTCATTGTATGCCAAAATAGAGAAGTGTCTCTTTGAGGTCACTCAAGTTCCTTTCCTGGGTTATATTATTTCGACTGCAGGTCTCTCTATGGACCCAGAAAAGGTCTTGGCTGTCTTGGAGTGGCCTCAACCGGTGGGCTTGAAGGCACTTCAGAGATTTCTCGGTTTTGCCAACTACTACCAGAGATTCATCAAAGGATTTTCTTCGGTAGTAGCCCCTCTTACCAGTCTAACCAAGAAAGGGGCTGACCCATACCATTGATCATCTGAGGCCCAGGCAGCCTTCAATACCCTGAAAAAATCCTTTTGTTCTGCGCCCATACTGAGACATGTCGATGTCACTCTCCCCTTCATGGTAGAGGTAGATGCCTCAGAAATCGGGGTGGGGGCTGTGTTGTCTCAGCGCTCGGGTCTGCAGGGCAAGACACATTCTTGTGCCTATTTCTCTCGAAGGTTTTCCCCTGCTGAGAGAAACTACGATGTGGGCAACAGGGAACTCCTTGCCATCAAGCTAGCCTTCCAGGAATGGCGTCATTGGCTTGAAGGTGCAGAACACACCATTACTGTATATACTGACCATAAGAACTTGGAGTACATTGAGGGGGCCAAGAGGCTTACTCCTCGACAGGCCCGCTAGTCTTTATTCTTTTCACGTTTCAGATTTGTTACATAGTTACATAGTTATTTTGGTTGAAAAAAGACATATGTCCATCGAGTTCAACCAGTATAAAGTACAACACCAGCCTGCTCCCTCACATATCCCTGTCATCACATACACTCCAGGTTCTAAGAACGTCAAAGCAGACGCTCTCTTTTCAGATGTTTCGAGCCTGAGACAGCTCAGCCCGCACTTCCCGAGAGTATTTTACCTCATAAGGTGGTACTAGCGGCCATCAAAACCTGGGAAGATTGGGCAGCCACATTAGCCACTCACCAGCTAGATATTCCGGAAGGGAAACCAGAAGGGGTTCTCTTTGTTCCACTGCCGTTCCGTTTACAGATCATGCAGCTGTTCCATGCCCATAAGAACGCAGGTCACCCTGGGGTCACCCGCACTCTGGATTTACTCACGAGGTGTGTGTGGTGGCCTTCATTGGCCTCTGATTGTAAAGAGTTTGTCAGAGAATGTGTGTTGTGTGCCAGGAGCAAACCTTATCGCCAGGCATCAGTGGGTACCCTACAATCCTTACCTATGCCAAGTGAACCATGGACCCACCTGTCCATGGATTTTGTCGGCGAGCTCCCCAGGTCCGAAGGTATGACTGTTATATGGGTGATTGTAGACAGGTTCAGCAAGATGGCCCATTTTGTTCCTCTTAAGGGATTTCCTTCAGCTCAAGAGTTAGCAGATCTCTTCATACAACACATCTTCCGGTTACACGGAATTCCGGATGATGTGGTGTCGGATAGAGGAGTCCAATTTGTATCAAAGTTGTGGAGAGCCTTTTGCCGCAGTTTGGGTATGAACCTGTCCTTTTCATCTGGGTATCACCCAAAGACAAACGGGCAGACCGAAAGGGTTAATCAGGCACTGGAACAATTCCTTAGATGGTATGTGGCAGATGCGCAAACTGAATGGGTTAAGTTTTTACCCTTTGCAGAATTTGCACACAACAACCTGAAAAGCTCTTCAACGGGCTTGTCCCCTTTTCAGGTTGTGTCAGGAAGGTCTCCTAAATTTTCCCCATTGCCGGTGTGTTCCTCGCCCTTCCCAGCCCTGGAAGATTGGCAGAAGGTTTTAAAGAAACTTTGGGGACAAGTGAAGAAAAATTTAGGAGTAGCCTTTCAGAATCAGAAGAAACAGGCCGACAAGAGACGGTCTGTTGAGTGGCACTTTGCTCCGGGAGACATGGTGTAGGTGTCGACGAGACATTTGGCACTCAGACAACCGTCCACCAAGTTGGGTCCTAGGTTCATAGGGCCTTATCCGGTGGCCAAAAAGATTAATAATGTCTCTTATGTGATCGGTCTCCCAGCCAGCATGAGAAGTGGGAGATCATTCCATGTCTCTTTATTGAAGCCAGCAGTGTATGTGGATTCCTCTCCCCCCCCCCCCCCCCCACCCCCAGTGGTAGTAGAGGGCCAGACAGAGTACGAAGTTGGGAAAATTAAATTTTGGATTCCCGGCTGGTACAGTATCTTGTCCATTGGAAGAGGTATGGTGTGGAGGACAGATCTTGGGTGCCAGAGGATCGCATGCATGCGGAGAAATTAAGGAAGAAGTTTCATCAGTTACATCCTGAGAAACCATGTAGGAGGTGTCCGGAGTCCACTCCTCAAGGGGGGGGGTAATGTAACGGCCGGCGGGGATGTCTCACGTCTCACGTGTCGCCTGGCGGAGGTCCCCGCCTCGCTCTCGCATGTGGGTCCTTCGGCCGCAAACAGGGCACGCATTACGCGTGCACGTGCCCGGCGGCAGGACCTTTATGCAGCTAGACGGGGAGTCAGCTGACTTGCTGGTCAGCTGACTCCAACTTGCTGTTTGGCTGGGCGGCTGGTTGGCTGGGCGGCTGGGTGGCGCTGCTGATGCGCTCCCAGCATATAAGGAGCTAGTGTTCAGTTGCTTCTTGTCTGCTGTCGTGAATACTAAGGTGTAAACGCTCAGACCTTAGCTCAGTCCCTAGGTGTTGATACCAAGGACGTCACACCTCAGTTAGGATTATATTGTATATTTATCTGTGTTTTGACTCTGGCTATCCCTGACTACTCTCTTCTCTTACCGATCTTGTACCTCTGCCTATCTGATTCAAAGTTGCCGACCCTGCCTGTTTACCGAGTCTGAGTCAGCCTTCCGTTCCTGTACTGTTGCCGTCTCTCTGTTGCCGAACCTCTGCTTGTCTGCACAATTGAAGGTAAAGAGGCGCCCTGGTTGAAATAAAAGCATCTAAAAACAGCTTAAAATCGAGGAAATAATATGAGGTGGCTTACCTCAATAACGAAATCCCTTTGCCATATCGACTTGTTCATTTGGCACTTTTATTGGCCTGATGAAGCGGGCTTGGACCCGCGAAACGCGTTGCCTGTGCTAAATAAAAATCTTTTGTCATATACAAGGATTTCGTTATTGAGGTAAGCCACCTCATATTATTTCCTCGATTTTAAGCTGTTTTTCGATGCTTTTATTTCAACCAGGGCGTCTCTATACCTTCAATTGTGCATAGCTATACCCCCAAACAATCTGTGTTTGAGGGGTAGTGACAGACCACCTGTGGGTGCCCCACAGTGGACACCTGTCCCTACTTTTTCAAGGAGAGCGACCACATCCAGGTCCCGGCTGGGACTACCCCGAGTGGAGTCGAGTTTATGGTCTCCACCTGCTTCCTACGGTTGGTTGCCCTTGCAACCTCCTTTTGTGAGTAGTAATTTATTGAAATTCCTTTTTTCAATTGCATACTAATATACTACACTATTGGGCTCCCGTATTTGTCTCCTATATTTTTTTCCTGCAAGGTGCTGAGACACCCCCACTACACTACTCTGCTTGTCTGACCTTTCTCCCTCCGGTGGAACGTCTCCCACTGGTGGGCTATCTCTGAGGCTTGCCTCTCCAAGATGCCTGCCCTAGCAGACGATTACTGCCAGGGGCCGAGATTCCTCTCTCTGCCTGGCTTGAGGATCTCACACACGGGGTTCCCATTCAGAGGTAACCACACCTCTGAGGAATTACCGTGTGGTGGATATTTCCACGAATTATTACTGTCTCATTGTCAATTATTGTATTAGGCGTCCAGAGGTTAGTTGCACTTGTATTATTGGTGATTCTGCAGATCATCAATAATCGGGTGACATCTGTATTGTTGGCGATACTGCAGATCACCAATAAACGGATTCTCTCTGGTTGCTGACACCGATCCTTACAGCTCATATGTAACTAAATTTTAGTTGAGTCCAGGTTAACGTGGGCACCAGCTACCCTAACATTATGGAATTCTCTTTACTTCTGGTGTTCAATCTCCTTCTGTAATTCTGGGGTTACCCTGATTATGTAAACAGAATCTGCAGCTTAACTGAGTAAATAACAAATAATAATTAACAAATAATTAATTGGAGCCATCATTGTGTTCCACAATATCTGTATTTGGCTATGTATATCTCCATCATCTTCGCACACATTTTGTAGATGTGTTCTCTCCTCATGACCGCTGACTCCCTAACTCCTGACAGGTCTTTTGACTGTCTCATTGATTTACTCCATGGGAGACCATAAAATAATGTCTCTGAGAATCTAGAGAATGGCTTTTCCTTTGATGAGAAAAAGGATGGGAGTCTGAGGCCATGCATTGATTATTAGAGATTTAACATAATTACCATAAAAAAGAAGTGTCTATCCTATCATGGATGACCTATCAGGTCAGGTTGAGAGGCTGTTCTTAAAAAGGCTTTTATTTTTTTCTGACAGTTTAAATGAGTATTTGGGGATGTGCATCTAGTACTCCAGAAAACGCTAAATGCCAATTTTGAGGAATATGCATTTGAACTTCAGCAAGTCCCATTTTGGGGGTACATTACCTCTAACCAAGGATTAACTACGGATCCAGCAAAAGTCACAGTGACCTTGGATAAAACACAGCTGACCAATCTAAAGGCCATACAGTGCATCATGGGGTTTGTAAGCTTTATAGAAATGCTCTGCAATCTCCACAGTCGTTTTCCCTTTCACTGAATTAACAAGTACGGGAGCTGAACCCCCTTAATAGTCTTCTCAGGTTCAAAAAGTTTTGCATGAATTTAAAGAGGGAAATCCAATATATCAGCACACCGCATGTCCATAAATCATGCTCTTTATTAAGCCATTATATCCACAGAAGATAGCCGACAATTGTTTCGGGGGCCACGCATTGATAAAGGGGGACCCTGCGTGGCCCCCAAAACAATTGTAGGCTATCATCTGTGGATATAATGATTCAATAAAGAGTGTGATTTATGGACATACGGTGTGCTGATATATTGGATTCCTGACTTTGATTGCGGCATAGCCTATGCCACAATATCAAGCACCCGACTCTTGGTGATTTGTGTGTCCACTCGCAATCTTTGAAAAATGAATTTAAAGAGGTCTTCTGCTCTGCCCCGGTGTGATCATATGCATATGTCAAGTGGAAGTTGATGCTTTTAAGAAAGGCGATGGGCTCTACGTTTTTAGGGATTTCTAAGAAACAGTATCCATGTGCATTCTTCCTCTGTAAACTTTCTCACTGTTTAGAGGGGGCACTGCACCCAGTTAGTCTATAAATATCTTAGGAATCTTGAATATATCAAGAGCACAAAGGATCTAAACTATTGACAAGCAAGATGGGCTTTTTATTTTCTCACATTCATTTCTCCATCATGCACAAACCAGGATCGACGAATGGAAATGCTTTCCCTCAGTTTTGAAGGGTTTTCTACACCCTGACTCTGAGGAACTAATTCTCCCTCTGAAATGTGTTGTTGCAGTGCTCTCATCTGAGCTGCTTGCTCAAGACCTTTCCATCCTATTATCTCTCTTGCTCCTTCTCAGAGGAACAACAACACATGACATTTTACATGTGCCATTATTTAACAAAGTCATAGTCAAAATGCAAAAGAAGTGTATGAAAATTTAACTACACCCTTATCACTTCTTCAGGAACTAAGGGGGGAAGTTGCAGCCGAATGCTGCTAGCCAAATACATTGGTTAACTGATCATCAGCAATTGTGGCCACCTCTATAAAAGAAGGAGCTTTAGCACCTTGCTGGTCTGGAGCATTCAAGATGGTGTTAACATAATGCCAAGGAGTAAAGACATCAGCAATAATCTAGAAAAAAGTTGTTACTGACCATTATGTAAGGTTCTGTGGGTGTGGGTTGCTTTGCCTCACCTGCTGGTGGCACTGTGTACCAAACAATTAGCTTGCTGTTTCCTCCTTCACCTGCAGGTGGTATTGGAGTTACAACTAGTGTGGATATGCACCACCTACCAGCAGATGTTTTTCCACTAGTCTCAGCCCTATTCAGCAGCAACCAGCAGATGCACCTGTTTTCACTACTTAGGGATTGAACTTCTACTCAGCAAACTGCCAGAACATTGTACAGCATTGATTGAGTGATGATGTTATCTGGCATGCATTCCTTGCACCTGTCCTTGACAGGTCTAGCTTTTCCTTGATTCTTGCCTGTCTTTGACCTGTTCTCCTATTTACTGAATCTGTGCTGCTATTTGGTATCTGATTTTTTGGGTTAAGCTCAGCATCCTTGACCCTGTATTCTGCCTCATGTTTACTTACTGCCTACCTGGCTGTGTATATCTGTATTTATTGTTACCTTTAGTCTTCACTTATATTGCACTAGTTAGTTAGTTAGTTAGTTAGTTAGTTAGTTAGGATCTGGTTATATTGTGTATGCTCACCTGGTCACATTTTATTGTATAATCACTATTGCAAATAAATATTATTGTCACAATACTCTGGTGTGCTTTGTTGCAAGAGTGGTCACCTGCTGGTCATCTCTGTAGCCCTTTAACAGTTCTAATGCCATTTCCAAAGAATTTTACAAATGAGTAAAATTATTCACAACTGGAAAACATAGCGTATAACATGAACTGCCAACCTTCCCAGGAGCTGATGTCCCAATTCCCAACTAATTTATTCCAATGCTTAGAGAAATTGAAAAAAAGCTAAGAGCTACATCTCACACTCTACAGATCTTGGTTAGTGTGTTAAATGTTAATGACAGTACAATTAGAAAGAGAATGAACAAGTATGGCTTCTTTAGACGGGTTGCCAAGAGAAAGCCTCTTCTCTTTAAACAGAACATGGCAGCATGGCTTAAGCTTGCAAAGTTGGATCTGAATACACCCCATGACCCCTGGAATAATGTCCTTTCGGCCAAAGAGACCAAATTGGAAATGTTTGGGCATAATGCACAGGGCAATATTTGGTGAAAACCAAAGATAGCATATCATATTTTGAGTAATACTGGGGGTTAAAAGATTTCTGTAAGAGTTAAAACACAGGGAATTTATATAATTCCCAAATGACCCTTTGAAACCAAATGTTTCCATTATAAACCTCATATATCCAAATTACTTTATTGAAGCTATTTTTGGCCTTACATGGAGATTCTAAATTCCACAGAATTCCCCCATACTATTACCTCAACCCCTTCTTAGCCACTTTCCCTTTATGAGCAATGTTACGGGTCAGCATGGAGAAGTTTGGTAGAATTCACATCTCTCAGGAAAAAGAAGGTTGGCATTGCATCTGGCCTAACAAGCATATTACTGGGCATACATACATATGAACTGGCTGCTGGGAGACTTGAGCTCAGGATACAGGGAATGAAGTAATTCGGCTTCTAGCTATTGCTGGAAGCCGAATTACAGTGTTTAAAAAGCAACTTCAGCTCCATCTTCTGACGGCAAGTTACTGGCTGTGCGCTGTTACAGTCGTAATTCCTATGTGGTGGTGCTGGCTGCGCCCAAATCTCCTGTGCTGTTATTACAGTGCTCGATTACTGGAGGGGATACTACCATAATATTAAGAAGAATGGGTAAATACCTTACATTCCTTCTTCTGGATCACCTTTAGTTTTCCATTTTGTGGTCATTTTACAGCGTATCTTTTAATTACATGCCCAACATTGTGTAGAGCCCCCCAAATCAACCAAAACAGCTTTGAATTTCACACACACATTAATTTTCACACACAAATGAATTTCACAAAGACTCTCAAGGTTTCCTACACTATCTGGTAAAGAGATGTTAGCAGAAGATCTTTTCAATGCTGAAAGGTGTGTGGTGGGGCCTTTGTGCACTGAATTTGTGATCTGAATAACATTTGTTTGGGCCAATGGAATCTTTTTGCTGGGAATTTAAATATACCCCTGGCAGGAAATACCAAACAGCTCTAGAAGGGATTCATTGAATGTTCCTTCAAGCAGCTTTATTGGTCCATGTCAAGAAAATTTGTCCTCTGCCTAAGCAAGGCGTTACTCCCATGACACATCACCAGAATACAGTAGGTGGAATGTGCAAATCATTTATTTATGCCCTTGCCATTTATACATCTAAATGCCCTGTTTTTTGGCACACCTACATTATAGAACCATACAATCAAACTTGCAGACAGCTGTATTCAGGCTGTTTTGGCCTTCAAGATATGAATTACTTATGGTACATTGCTTAGTACGGCTAATGAGAACAATGTTACATTTTACCAACCTAAATTATGGAGAAATAAAATCACAAGAAGTTTTTGGGAGTAGACCTAATGGAACTCAAAATACTTCAAATAAAAAAATGTAAAATATATATTTTTTTACTTTAACCAAAAAGGTTTTTCCAAATTTCCCCACCACATAAGCAAGAAGCATCAACTCTAAACGGGTGTGAAAATAGATACATAAATGTATGTTTGTTATCTATATCTGCTAATATCCTATTTTTTATTGTAGCATAACAATTATTTGAATGGCAACAATATGTGCTTTCTCTTCCCAAAGTAAGGCAGAAGTCTGTCACTATGTAGATGATAACATGGCTCACTTCCAAGCACAGGGTTATTAGTTCTATTCCCTTTCATACAACCTTTTCTCTATTTGGCAATACAATGAGCTTCTATTGTTTCACTAAAAATATTGAAGATATTAATTTATGATCTTGAAACCTGCCCACAAAAAAGCAACCACTGTGTGCAAACACACACAATAATTGGACTTAGAAACAATGGAAGAGTGCCATAGTTTGGAGTTGTTGTGGAGCAGAGAACCTTGGCAACTTGCACCGTCTGTAAGGCAAAGTGATCAAAAATGACTACCATATAATACTGCATTTTCATTTAAACTCAATTCAAAATTTTTATGTGTGTTACTTTCTAACCCATGCTGGTATATATGTCTTTACTATGGGTAGTTAAACTCAAAAGATGGAGAAGCACTCTTCCATAAGGAGGAACTGATGTGTGCCCAAGCCTCAGATCCCAGCATCCACAGGATCCACCATAGCCTGCGTAATATGTTGGTGCTTTATAAGTACAATAAATAAATAAATAATAAATAAATAGCCTATTTTTTTTACAATGCTGTCATTTTAATGGCAAACCAATAAAGAGCTAATCTTTTTACTTTTCTATTTTTGTGTGGTGCCAGCCTGTTTTGCAAAGATTTACTATGGGTAGTTAATTTGGAAACAAACGTACCGGTCTTTTATATTTAGCCTTTCACAAATAGCAATGCCCACCAACCACTTTGTGCAACGAATGGCACCAGTGCCTTACAGAGGGACATAGGTTTCATCCTGGCACCAAGAATGGCACTAACAAAATTTGAACCATTTTTCATTTCCAGGTATATTTTATGTTTCAAAGTTTTTATTGAAAGGTTTTGTTTGAAGTAACAAACATTTAAGTTAGTCAGATAGTTAATAAAAACAATAATATATCAAACAAAAAAGACTCAGATACAAATGCGGCAGGTAAGGGCCAGAACATATTAGGAACAAATGTGGTGACATACACGTGGGTAAATGACTACATTGGTTAGCACACGTTATGCTGGGAATACACAATGAGGTTTATTTGGCAGATTTACTCTCCGATCGATTTTATGATCATGTTTCCGATCGATGTTCCAATTGTTTTTCTGATCGATTTCCATTCACCTCTTTGAGAAAATGGATCAGTAAAACAACCAAAACTGTCAGAAATGATCTATTGAGCCATTTATTTGCCAAAAAAACCTCATGGTGTATTCCCAGCATTATGCTCCAGTGAACTACAGCAATCTATCTCGCAAGGGTCTACACAGATCATGACGGATGAGTATGGAATAATAGCCTTTGGATTTAGCTGTAAGAAAATCAATGGCTACTTTAGTAAGAGCGTTTTCTGTGGACTGGTTGGAGCAAAAGCAAGACTAGAACTGATCAAGCAGGGAGTTAGAAGACACATATTTGCTTAATTTTTTAATAATAGTAGTGGTTTTTAGCCTTGACTGTGTAACAGGTTGCTGTGTGAATTTATTTTGGAGTGCAAGGTGTTAACAATGATATGTGTTTGATTAAGACACACACCCCTAGCACCTTCCCTTATTTGTTAGGTCTTCTTGATCTTCTTGAGATGAACTGTTTAATTTGTTTGTATTTGTTTTCAAACTAAGTTGGCTGGCTGTAGGTTGTAGCTCTTTTCTCCCTATGACATTACATCCCATTCTTTATAAATAGTGAGTGAGATTTTATTCTTCTTTGGTGAATTTGGTTTGATGCATGAGACATTTGTTCCCTTTATGTAAAGTGCCTGCATTCCTGCATTCTCACTGGCATTAGTAGGTATGGGGACCAGTTAAAAAGCAAACCTGTCCCTGATGAAATAATATTAAAGTACTGAAGTACTCTGTAACTAATATGCTTTACTTTGAGAACATTTTGTAGTAATACTTTATCTCTAGAATTCTTGCAGAGCGTGCATCAAGAGGTTGTAGCAACCATCTGTATCAGATTATTGTGGAGTATGTGGACAAGCTTCAAGCTAGAAAATCTATACTTCTAGAAATCAGCTTGATTCTAGACCCTAGCCAGCAGGGTTGTGTGGCCCATTACACATGCCCATCAGCAGTGGGTGGACAGGAGGAGGCTTTGTTACCCTTCCAATTCAGGGATATGGCTACTACTAGGAATTTTCTCAGTACTTGCATAAAATCTGGTTAACCAGAACCACTAGGATTTTGTAAGTGACTAAAAGAAACTTTAAAGTGCCCTTACTAGAAATGCTATGGTAAATGTAGTTAAATAGTTTAGGTAAGGTAGAGAAATAACAGAAGGCGAGAGAGTTAAAATATGCTCTAAAGTGTATGATCGTAATTTTAAAACTCAAGTCAGTACTGAGCCATGTTTTACGTTAAAGGACAGCAATGTCAGAAACACCTGATCTGCTGCATGCTTGTTCAGGGTCTATGGCTAAAAGTATTAGAGGCAGAGGATCAGCAAGATAGCCAGGCAACTGGTATTGCTTAAAAGGAAATAAATATAGCAGCCTCCATATACCTCTCGCTTCAATTGTCCTTTAAGCCAGTGTTGTCTTGTGTTGAAATAAATTATTATCCAGTTGGGTAGTCTTATTGAATTATACAGAGTACACTGAATAATTCATGTCAAGTTTTAAAGTTTCCCATTCTTGTATGGTTATCAAATTCCCCTTTACGAATAACCCAGGGAATTGTGGCAGTTATGAACACCTACATTCTCTGAGCCCTTTACTGGAAACACTATAGTGTGCAAGGTAGGGTCTCCATTTGTAGCCAAAAGGACTTGAGTAATTAGGGGCATGGATTTCGTAAGATGTTGGAAATATCCCGTTGAGATTCTAGTCCTTGTTGGCATGATTGCATCAAGCAACTTCTGCTGATATGCCAGCTGCACATTCATGCTACGTATATCCAATTCTATAACATCCCAAACAGCTACCAGTCTGGACTGCTGAAACAAGGCAGTTTGGGTCCATAGATTCTTTCTGGTGGTGCCAAATTCTGACACTACTACCATCTGTTTGCTTCAACAGAAGTCCAATTTCATCAGGCCAGGCTATGTTTTTCTAGTCTGTGCCCACTGCAGCTTCAGCTTTCTATTCTTGGTTGACAGGAGAGGAACCCAATGTGTTCCAACATGTTGTGCATTTTGTGACGCATTTCTGCTAAAATAAAGTAAAATGATTTCTGGATTTAGTCAGCTATACATAACTGAATGAGCTTTCTCACATATACAGATAAACACGCGAAGGCCAAAGGAGGAATTATGAAATATAGCTAATGATAAAAAAAAGCAAAATATGATTAGACACAATTTAAGTCTGTATGACACAATTACATTAAAAACAATTTGGGTTCCTACTAACCTCTATAAAATAAATAGAAACTTGGCATAAGGACATGTGCCATAAAATTAGATAAAATGTATAGAACACACATTAAGCAAATATTAAGCAAATGTATACAACATTCTCAAGCAGTTGCTACAAGATTCTTTCACTGAAAATCTTTATCCAATTAACTACTGTACAGTGTACAATCAACAGAGCAATTGTGAGAGATCGCGGAAAAGCCGCCGCATGTGCTACTGAGCAGGCGGCTGATTCCGCGTCCAGTGCGGCGGTTTGCACGCGGAAGCATTTGTCTGGTAGCAGGGCAGAACGCGGAAAAGCCGCCGCATGCAGCAACAGTAAGGCGGCTGCTTCCGCGTCCAGCGCGGCGGTTTGCACGCGGCAGCATGTGTCTGGTCTGGCTGAGTCTGTTAGTGCACCTGGATGGGGAACTATGCGCGCGAGCCAGAAGTCAGGACCTTTATACCAACAGGAGATGGGTCAGCTGATCAGGACGATCAGCTGATTCCTGCTGGACTCCTGATTGGCTGAGTGGCTCGGGCGGGGCAGCAGAGTCCAGCAACTATATATACAGTTTGCTTGCCAGTTGCTGGTTGTCTGCCAGTGCAAACACTTACGTGGAAGCATTCAGACCATAGTCAGATCCTACAGTGTGTTTGAACTAGGAGGACCTGGGAATTCACACTGAGCCAGTTTACTTTTGTTTATCATTGTATTATTATTCAGACTAGTTCCAGGGTGTAGAGACCAAGGACCTCACACCTAAGACTAGGGAACTGTGTTATCATTTGTGTTATGCTCCAGACTAGTTCCAGGGTGTCGAGACTACGGACCTCACACCCAAGACTAGGGAACTGTATTATCATTTGTGTTATACTCCAGACTAGTTCCAGGGTGTAGAAACCAAGGACCTCACACCTAAGACTAGGGAACTGTGTTATCATTTGTGTTATGCTCCAGACTAGTTCCAGGGTGCTAAGACCACGGACCTTGCACCCAAGACTAGGGAACTGTATTATCATTTGTGTTATACTTCAGACTAGTTCCAGGGTGTCGAGACTACGGACCTCACACCAAGACTAGGCATTGTTTGATATCTGTTACTACCTTGGGAGCTATCTCTCTTCCTAAAGAGATAGTCTCCAGACCTGCTAGTGACATCCACCCTTCAGGTGTCACTCCCGCTCAGGTTCCTCCTACCTTCAGCCTGACTCCACCCCTTGGAGTATCTCAGGCTGTTGGAAGGTTCCTGTGGCCTCAAAAGCAGTATTCCAGGCTGCTCCTGATCTCCTGCTCAGCAGGTGCAAGGCTCAAAGTATTACTGTTACACTAAACACTCACATATCCATAGGTGTCCAGAGGTTAGCAATATATCTGATTATCGGTGATACTGCAGATCATCAATAATCGGGTATATATCTGCATTCTTGGTGATACTGCAGATCACCAATAATCAGATTCTCTCTGCGTGCTGACACCAATCGTTACAGCAATCAGCTGAGACAATCAATGAGCTGCAATAGATATAAACTCAAAAAACTGGCGCAACTTCCTAATGTGTTTTATGTTCAATGCATAGGAAAGAGGGTAAAATGGCAACCCCCCCCCCCCAAAAAAAAAAAAAACCAGTAGGGATCATTGAAGGGAAGAGAGGGGGAATTAGGTAATGGGTATGGGAGAAAGGTCAGAAGGAATAAGGATTTGAAGAGAGGGGAACAGGACAAAAAGCAGACGGGGAGAAATGGGAGTGGTAGGGTTGGGTGGGAGGCATACAAAAGAGGAGGGGGTTGGAATAAATACATATACTGTAAAAATGGATAGGAGAGAGAGAAAGTAACAGTAAGAAGTAAAAAGGCAGATGGGTGGGAAAAAAGAGGGGAGAGGGTGGATGGTTAAAAAAATGGAAGCAGGCAGAAGGGGGTTGTCTGAGTCAGAGGCCCAGACACAATGACCTTTTTCTCCTGAGTTTTCTCCTAGGTGATATTTCCAAACTTGTCAATAAAATGCCTTTGAAATCACCAGCAAGCAAGAAAATACTTACAATAGTTTTGACAGTACTTTTTCACCTACTTTTTGGTACTTTTAAATTGCAAAGTGCTGAAAAGTTATTGTAAATATAAGATGAAAAATTATCTCCTATAAGAAAAATTAAGAAAAAAAGTTCAATTCACTTTCCTCCTAAGTTTTCTTCTCAGAGATAATGTTGTATCGTCTGTTTAAAATAACTTTTCAGCACTCTGCAATTGAAAAAATACCAAAAGAAGGTGTAAAAGTACTGTCAAAATTATTCCGTGTATTTTCTAGCTTGTTGGTGGCCTAAAAGGCAATTTGTTGATAAGGGCCCATATGCAATTCACATTTTCTCCTGGGTGATATTTTCCCACCTGGTCATAAAATGCATTCTAAACTACTAGTAAGCAACAAAATACTCAGAATAATTTTGATAGTACTTTTTTCAACCAACCTTTAGGTACTTTTTCAATTGTAACATGCTTAAACTTTATTTTAAAGAGAAGATGAAAATTACCTCTTAGGAGAAAACTCAGGACAAAAAGTTAATAGTATATGGGCTCAACCATGGGCCCTATGCAATTTCCAAACTCACCAGCGGTAAGCGCTGGCGAGTTCTTAAATTAGGCGTCGAAAAGGTTGCCTAATGAAATTGCATTTAACATCCTCCAGGACTGTAAATTACTAACTTGGGCAATATAATTGCCCAGCGAGTTCCTTTCCCGCGCAGGTTGACTCAGCCATCCTGGCTATACCAGCCTGCATGGGTGACAAGGGATTAAAGAAATTGTAAAGGCGGGATTTTACCCTTGCTAAAGCAATATGCAACCACTTGTAACCCCTGCAGGCTGGTATATCCAGGATGGCTGAATCAACCTGCGTGGGGCTCCACCATACAAGCCACACCAGCCCACATGGTCCATGATATGGGGGCCTCTGTAAGAGAGAGGCGACAAAGCCTCCCCCTCTCCTACAGAGTCCTTGTCCATATCATGGACAAGGGGCTTTTCCCCACCTCCGGTGCCCAGGTGCGCCTAAACCCTGGGGGGCTTATGTGGAATCTGGGAGCCCCCTATAATAAAGGGACCCCAAGATGTCCTGCCCCTTCCAGATAAATAAGTATAGAGGGTTTAAATTTTACCCTATACCTTTTTAAAGTAAAAAAAGACACAAATAAAACTTTATTAATTGGGGGAAAAAAATCTTCTTTATTCTTCTGATTTTCATCTGTAACTTCTTACTTCTTTGACCTCTTTCTTCCCCTTTAATTAATCTGTCACTTATTTCTTCTTGACTTCTTTCTTCTCCTTTAAATCTTGATTGAAGGGTCCTCTGGTCGCCGGATCCGCACGTGTCTGTCGCCTCCCACCGCTCATCGCAGCCCAGGGAACCCGCCAGGACAATCGCCACTGCCGCCAATGTCCACTTCTTACTGAGAGCCCCAGCAGGAGCATCTTTGAATATCCCGCTGGGGCTTCCCATTCGTCCACTAGGTGGTGCAATGAAAATCATCCTGATTCCCAATGGACCAAGCTTGCAGGTTTTGAACTTCTTATCACCTCGAACTGCATATGGTCCCATGTGTCTATAATGACATGCACTGCAAACCATTACTTGCAGGACTTACTTGCAGGGTAAAAAAACAATTACAGAGTATTTATGAATAAGCAATGCAGGCATCCACAAAGAAAGGCAATGGTGTTCTTGGTCTATTCATCACTGGGAGGACACCGTGTACCTCTAAAGCCATGTTACTCGGTATATTTGGTAATATTTCCTTTAAAGAGAGGAAACTTGTCTGTGCACACGAGTGAGCTGAAGAAGAAAATCTGCTCGCTCAGCAAAATTTATAAAATATTATGCTAGGCACACACTATGCGATTTTCCATCAGGTCTAGGGGCCAAATCGATAATTTCTGACATGTCCGATCCGCTCCCAAATGATAACTGGATCAGTTTGGTGCTGTAGTGAACTGCAGTGATCCCATTATCAATCAGTAGTAGATCAGACATGTCGGAACTTACTGATTTAACCTGTCGATCTGATGGGAAATTGCACTGTGTACAGCAAGCATTAGACAAAGGATTTCAGCTCTGGAGGGAAGAGTAAGCAAAATTGAAGACAAACTAAACCTGGACATCAGGGATCTTAAGCAAGTTATAGCACATGCTACTGCAAATACAGATACAATTGATGTCCTGGGAAATAGATTATGCCACAATAATATACATACAGTTGGTTTAACAGAAAAGTGAAAAAAAGTTGGATCCTACCTGAAACCTTTGGCCAACATTCCCTTATCAAAATATTTGCAATTGAAAGAGCACATTGTGTTCCTTCTAAACCCCTCCGGTCTTTTCTCCAC
Source organism: Hyperolius riggenbachi (assembly GCF_040937935.1). Taxonomy (NCBI): domain Eukaryota; kingdom Metazoa; phylum Chordata; class Amphibia; order Anura; family Hyperoliidae; genus Hyperolius; species Hyperolius riggenbachi. Next base: position 189,615,119 of record NC_090655.1, on the reverse strand, counting down.
AAAATACTTCACTGTAAAGACAGAAAGTTAATTCTGCAGGACTCCAGAACCATGGGAAGTACTACTTACAATAGTCATAAGGTTACAAATAATCTTGAATTTTCCACTGAAGTGCAGCATCAGCCAGCTCAATTTAGGGACATTAAATGAAGATCACAACTTTACCTGTGATACACCCATGCATTACCTATTAAAACTGAAGGTTATACACAATGAACCACACTTTTTTCAATATTCCAAATAGGCTATGCATCAACAGTAATGAATTGAATAAAACAATTCCCAAGGAAATGGGAATTGAAATCATACTGACTGATGTGGTCAGAATGCCTTCTTTGATGTACAGTACTTGAATCCATAAATTATCTTGACATGGATATCTGCGCAGGACTGCTTGTTACCTTCCAAACAACTTCCTTACTCTCTGTAACGATTGGTGTCAGCACGCAGAGAGAATCTGATTATTGGTGATCTGCAGTATCACCAAGAATGTAGATATATATACCTGATTATTGATGATCTGCAGAATCACTGATAATACAGATATATTGCTAACCTATGGACACCTATAGGTATGTGAGTGTTTGGTGTAACAGTAGTACTTTGAGTGATGCACCTGCTGAGCAGGTGATAATAGGCAGTAAAGGAATACTGCTCTTGAGGTCACAGGAACCTTCCAGCAGCCTGAGACTCTCCAAGGGGTGGAGTCAGGCTGGAGGTAGGAAGGACCAGAGGATGAGTGACACCTGAAGGTGGATGTCACCATCTGATCTGGAGACTATCTCCCAAGAGGAGAGATGGCTCTCGAGGTCGGGCACGCCTGGTTGGCAACAAACGGACAGATAAAGTACAAAGACAGAAAGCTGATTCGGTATCCAAGGCAAGCAGGGTCTGGCAACGGAATATCAGATATGCGAGGTACCGAATCAGAGATCAGAGGGATAGTCAGGAATGCAGTAAGTCATAACAGATATCAACAATGCCTAGTCTGGGTGTGAGGTCCTTGGTCTCTACACCCTGGAACTAGTTTGATGAATAACAGATAGCTAACACAAGTTCCCTTGTCTGGTGTGAGGTCCGTGGTCTCTACACCCTGGAACTAGTCTGAAGTATAACAGATTGATAACACAAGTTCCCTAGTCTGGGTGTGAGGTCCGTGGTCTCTACACCCTGGAATTAGTCTGAAGTATAACAGATTGATAACACAAGTTCCCTACTCTGGGTGTGAGGACCGTGGTCTCTACACCCTGGAACTAGTCTGAAGTATAACAGATAGATAACACAAGTAATCTGGCTCAGTGTGAATTCCCAGGTCCACCTGGTTCAAACACACTGTTGGATCTGATTAAGGTCTGAGTGCTTCCACGTAGTGTTCGCAACGGCAGACAACTTGAGACTGGCCAGCAGTAACTATATATGGAGTAGTGCTCTCAGGCACCACCCCTAACTGATCAACCAATAGTAACCTGCTCTGGAGTCAGCTGATCAGCTGATCTCTCCTTGCCCAGTATAAGAGTTCTGCCTCTCAGCGCGCGCGCGTATTCCTAAGCCTGTGTGTACTAACAGACTCAGCCACACCAGACACACGCTGCAGCGTGCAAACCGCCGCACTGGACGCGGAACTAGCCGCCTTACTGTTACATGCGGCGGCTTTTCCGTGTTCTGCCCTGTTACCAGACGCACGCTTCCGCGTGCAAACCGCCGCATTGGACGCGGAATCAGCCGCCTCCTTAGCAGCACACGCGGCGGCTTTTCCGCGTTCTCTCACAGTACCCCCCCGAGGAGTGGATTCCGGACATCTCCTGCCCAGCTTTTCAGGATGCAAGTTAAAGAGAACCCGAGGTGTGTTTAAAGAATGTTATCTGCATACAGAGGCTGGATCTGCCTATACAGCCCAGCCTCTGTTGCTATCCCAAACCCCACTAAGGTCCCCCTGCACTCTGCAATCCCTCATAAATCACAGCCATGCTTTGAGGCTGTGTTTACATCTGTAGTGTCAGTCTCAGCTGCTCCCCCTCCTCCTGCATAGCTCCGGTCCCTGCCCCCGTCCCTTCCCTCCAATCAGCAGGGAGGGAAGGGATGCAGGCGGGGACTGGAGTTCTGCAGGTGGCGGGGAGAGCAGCAGACTGACACTATAGAGATAAACACAGCCAGCTCTGGCAAGCTGTTTGTCAGGAGCGTGGCTGTGATTTATGTGGGATTGCAGAGTGCAGGGGGACCTTAGGGGGGTTTGGGATAGCAACAGAGGCTGGGCTGTATAGGCAGATCCAGCCTCTGTATGCAGATAATATTCTTCAAACCCACCTCGGGTTCTCTTTAAGGAACTCCCTTTTCAACTCCTCTGCGTGCATGCGACATTATGGCACCCAAGTTCTCTCCTCAATGCCATACCCCTTCCAGTGCACTAAATACTGCACGGAGTTCTGCACAAGCCGGGGGTGTCTAGAATCTTTTCAATTTCCTACTCAGGTTGGTCATAAATCAACACAGGGGGGAGGGGGGGGAGCGGAATCCACGTGCGCTGCCGGCTTGAGCAAGGACACATGGAACGATCTCACACCTCGCATGCTGGTAGGGAGATCAATGGCATAAGTGACATCATTGATTTTCCTGGTCACTAGAAACGGACCCACAAATCCAGGACCTAACTTGGGGGACAGTTGCTTCAGAGCCAAATGTCGTGTGGACACCCAGACCAAGTCTCCTGGAAGGGATTCCCACTCTATGGAACGTAGGGTCGGACTGGAACACTGGGGGCCCAACAAAGAAATTTCAACCAGAGCCCACACATCCCATGATTGCGGTGAAAAAAGGACGTGACCATGCACCGGAAGGTGGGCGTGGTCATGATGTATTATGGACAGGGTCAAATGTACATGATCTTAGCAGCATTGTAATTCAGAGACACTGCTGCCCAGCAAAACTTTGCATAGAGTCCCCTCCTTCAATATAAAGTAATGTCCTACTTTGCAGAGGTTGCGACCGCAGAGGTTGCGACCGCACCGGGGCCCTTGGGCCAAAGGGGCCCCGAAGGGCCCTCCCTCAACTACAGTATTCCCTCTCTATTGGTCCTGTGCTCATAATATTCACTTCTATAGATACTTTGAACAGTGGTAATCATTAGCAAGCTATTTCCCATCCCCTTCTTGCACCTCTGACACTGTAGTTGCCATTGGCAGGTTTTGGTGCATTGTATCCATTGTTATGTATAGAGTGCTTGGGGGCCCCATTGTAAAATTTGCATCGAGGCCCACAGCTCCTTAGCTACGCCACTGCTCTCAGCATGAGTGATTACAGCACTGAGAAGAGAATTTTTGTGCTGCAGGCAGTAATTGGAGCTCTGTCAGACAAGGAGGGGGGGGCCCACCAGAGAACTGGAGGCAGGGCCCACCGAGGGAAAAAACTGTACTACTGTGGCCCAGTCCGACCCTGATGGAACGTCTCTTATCAGCCTGTTTCTTCTGACTCTGAAAAGCCCTCCTCAAATTTCTTTCTACCATTCCCCAAATCTGTTTTAAGGACTTCTGCCAATCCTCCAGGGCTGGAAACGGAGTGGCAGCCACTGGTAATGGGGTGAACTTAGGTGACCTTCCTGTCACCACCTGGAATGGGGAAAAACCTGAGGAGGAGCTTTTCAAATTGTTGTGTGCAAATTCTGCAAATGGCAGGAATTTGAACAAGTCGGTTTGAACATCTGCCACATAACACCTCAGAAACTGTTCCAGAGACTGATTGGTTCTCTCGGTCTGGCCATTGGTCTGTGGGTGGTAGCCTGATGAAAAAGATAGCTCCATGTCTAACCGATGGCAGAATACCCTCCAAAACTTAGAAACAAATTGGACTCCCCGATCTGACACTATATTTTCCGGAATACCATGCCGCCGGAAAATATGTTGGATGAAGAGATCGGCCAACTTCTGGGCTGAGGGGAGTCCTTTCAGAGGGACAAAATGGGCCATCTTGCTGAATCGATCGACTACCACCCAAATGACTGTCATGCCCTCAGACCTGGGGAGTTCGCCCACAAAATCCATGGACAGATGGGTCCATGGCTCACTCGGGACTGGCAATGGTTGCAATGTCCCAACAGGTGCCTGACGGGAGGGTTTGCTCCTAGCACACACTGCACATTCTCTTACATACTCTTTGCAGTCAGTTGCCAATGACGGCCACCAGGCACATCTCGCAACGAGGTCCTGAGTTCTGGTGGCCCCGGGATGCCCAGCATTCTTGTGGGAATGGAACAACTGCAGTATTTGTAGACGAAAAGGCAATGGTACAAACATGACCCACTCAGGCTTCCCCTCTGGTACATCCTGTTGGAACGGACCCAACGTTTCTGTCCAGTCCCTCCAGGTCTCAGTGGCGGCCAGAACCACTTTCTGAGGAAGAATGGTTTCTGGGTCTGAGGGCTGTGCTGTCTCAGGCTCAAAATATCTGGACAAGGCATCAGCTTTGATGTTCTTACTACCAGGGGTATACGTGATTACAAATCTGAATCTCGAGAAAACTAATGACCACCGGGCCTGTCTGGGGCTAGGTCTCTTAGCGCCCTCAATGTACTCCAAATTCTTGTGGTCAGTATAGACAGTAATAGTATGTTCTGCACCCTCTAGCCAATGTCGCCATTCCTCAAAGGCCAACTTAATGGCTAGAAGTTCCCTATTGCCTATATCGTAGTTCTCTGCGGGTGAAAACCTACATGAAAAATAGGCACAGGGGTGTAATTTTCCCTGCAACCCAGAACGCTGAGACAGCACAGCCCCTACCCCTACCTCTGAGGCATCTACCTCCACGATAAAGGGGAAGGTGGTGTCGACATGTCTCAAAATGGGTGCAGTACAGAACAATTTCTTCAGAGTAGAGAAAGCAGCATGGGCCTCAGGGGACCAGTGATGAGTATCTGCCCCTTTCTTTGTGAGACTGGTGAGAGGTGAGATCACCGTAGAGTACCCCTTTATGAACCTCCTATAGTAGTTGGCGAACCCCAGGAACCTCTGGAGAGCCTTCAGTCCCACAGGTTGGGGCCACTCCAAAACAGCTGAAACCTTTCCAGGGTCCATAGAGAGGCCAGAGGTTGAAATTTTGTACCCCAGAAAGGCAACAGAGGTCACTTCGAAAATGCATTTCTCCAGCTTAGCGTACAGCATATTTTGTCTCAACTTCCGTAACACAAACTTAACATGCTTTCTGTGCTCTGAGAGGTTGGACGAGAAGATTAGTATGTCGTCTAAATATACTAAGACGAATCTGCCCAATACTTCTCTAAAGACTTCATTAATCAGCTCTTGAAAGACGGCCGGGGCATTACACAACCCGAAGGGCATCACCAGGTACTCGTAGTGCCCGTCGGGCGTGTTAAAGGCCGTCTTCCATTCATCACCGTCCCTGATCCGCACAAGGTTGTAAGTACCCCTTAAATCCAGTTTCGAGAAAATCTTAGCATTGGTGACTTGAGTAAATAAATCGTCTATTAAAGGCAAAGGATAGCGATTTTTTCTGTAATTTTATTTAAGCCCCGATAATCAATGCATGGGCGGAGGCCTCCATCCTTTTTCACAAAAAAGAACCCTGCCCCTGCCGGGGACCGAGAAGGGCGGATGAAACCTTTAGCTAAGTTCTCTCGGATGTATTCCTGCATGGCCAATTTCTCTGGCCCAGATAAATTAAAGAGATGACCTCTAGGGGGCATACAACCAGACCTGAGATCAATGGGGCAGTCAAAAGGACGGTGTGGAGGAAGTTTATCTGCTGACTTGGGACAAAACACGTCCGCAAATTCTAAATACTGATCTGGCAATCCCTCCATGTGAATCTTGGTCTTACCAAAGGTTACTTTCGCTAGACAATGATGATAGCAATGGGCAGACCAGCTTGTTAGCTGACCCGTAGCCCAATTGATCTGAGGCGAGTGAATTCGTAACCATGGCATGCCAAGAATGATCGTGGAGGTTGCCATTCGTAATACAAAAAATGGTAAACTTTCTTTATGCAAAACCCCTATTGTGACCCCCAAGTCTGGGGTCTGGGAGAGATGGTGGTTACTCTGCAGGGGGGAATCATCCACTGCAGTGACCCGAATCTGTTGTTTTAGTGGGGAGATCGGAATCCCCAATTTCTTAGCAAATTCATAATCCATAAAATTAGCTGCTGAGCCAGAATCTATGAAGGCCTCAGTAGTCTCTGTCTTATCCTGCCAGGATATAGTACAAGGGAGAAGAAAACGTTTATCATCTAGAGGTAATGACTGCGCGCCTAGGGTATTACCTCCGACTACACCTAGGCTGCAGCGTTCTGCACTTTATGACCCCCCTCTGCACAGTATAGACAGAGCTGCTCTGTTTCTCTGCGTCTCCGTTCCACCCGAGACAATCTCGACCGACCAATCTGCATTGGTTCCGGTGGAGGTGAAGCAGGCGGTGCGTAGGACAAGTATCTCACATTGTTCCTAGCCATTTCATTGGCCATCAGAATTGATCGTCACTTACGATACCAAAGACAGACCGTCATTGGTATCGTAAGCGACGATCAATTCTGATGGCCAATGAAATGGCTTCATTGATGGATTTGGGCTCAGGATGACCCAACATTAACTCTGAGATCACGTCTGACAGCCCTGACAAAAAACAGTCTAATAATGCAAATGAGCCCCATCTGGCTGAAACTGCCCATTTCCTGAATTCGGCTGCGTAATTTTCAACCAGATCTCTGCCCTGCCGCAACGTCTTGAGCTTCCGCTCTGCGGTAGAGGCAATGTCCAGGTCATCATAAATTATAGCCATAGCTTCAAAAAATGCCTCAACCGAGGCCAACGCGCTATCACATGGCTGGAGATTATATGCCCAAGTCTGGGAATCTCCTGACAATAGTGTCTTGATAAATGTAATTCTCTGTGCTACAGTTCCTGAAGAACTAGGTCTCAACTCAAAGTATGATAACACTCGTTTTTTAAAGTTCCGAAAGTCATATCTGTGGCCAGAAAACCTTTCAGGTACAGACATGCGTATGTCTGTGCTAGGAGGTGATCGCACTGTATCCACAGCCGTCTGTATGGCTTGCGCAGACCCAGACAAGGCATTGATCTGGGTCTGATGATTGTCCAGCACTGAGGTGAAATTTTCCACTGAGGTGGTAAGTGCATCAAGACGGCTGCGGAGTGCGTCCATTTGGTTTTGGGTCTGCCGTTCTGTACTGATTGGTGTCAGCACGCAGAGAGAATCTGATTATTGGTGATCTGCAGTATCACCAAGAATGCAGATATATATATACCTGATTATTGATGATCTGCAGAATCACCAATAATACAAATATATTGCTAACCTCTGGACACCTATAGGTATGTGAGTGTTTGGTGTAACAGTAGTACTTTGAGTGATGCACCTGCTGAGAAGGTGATAATAGGCAGTAAAGGAATACTGCTCTTGAGGGCACAGGAACCTTCCAGCAGCCTGAGACTCTCCAAGGGGTGGAGTCAGGCTGGAGGTAGGAAGGACCAGAGGATGAGTGACACCTGAAGGTGGATGTCACCATCTGATCTGAAGACTATCTCCCAAGAGGAGAGATAGCTCTCGAGATCGGGCACGCCTGATCGGCAACACACGGACCGATAAAGTACAAAGACAGAAGGCTGATTCGGTATCCAAGGCAAGCAGGGTCTGGCAACGGAATATCAGATATGCGAGGTACCGAATCAGAGATCAGAGGGATAGTCAGGAAAGCAGTAAGTCATAAAAGATATCAACAATGCCTAGACTGGGTGTGAATTCCCAGGTCCACCTGGTTCAAACACACTGTTGGATCTGACTAAGGTCTGAGTGCTTCCACGTAGTGTTCGCAACGGCAGACAACGTGAGACTGGCCAGCAGTAACTATATATGGAGTAGTGCTCTCCGGGACCACCCTAATTGATCAACCAATAGTAACCTGCTCTGGAGTCAGCTGATCGGCGTGATCAGCTGATCTCTCCTTGCCCAGTATAAGAGTTCTGCCTCTCAGCGCGCGCGTGTATTCCTAAGCCTGTGTGCACTAACAGACTCAGCCACACCAGACACAGGCTGCCGTGTGCAAACCGCTGCGCTGGACGTGGAACTAGCCGCCTTACTGTTGTTACATGCGGCGGCATTTCCGCGTTCTGCCCTGTTACCAGACGCACGCTTCCGCGTGCAAACCGCCGCATTGGACCGGAATCAGCCGCCTCCTTAGCAGCACACGCGGCGGCTTTTCCGCGTTCTCTCACACTCTCTTTGTTATTTGGAAGACTGAAAATCATTCAAGAGGAATCTCAACTAAGCAGGTCCAGTCTCAGTGTTTAAAGAGAACCTGAGGTGGGTTTGAAGAATGTTATCTGCATACAGAGGCTGGATCTGCCTATACAGCTCAGCCTCTGATGCTATCCCAAACCCCCCTAAGGTCCCCCTGCACTCTGCAATCCCTCATAAATCACAGTCTCGCTGTCGACACACAGTGTGTAGCAGCGGGCTATGTTTATCTCTATAGTGTCAGTCTGCTGCTCTCCACGCCTCATGCAGAACTCCGGTCCCTGCCTGCGTCCCTTCCCTCCCCACTGATTGGAGTGAAGGGACGGGGGCAGGGACCGGAGCTATGCAGGAGGCGGGGGAGCAGCTGAGACTGACACTACAGATATAAACACAGCCCGCATAGCGCGGCTGTGATTTATGAGGGATTGCAGAGTGCAGGGGGACCTTAGTGGGGTTTGGGATAGCAACAGAGGCTGGGCTGTATAGGCAGATCCAGCCTCTATATGCAGATAACATTTTTCAAACACACCTCGGGTTCTCTTTAAAGCAATATGCTACTTAACTGGAGCTGAAATTTCTACTTAGTAGATTAATCCTCTATTTTGGCACACTCGAGAGACTAAACTTGCAACTAAGGTAAGACGTTTGCAACTTATCTCCTACCTAGACAGTTTTAAAGGTAGAGGGTAGCACAGTGATGTAGTGGATAGCCCTCTTACCTTGCAGTGCTGGATCTCCAGTTCCATTCTGAGCCAGGACAATATCTTTTTGAAGTTGGCATGTTCTCCCGTGTCTCTATAGGTTTCCAGTTTCTTCCTCCATTCCAAAAACAAATAAATAAGCTAATTGGCTAAACTCTAAATTGTCCATAGACTATCTATGGTAGAGATTAGATTGCCAGCTCCATTGAGAAACAGCTAGTGACAAGACTATATGTTCTGTAAAGTTCTGCAAAAGCAATCAGCACTATAATACAAAAATGAATAAATAAAAATATAAAATATAAATAAATAAATAAAAAGCCTGGAGATACAGGACCTTCCTTGATCATTGTGGACCTGAACTCAGAACTTCCTCTCTGCTCTAAAAGATACGCAACAGCATAATAACCTTTATACAAAAAACACTTCTTTGTTACAGCTGATACAAATCCTACAATAAATCTGTACTGTTTCTATTTCCTGATTCATGGAAGCAGACATATGGTTTACAGCCTGTGCTTTCAAATGGCTTATCTGCCTTATCAGGGGAGAGATCAAATTACAACCTGTGATTAGACACAAATGAAGGGGAATTAAACATGCTAGACTCTCTAAATACATACAAGGTGCACTTCTGTATGTTTTCCTTTTGTCCCATGCTAGAGTTCAGGTTGACATTATGATTTACAACTTATATTGTTGCATTAATGATTTATGTGCTTTATTTAAAGTGTTTGCAATTATTTTTTGTATGCATAACAATCAGTAATTCATTTATTTCACTTAGTACAATGCCATATATAAACTTTGCATTTAAATATAACACATCCTTAAAAATGTATCATTATGGGGTTCCCCAGGGGGAGAGGAATTAAAAGTTTGAATGATTGCTAATGATGTCTTTGATTAACTGTTTAAGTTACATAGTTACATAGTTATTTTGGTTGAAAAAAGACATACGTCCATCGAGTTCAACCAGTACAAAGTACAACTCCAGCCTGCTCCCTCACATATCCCTGTTGATGCAGAGGAAGGCGAAAAAACCCTTACAAGGCATGGTCCAATTAGCCCCAAGTGGGAAAAATTCCTTCCCGACTCCAGATGGCAATCAGATAAAATCCCTGGATCAACATCATTAGGCATTACCTAGTAATTGTAGCCATGGATGTCTTTCAACGCAAGGAAAGCATCTAAGCCCCCTTTAAATGCAGGTATAGAGTTTGCCATAACGACTTCCTGTGGCAATGCATTCCACATCTTAATCACTCTTACTGTAAAGAACCCTTTCCTAAATAAATGGCTAAAACGTTTTTCCTCCATGCGCAGATCATGTCCTCTAGTCCTTTGAGAAGGACTAGGGACAAAAAGCTCACCCGCCAAGCTATTATATTGCCCTCTGATGTATTTATACATGTTAATTAGATCTCCTCTAAGGTGTCTTTTCTCTAGACTAAATAAACCCAGTTTATCTAACCTTTCTTAGTAAGTGAGACCTTCCATCCCACGTATCAATTTTGTTGCTCGTCTCTGCACCTGCTCTAAAACTTCAATATATTTTTTGTAATGTGGTGCCCAGAACTGAATTCCATATTCCAGATGTGGCCTTACTAGGGAGTTAAACAGGGGCAATATTATGCTAGCATCTCGAGTTTTTATTTCCCTTTTAATGCATCCCAAAATTTTGTTAGCTTTAGCTGCAGCGGCTTGGCATTGAGTACGATTATTTAACTTGTTGTCGATGAGTACTCCTAAGTCCTTCTCCAAGTTTGATGTCCCCAACTGTATCCCATTTATTTTGTATGGTGCTAGACCATTGGTACGACCAAAATGCATGACTTTACATTTTTCAACATTGAATTTCATCTGCCATGTATGTGCCCATATAGCCATCCTATCCAGATCCTGTTGCAATATGACACTATCTTCCTGAGAGTTGATGATTCTGCACAATTTTGTATCATCTGCAAAAATAGCAACATTGCTTTTTACTGCATCTACTAGGTCATTAATAAATAAATTGAATCCCTTAAGTGTGAAGTCGGTTCTTATCAGAAGATATGTATGTACACAAAATTGTCATGCTCTTGATTATATGTTGAACATACCTGACCATGTATATATATGTGGTTGTTGCACATCTTCCAATAAAATATAATTGTTTGAAAAAATAAATAAATAAATTGAAGAGCACTGGACCCAGTACAGACCCCTGTGGGACCCCACTGCTAACAGTCTCCCATTTTGAGTACTATCCATTGACCACAACTCTTTGTTTTCTGTCCATTAGCCAGTTCCCTATCCATGCACACAGACTCTTCCCCAGTCCTTGCATCCTCAACTTTTGCACCAGACTTTTGTGGGGAACAGTGTCGAAGGCCTTTGCAAAGTCCAAGTATATCACATCTACAGCATTCCCAATATCCATATTAGCGTTCACTACCTTATAAAAGCTGAGCATGTTAGTCAAACAGGACCTGTCTTTAGTAAACCCATGTTGATGCTGAGAAATAAGATTATTTTCTACTATGAAGTCATGTATAGTATCTCTTAGTAACCCCTCAAATAGTTTGCATACAACTGATGTTAAGCTTACAGGTCTATAATTTCCTGGATCTGATTTTTTGCCCTTCTTAAATAATGGGAAAACTTGGGCTGTACGCCAATCCACTGGGACTCTGCCAGTTGAAAGAGAGTCACAAAAGATAAGATAAAGGGGTTTATCTATTACTGAACTTAATTCCCTTAGGACCCGAGGATGCATGCCATCCGGGCCAGGTGCCTTGTCTATTTTTAATTTATTTAGTCTTGCCTTCACTTCTTCCTGCGTTAAGTATTTAATATTACAGTTAGAAGATTGAGACTCTTCTGCCTCTGTAATTTGCAACAGTGCTGTTTCCTTTGTGAAGACAGAAGCAAAGAAAGCATTTAATAACTCTGCCTTAGCTTGGTCATCCACCATTGAGTTCCCACCCTCATCCTTTAGGAGTCCTATACAGTCAACCGTTCTTTTTTTAGAGTTGATGTATTTGTAAAACTTTTTTGGGTTATATTTGATATCCCTAGCGATTTGATTTTCAGCTTCGATCTTTGCCAGCCTAATTTATTTTTTACAATTTTTATTGCACTCCTTATAATTGCTTAGGAGTGCAATAAAAATTGTAAAAAAGAAATTAGGCTGGCAAAGATCGAAGCCTAAAATCAAATCGCTAATCGATATCAAATCTAACCCAAAAAAAGTTTTACAAGTTGGAACAGCAGAGGATTAGTTGACGCACGTACAAGAGATAACAGTGCTGGAGACTTGGGCGCAGGATTCAGCCGGTATATGGCTGATCCTGCAGCCGCAACAAGGCCCGGCCGTAATAAATGCTATTCCCCCTCCAGGCCTCCATGGAGAGTGGGGAATGAAATAATTCGGCTGCCAGCAATTGCTGGAAGCTAAATTATTATGTTTTAAAACTAACTTCAGCCCCATATTCTGGCGGCGCTGAAGTTACTCCCTGTGCCTGCTATAGCCGTAATTCCTATTACGGCCTATGGTGGTGCCGGCTGCGCCCAAATCTCTTGCACTGGTTTCAGCATTTTTGGTTGACGCAGCTAAAAGGCAAATGATATAAGCATATGAAAAAATTCTCAACAGCCATTTATTGTTTACAAGATATGCACCTTATACCATAGAATGCACACTGGCTGAAATGTAAGTGGGCATCCCATATGTTTCATTCTATGTATGCAGTCTTTTCTTGAAGGACCTAACTTGGAAGGCCAACACAACCTCCACCCAGAGGAAAGCCCTGCCAAGGCTATTTTTCCTACACCAACTGAAGAAGTGTGGAATGGCCCAGGAGCTTCTAACGAGCTTCTACACAGCCACAATTGAATCTATCCTCTGCTCCTCCATCCTGGTCTGGTACACTGGTTCCTCCACCAGCGACAGACACAAACTACAGAGGGTCATTACATCAGCAGAGAAAATCATTGGAAAACCACTTCCCTCGCTGAAGCAACTCTACAACTCCAGACAGTGCTCCAGGGCTCTGAGGATCGTCCATGATCCGTCTCACCCAGGATTTCGCTCCTTCAGTCGGCTCCCCTTAAGAGAACCCGAGGTGTGTTTAAAGAATGTTATCTGCATACAGAGGCTGGATCTGCCTATACAGCCCAGCCTCTGTTGCTATCCCAAACCCCATTAAGAAAATCCACGGGGGAACTGCACACCTACCCTGGAGGTGCAAGATTGGTATTTTCAACTTATAGAATCCAGATAATCCGCACACTCAATGTGAACCAAGTTCAAAATTTGAATCAGAAAATCGTGACACACACCATTCCATAGACCTGATTAAAATTTTGAACTTGGTTCACATTGAGTGTACAAACCCCATTAAGGTCCCCCTGCACTCTGCAATCCCTCGTAAATCACAGCCGTGCTGTGAGGCTGTGTTTACATCTGTAGTGTCAGTCTCAGCTGCTCCCCCGCCTCCTGCATAGCTCCGGTCCCTGCCCCTGTCCCTTCCCTCCAATCAGCAGAAAGGGAAGGGATGCAGGTGGGGACTGGAGTTCTGCAGGAGGCGGGGAGAGCAGCAGACTGACACTATAGAGATAAACACAGCCAGCTCTGACAAGCTGTTTGTCAGCAGCGTGGCTGTGATTTATGAGGGATTGCAGAGTGCAGGGGGACCTTAGGGGGGTTTGGGATAGCAACAGAGGCTGGGCTGTATAGGCAGATCCAGCCTCTGTATGCAGATAATATTCTTCAAACCCACCTCGGGTTCTCTTTAGGTCGGCGATTCCGGTCCATCTACACTAGGACCACATGACATAGGAACAGCTTTTTCCCCTCTGCTGTCAAATCTTTAAACTCTATAAACTCTCTTCATGCACCCCTATACATGTAGCATTCGGTAGCACATGACTGCACCCTGTGAACTTTACATACGTGAGTTCGAACTCTGTGTTAATGTTTATGATTAAACTGCTGTTTTGTACTTTTATTGTATTGTATGTCCTGTTCCGCACTAGCCCTGTACATGCCAAACCCAATTCCGGGCACGACCCGTGCATGGCGAAATAAAGTTTCTTGATTCTTAAAGGGTCTCTCTTCTTATTCACACTAAGCTTGAATGCATTCCCACACATGCAATATCAGACAAGGAAGTGCATTTTGTGTTATTACATTGTGTCTGTTGAAAACAGAATGTATTATTGTTGCAATATTTATTCCTTCTTCTTTTTCTATCAAATTTATAAAGACAATTCTTCATTATATAAAAGACAGACCCAATATTCCAAAATTGCTAATAGGAGAATTCAGCTGTTGTTTAGATTTACATAATGATGGGTAGATGTAAGGAGATTTCGAATCCCAAACAATATTTTCTATTCCTGCTTTAGTAAGATCCATATGAGTTTATAAAGAATTGATATGGCCATAAATCAGGATTTCACAACAAACCTGCTGCCAAAGCATACTCTCACATACTATGGATGTAAATTATAATGTCAGAAACCTTTCAGATTATTCTCAACTTCTCCCCAAGCCACAAATGGGATGTGGATCCCCTTTGGGAAGGCTGCACTGGAAACTTAATTTATATTGGCTCCCTTTGATAATAAAACCCACAAAACTATAGCCTTACTTACTACCTTTTCTGAAACTAACAAGTCTCCTGAAACCCCTAAATGGACTTGGGAGGTACCATATATACTCCTGTATAAGCCGATCCACGTATAAGCTAAGGTACCCACTTTCCCCCCAGAAACCAGGGAAAGGTGATTGACTCACCTATAAGCCTCACGTCAGTATAGCCCCCTCCACGGTATGAAATGCCAGATGTGCCCCCATTTTTAGGCATCAAACCAACTCTCAGCAGCACAGTTTCTTCAAAGAGGAACATTTGCAGACAACTTTCTAGCAGCAGGACATGAGAGCTTTCCTGTAATGCTTCATAAAGAATACCTGCAACCTCCTTCCAACCTCCCCTCTCACTGCAGCCAAGCAACATGCATCTGCAAAACGTCCTTTGAAAAAAGCTTAAACAAAGTGTGTGTGTGTATGGGTTTTCGTGGTGTGTGTGCGCATTTGTGTGTATTTTGGTGGTAGGAGTAGATCAATATACCGTAAGTACAGTAACTTGCAGTTAGCTGGAAAACTGCACAGAATGGTGAGAGCTGACATGGATAAAGACTCTGACAAGTGTTTTCCAGCTAACTGCAAGTTGCTGGCTACTGCTGACTCGCGTATAAACCTAGGGGGGACTTTTCAGCACATTTATTGTACTGAAAAAAAAATCAGCTTATATGTAAGTATCCAGTATTTAAAGCCTTTAATAGAGGTTTGTTTATCAGGGAAATCAATAAAATTCAAACTTCAACTATGGAATGTGCACACTATCTAAATGTTCTATGAAGAAGATGAGGTTTGACCCAAATTATTTTAGATGTGTCTGTATCTTGTATAAAATCTCCTTCTGCCAGACTTAGAAAAAATAATATGGGTTATATGGTTTCAGAACTGTTGTAATTGAAGAGAGGGGCCAGGCAGGGCTACCCCTGTATCCTTTACTCTCTTGATAGCAATGGAATCACTGACTGATCAGAACCTTCAAGATATTAGTAGTCTAAACGTTGTGAGATAGAAGAAATATATTTTTTCTAAATATTCTAAATTATTTTCTATGCTGATGGTAATTTACTTTATTTGCTGGAAACCACTTTACAAGCAACCATTGATGTCTTCAAGGAATTTAGAAGAAGCACTTTCTGATGTTTCCATCTATGCATCGTGATTTACTGCAGAATCTCAAGGCATGATCGCCAACACATTTATGCAAGTGCAGCGAGATAATGGATAGGATTGCAAGTGCAACTACATCATAGAGCATCACATAGCAATGCAAGTGCCGAGTGTTGCAACGGCCACCTGTGTTGCGCAACTTGCGCTCAAAAAGTAAGTGGGGAATGGGCCTAATACTCCATTTGCTTGATTCTATGGGCTTAAAATGTGTCTTCACAGAATGTTCCATGAGCTTATTTGGAATAAAAAAGCCCCTCAAATAGGACTCGAGTTTTTGCAATATCTTAAGGATACGGAAGGTCTAGTGGTCCTAAAAGGAATAGCATGATTTATCTAGCATTTTGGTTAGTATGCCCCTGGACTTTAAATCTGTCTATTCACACGAGATTAAAATAAAATATTCTTCAAACTAACAACTTTAGATGTGATGCAGTAAAGTTGGTGGAAAGCCATAGCCCTTCGAAATATAGAAGGGTATAACAAATACACTCCCACTTAGGAAAACAGTTGCTTACCAAAACTGAATTCTTTACAATTTGGTGTTGTATGTATTGGGCAAGATATGGTTTGCACAAACTATATAAGCTATTTGATAATCAGCATATGCAGACAGTTTCCTACTTACAAATGACTGGAGTAACAATGTTTCATACATTCAAACAAGGTTGTTTTTATGTACCAGATGTATTGTACTGTAAAAAAACAACAACACATACTTGTACTATATCCAAAGTGTCAGAAAGTAAATCGATTACCGTATATACTCGCAAGCAAGCCGATCCGCATATAAGCCGACCCCCCAACTTTTGCCTGAAAAACCAGGAAAAAATGATTGACCCTCATATAAGCCGGGGGTAGGAAATGCTGGACGCATAATCCCCCCCCCCCAGTGTGTCCCAGTATAGCTAGTATAGTGCCCAGTATGGGAAGGTAGTGCCTCAGTATAGTTAGTAAAGTGCCCATGATAGCTAGTATAGTGCCCAGGATAGCTAGTATCATGCCCAGTATAGCTTGTAAAGTGCCCAGGATAGCGAGTTTAGCGCCCCCCCCCCCCTGCTCCCCCCGCAGCCGCTGCTATTACCTTAGCTCCGTGGCTTCCTATTCTCCTGTCCTGCTCTTAAACAGCAGCTCGCCCCACGGTGGCTGCTGTGTGATGACAGAGGAAGTCGCAGAGAGCGGCTTCCTGGTTACTCTGGGAACCTCTCTCTGCACTTCCTCCGTCATCACGCAGCAGCCACCGTGGGGCGAGCTGTTGTTTGATTAAGAGCAAGACAGGGGAATAGGAAGCCGCAGAGCTAAGGTAATAGCAGCAGCCGCGGGTGGAGCGGGTGGGAGAGGGCGGGGTGAGTGGGGGGGACGACCCTCAGGCACATCACTCGCAAGCAAGCCGACCCCCCAACTTTTGACCCACTTTTTGTGGGTCCAAAATTCGGCTTGCTTGCGAGTATATACGGTATCCACATTTCACTATGTGTAACAAATGACTCGACTTACAAACAAATTCACTACAATCTCCTGGAAAAGGACCAGCCGGTTTGTATGTAGGTGACCGTCTGTACTTACTCTGACCTATTGAAGATGGTGTTTAGTTTTTTTACTTTCAATACTTGCAACTTTGCCATACAGTTAAGGCATAGTCAATCACATTCTCCTTAGACTCCTAACTGATTTTCAATCTATTACACCAATCACACTCAAAACCAGGCTTTGTTTCCTCTGGTTATACCATGATGCTTGGTTCCTATTAAAAAAAGTCCCTCTGAAGTGTAGAACTGCCTGGAATAGAGGTATATTGGGGTAATCTGAGGAATAAAGGTTAGATGTGTTGCAGTCGGTTCCGCTGATCTCACTGAATGCTATCCATAAAATCTTGCAATTACAAATCATACATAGATCATATATAACACGCAAACATCTCTTTAAAAAAGAAGATTCAAAACTCTCCCTTTTTCCCAAGGTGCAAAAAAGAAAATGTAGACATAATACACATGTTATGTTATGTAGATACCGTAGTGATATCGTGGACATTTCAATCCATGGTAATATTTCCAGATCTAGCCTAACGTTGGCTCTTTAGAGACAGGAGATATACATGACAGTACCAGAACTGTGATCCTTAGATCCCAGGAAACTTATCTTACAGAAACCTAGCACCCCCACCTCCAATTATGAGTGAGTTATATATTATGGAATTAGTGTTACAAAGTGATGCAGCTAAAACATTTAAAGAGGGATTGTCAGCCACAAAATCAAATTCCATTTACCCACTGCACTGTGTTTGTAATGCAGCCTGGAAGCTTACCCTGCATTGCAAGCAAGCACTCCAATCTTTTCAGAAATGTTTCTGCTGGAATAAATCTTATCTCAGTCAGCCTGGCTCACCATCATGGACGAGAGGGAGAGAGGGAAGCCTGCCATTTCCATTCCCACATTCTTGCTCCTCACTGATTGGCTGAGTGCAGTTCAGTATTCAGCTGAAATACGAGCTATGCTATGATCTATCTCATGTTTTTACAAAGCAAGCTAGCTATGACAGTGCAGATTCTAGGATAAAAAAATAAGGGAGGAAATTACATCAGGATTGGCTTCAGTCAGAGGGAACCAAGATTGCAAATACCTGAAGCAGAATTCTCTTTATTTACTATAAAAAAATTCAGTACAGTACAATACATCTGTTATGTAAGTAAAACAAGTAGTTATCTACTTATATATGTGTTTTTTTCCTGGCGTAGTATGGCTGACCCTCCTGCTTTAATAAATAACATGAACCACCAGCACACACGTGAATTATTCCCTACACATGAGTGTAGATGTTTACTGGTCGTTATGTTCAGAAAGCTGTGGTTCTCTGTATATCGTGTCCACAACACTGGCTGTCCATTCCTCTTGGCCATTACAGTGTACTGAGCACAATTCCTTGCTAAATCAGGCCTGGTGAGAAGAGATTGCAGAGCATCAAACAGAAAGTGCAGACATCCAATATGTTATCTTCTCCATATGTTAGAATATTCAGTGCAATCACAAACAATCCCAAAATCTGGCACAAGAAGCAAACATTTTATCAATGATTTTTCTCCTGCATGTTCCACATTGGTACAAGTCTATAGGGCAGCCTATGGCCTCGATTCATAAAAGTGCCTGCGAGCGGGGAAAGTGGAGCGGGGAAACACCGCTGTCGGTATTTCCGCCTTCAGGGTGGTAATTCATAAAAATGTTGCCTGTTGTGACAGGCGTGCGGAGATACTCCGCTGTAGGCAGGCGTTAGGCTGTCGGGAGACATGCGGAAGCCGGAGAAGCAGGCGGAATCCCTCCGTGCGGTGTTCTCTCTGCAGCTGCTTGGGAGGTCTGTCCCATTCACTGCAACGGATTCCGCACGCTTCTCGCCACATCAGAGGTAGTGGTAATACCCGTCCGCATACCGCTACCTCTAATCTTTATGAATTGACATTTGTTACTTTTGCTGTGATAATCACCGCGCAAGGCGGTGATTGATCACTCTGCTCGTGGATGTCGGCTTTTCATGCGGAAAAAGCCTTTATGAATACATATTTTGCTGTGTGGTCGGTAAAGCGAGCGCTTTCTGCATTTCCTCATGCGGAAATGCTTTATGAATCGAGGCCTATGTGTCATCTGCTAAGGCTAACAGTAGTTATACAAACACAGAAGTGTTCAGCATCACGTATGACCCTTTCCCAATTCATAAGTTTATTTGTAACTCCACAAAGTAAAAGACATCTTTAACAGCATCCAAGTCTAAACCGTACTCTTCATGTGTAGGCGGCTTTAGAATGATCAAATGATCAAACAGAAAATACAATTAACTGCAATAGTTTTCTAGTTGAAGCTTTTCCCAAATTTACTGGGGAAAAAATGGAAACCTAAAAGTGTTCCACACCAAATCAAAGTTTAAACATTCTGTTTTCCTGGTAAAGACAGAGGCAGCTCAACCTCCATACTAGCTTAGGACAAATCAGGCAACAGCAGTGCAGGTCAGTGGTATCCACCCACACTCTGCAAGATACATAAAATAAGTAAAAATCTGCAGCTCACCCCTACTTTCTAACTTAAAATAATGATGTTGCATTGTGCAACTGAGATTTCCAGTTCACACATATCAGACCTCCTGGGTCCTTTATCATCACCTTATTTTTTATAGTTTGAGCAATGATCATTTTAGATATTTCCAGACATATAATGGGGCTAGAAATAATGTACATCAACAGAAAATTTTCTAAGAATAAACTTATGTAAGTATATTTTTTCAAAACAAACATGCAGCTAGCTTTATCATTGTGATACCTCTTTTTCTCTATGTGCACAAATATAAAATCATATATTTATGCATATATAAATCTACCTGATAGTGTTCAAGTATCTATAAACACTTGCAAGTTGAATTTAGGATGTCACAGCGGGCAGTGGCCTTCTCAAGCTCTTGCTTATTTTATGAAAAAAAAACCCAGAGAATTATTATTTACGGTAGGTCTATGCCAAAATACAGTGCCATCCTCCACTTAAAAAGAGCCCGAGGTGGGCTCATATAATTAAAAAAACCTAGGCTACCTGTCTTGGGGGGATGGGCAGATCAGGTAGCCGCAATCCCGCTACTCTCCACCGCTCCTGAGGCCCGCACTGCCCCACTTTGACTTTCTTAACCTCTGGGTTATGACGCTGGATGGGCAGAGATCTCTCTCTCTCTCTCCCAGCATGCCGGGAGGCAGGGGAGCGGGGCAGCAGGGGGCACAGCCAGGGAGAGAGAGCTGCCCAATGGAAGCTCTGGAAAGTGTGCAGGAATGCCCCTATTGGGCGTTTGAGCATTACCCTCTGTGATAGCGACAAATATTGTCATTCATTTCAGGGGGGGGGCTACAGTGGGAGAGGCAGAGAGCGGCGGTGGGTGGACACAGAGGCATGACATGAAGCATGACGAATAGATAGGACCAAAATTAATGTTGAGTTTTTTTTACAGTTGTGGAGCTGTGCTAAATAATAACTCTGTCTGTTAACAGGATGAGCTAAGTATGGTTTTGAATATTGTATGTAGTAGCCACATACATTATTTCTCCTGTACTATAAATTTTATGTAACAAAGCTCAGTTTCCCCAGTTTATACTGGTACTATATATATAATAATCATTTTAAGCAGACAGTGTTTACATTTTCTTATAAAATGCAGACAGTTTCCAGACTTTATAATTTGGAGATGAATAATGAGTGGTAGAATAGTGGCTTCTTTTTTTCATATTATGAGCTTTTTAATTTTCCATGTTTTATTACCGTATATAGTGGATCAGACCAGTGGGTGTAAATTATTAAATTAATTTGGAACTTTAAATTAAAAATAAATATAACAAATTAAGAAGATATTTAGTCACAAATTCCTGAGGTATCTTCAGTTCCTGAACTGAATAATCTAATTAGATAATTCATGTCTTCAAGTATTTATAAAAAGTCCAGTTGAGTTTTACTTATTTCCACTAAATATAACCTGGATAGTTAAGACCGAGCATCTTCTTAGCCATTTTCTCTTGTTATCTTTAGGTTTAACCATGTTTACAAAAGTGGTGTATAGTGTGTTTTTTTAAATTCTTGTTTATGAATTAAGTTTAGCATTAAAAGAGATATTTTGAAAATGTTTTTATCCTTAGGGAAAATAGTAAATCGTATGAACTACAATTTGATCATTCAATCATTCAAAATAAACAAATCAGTGAGTATTAATTTAACATGATCATACCACCTCATACTGCACCATATCCATACATGAAAAATAAAGCAAACATGATTCCTGATGTATTAAGGTTCACTACAGTTTAGCCTTTACTGAATCTTTCCTGAAGTCAATAACATACAAAAACACGGATATTCAGTTATTGCAATCGAATACTTGTTAATTAGTAGGAACTGGTCATTTAACCTGGTATGGTCACGATAAACATGTAAGTCAAAAAAGAATAAAATAAAATAGAGCAAAGGTGTGCATCACTATCACTGTGGAGGAAGAAACCTTTGAGTTAGCTTACTGAGTTAGTTGTTTAAAATGCTCAGAGGCCTTCAATTCTACCCAGCTTGATCATGTAATAAATTGTTTCTCCATTTCATCAGATTTTTTTAAATTTGATTTCTTATACTGTATATGAGATTGACTCCCTACATCCATTATTTGAGGGTAGGTGCATTTTTAAGCTTTACATTTTATAGCAATTACCATCTTAGCTGCATTTAAAGGGAACACGATGTGAGAGGCATTCACTCTGTGAATGATTACATGCCCTTATTGGCAAAAATAACGGTATTATACCCTCGTGGCATACATATTTAAAAAGCTGAGCCCCTAAGGTAACAAATTATGTATTAGGGCTTTTTTACAAGTGTTTTATTTTGGTGTAGAGTATATGAAAATACCAATTTTACTGCTTTTGATTCAGTTTATTACAAAATTTCATATAATATAGGCCTCAGCTCTCTAACACCCCAAATTCTCTTCTCTCGCTTGTCACGGTTAAAATGATACCCTATATACATAATCAGATAGCTTTTTGGGCACATGGGACACTGTTAGCCACAAGTAGCAGTGATGGATTTTTCAAGGCCATTTTTTGTACAAAAAGTAATACAGTCATTCTCTCTTAGCAAAGCCTTTGGAGCATTTGAACAATCAAGAAAAGCCATAAATGTCACCATTTTGAAAACTAGAGACCTGGGCCTACTCAGATATACATATTTTGTAACATTTGGACTCATGCGGTTTTGATGAAATTGCACCATAACTTTTTTCTCTCTCTGCCCTTAGTTGTCAGTCTCTCAGGGCGGGGCCCCTTGTGGCTTCTGGGCCCCCCTGCAGCTGCATCCCTTGCAGGGTCTATTGTTACACCCCTGGGTGGATGCATGAGTGACATCCAGCATTTTTTTTACAATATTATCATACTGTATGCCAGTGGAACTATGTTTATATTGTATGGTCTTAAAAGGAGACTGAAGTGAACGGTCATAGACTGCTCTCTTCCGCTTATAGTGGGCTTCGGGAGCCTTTGGATACACTCGGGCTTCCTAAGATGCTGCTCCGTACTGCACACGCATGAGCGCCCTCTTGCACATGCACAGTACAAAGCCGCCTGTCTTCAGGAGCCCAAGTGCTCCCAAAGACTTTCGAAAGCCTCCCATGGTGGGAGATTTGACCTGGGGAGCCAGCACTGAAACACAGGGACCGTGAGGAGAACAGGAAGGCTCTATAGGACCCAGAGCCTTCCCACTCCTTAAGTATCTGTTTTTCTTATTATTATTTTTACTTCAGATTAACTTTAAGGGCAAATTTGTATAAACACAATGTTTTAATGATACTTAAAGAGAAACTTTAACCAAGGATTGAACTTCATTCCAATCAGTAGCTGACACCCAATTTTTCCATTAATCTTTACCTTTTCTCAAATAGATCATCAGGGGGGTCTGCGTGGTTGATATTGTGGTGAAACCTGTCCTGGAGTGTGATGACATGACCATGGTCCTGACAATTTGCCGTCTGTGAACCTTGTGTATACATACACATATATATACTGTATGTGCATAGAACTCTCATTAACAAACTTTTGGCAGAGATCACCTGGCAGAACTAAAGAGGTCACCAACAGTAATAAACTTTCAGAATGTAAATTAAGGAAAGGAAAGGCAATGGGCAAACACTTAATAATCTATACATGAATATTCTAAAAAAAAAAAAAAAAAGTAATTACATTCATTTTGTTATTTTCACAGCAGTTTCTCTTTAACCACTTGAGGACCACGGTATTAAACCCCCCAAACGAGTCAAGCAGGAGGATCCTTGCGTATGAGTTTGGTCTATCCAGGTGGTCGTTGACAAGCTCCAGGCAAATGTTAATGGCATCATCGGTGGACCTGTTCGCTCTGTACGCAAACTGGTACGCAAACTGGTACTGGTCTAGCAGGGCCTCTGTGGAGAGTTTAAGGAGGGGCAGAACCATGCTTTCAAAAGTTTTCATAATGACGGACATAAGAGCCACAGGCCTAAAGTTGTTGAGGTCGGAGACACCCTGCTTTTTGGGGACAGGAATTATGGTGGACCTCTTGAAGCAGGTTGGCACCTTGCCTTCCTGAAGTGACTTGGTAAAGATGGAGGAGAGAATTGGAGCCAGCTGCTGTGTGCATGTTTTCAGGCAGGTTGGTGATACTAAATCTGGGCCTGAGGCTTTGCTAGTATTTAACTTTGACAGGTGCAGCAGAACATCGCCCTCCTTTATTGCAAGAGCCGGTAGGTTTAGGCTTGGTTCAGCTAAGGCGGAGGAAGGGAAATTGGCTCTGGGGGTTCTGCATGTGCCACCTGGTTCTCGAATCTGCAGTAAAAATCACTGAGATTCTCAGCAAGCTCAATGCTGGAAGTTGCATGCTGGGGGGGGGGCTTGTAGTTGGTGGCTGCCTACACCTCCCTGGCGGTGCATTTCTGTCCGGAATTATGAGTCAAAAGCGGTACATTGTTTTTCAATCATTCTAGGCCTCCTATTCTTAAGTCATAACTCACCAATATATGCCATAATTAAAGCCTGGTAGACATTCCACATATAAATAAAAGACTAGAACACAAATTTGTTGAATTAATTAAATTTATGAATAAACTTAAAAAATTGTGAAACTGTACAAATAAGGCAGGCAGAGAGTAATCAAAATCCAGGCAGAAGTCAGTGCAGGTGGCAAGCAGAGAGTAGTCAAAATCCAGGCAAACGTCGGTGCAGGCGGCAGGCAGAGAGTAATCAAAATCCAAGCAGATGTCGGTGCAGGCGGCAGGCAAAAAGTAATCAAAATCCAGGCAGACGTCGGTGCAGGTGGCAACATGTATACATGTATATACATGTGTATACATGTATATACATGTGTATACATGTATATACATGTATACACATGTGTATACATGTATACACATGCACTGTATTCACATGTGTACACATGTATATACAAGTATAAGCATGTACATACATGTATACACATGTATACATAAAATACATGTATATACATAAAATACACTTTTGGTGCGCATAAAGAAAAAAATCATGCCTTCTTTAAATTTAGCCCCGTTGACGTCACGCCACCACCGCCACTCCACGGCCGCTCCACCGCAGTGATTGGCCACCGGATCCCCAGAACAAGAGCGAAGATGTGGCGATTCCGGTGGCCAGAAGAGGCTGCAGATTGCCGGAGACAGTGGCTGGACTCCCGTTGCGCATGTGCTAATCGCGAGCGGGACTCCAAATCCACATGCAAATTAGGTAATTCCCTACCCCGACCTGAGCGCGGGCTTACCGTTCGCAGCTCTTTTTTCCCACCCCGAGCTCAGGGCGGGGTTACTGCCAGGAAGGTTAAGCCCCTTCCAGACAGCAAATGAGTCATTTGAAGAGAGGTTCTGGTTAAGCTTTTCTGCATAGCTCCTTTTGGCAACTCTCAGTTCCCTGTTTAGGTTGTTTTCTGCTCTCCTGTAGTTTTCCTGGTTGCCAGACTTGAACGCAGCTTCTTTGCATTTCCGCAGTTGTCGTAGTCTGTTGGAGAACCACGGTTTGTCATTCGGATAAAGCTTGAAGGTTTTTGTTGGAATACAATAGTCCTCACGGAAACCAATGTACGAGGTTATGTTGTCTGCCCACTCATCTAAGTTCGATGCTTCCAGGGCCTTCCAGTCTGTACAGTCGAAGCAGGCCTGAAGTTGTAACAGCCTCACTCGACCACATTTTGGTGGACTTTGGTTTCGCAGTTTCCAGGCGTCTCCTATAGGTGGGTATAAGATGGATGAGGCAGTGATCGGATGATCCTAGTGCTGCCCCTGGGATGGCCTTGTATGCGTCTTTCAGGAATTACTGTAGGCATGTATGGTGACATGGAGCTACAATTTTCACAATAATTTCAGGACATCCTAAATGAATAATTATTTCTTCATTTCACGCCTGAAAATATGGGCACAAATATCATTCAACAATATATCAGGAAATAAGGAAGTAATTATATACCCACTACTTGCCCTGTTATAAATTAGAGAATGCAGAGCCAATTATAGACCTACTAGATGATGGCCCAGCGTTGCCCGGGTATGTATTTGGCTGGTGTTGACTCCGCCAACTTTTTCTAATCCTAACACACAATTACTCAATAACTCAATGACCTAGTTTGTGAGCTTTGCGATCTTTGGCATCAATAATTTGCAATTAAATGAAACAAATCTGATTGGCTGTGGCTCCACACCCTTTTCTGAATTTGAACCCCAGTTACCCAAAGACCAACTGTACCAGGTTTGAGGCGTGTGCCATTAACAGTGCAAGAATGGCAGCAATTAAATATTCCCCTTTAAAATCAATAGGAGAATTTTGATTGGCTTTTGTAGGCTCCACCCACTTTTCTGAATATTAATTCCAGTCACCCAGTGACCAACTGTGCAAAGTTTGAGAACCCTCCCATTAACAGTGTAAGAGTGGCTGCAGTTTACATTTCCCCAGTGAAATTTGTATTTGTCTCCGCCCACTTTTTGATTATGGGAACAAAAAGTATTCCTATATGTTATTCCAGGTAATGTGCTATTTACTATTTCATTCAAATCCGTTCAGCCATTGGTGCGTGATTGAGTAACAAATATCCAAAAATCCAAACTTTCGCATTTATAATATTAGTGAGATTAGATACCAGAGAAAGCAAAGGAAGTATGAGCTCAACAAGGTGTGTGTGTAGAGTAATGTAGGTTACATGAGGAGAGAACCTTGGAGGAACTCATTGAGGTAGCTTACATCAGGAGAGAGCCTTAGAGGAACTCATTGGGGTTTAGACAGGGCCGGATTTACCACTAGGCACTGTAGGCACGTGCCTACAGGCACCATGTGCTACAAAGGCGACAGGGTAGTAGTGCATCACTTATGTTTTCAATTGCAACTGTCCTACACGCATTCACGCAATGGCATTGGCAGCGCTCTTGCGTCAATCTGCATAGGCCCGCTGGTTACAACTGCGCTCAGCCACCCAGTACTTCCGCCCCGCTCTATATCCGCCTGCTGTGTTCCTGCTCATCATCAGTCACTGCAGTGCATCTGACCCCTGCGAGGGCGGAAGGGGGCGGGGCGTGCACACTTCGGACTTCAGCTGTCGGGAGATAGGTAAGTGAGTATGTTTGCTGAGACTTAGTAGAGGATGCTGTTGTCTCCCTCCCTGGAATTCGGAGTGGACTTTTTCAAGCTTGAAAAGGGCTTCGTGCTTCAGTGGTTCCAGGAGGGAGATCGTAACCTGCTGCCGCTGGGAAGGAAGATCAAAGCTGCACGTGGTGTAGTATTTCTTCAACTTTACTTCGCTAGCTGCTGGATTGTCTGCAGGGAGGGAGAGTGTATGTATGTGTGAATGAATGCATGCATGTATGTGTCAGTGTGTGTTTCAGACGTGTCTGTGTCAGTGTGTGACTCAGAGTGTGTCTGTGTGTATGTGTCAGTGTGTGTCTCAGATTGTGTGTGTGTCAGAGTGTGTATGTGTCAGTGTGAGTGGCTCAGGGTGTGTGTCAGTATGTGTGTCTCTGTGTATGTGTTTGTGTGTATGTGTCAGTGTGTGTGGTTCAGTGTGTGTGTCAGTGTGAGTGGCTCTGTGTGAGTGGCTCAGATTGTGTGTCTCTGTGTGTGTGTGTGTGTGTGTGTGTGTGTGTCTCAGAGTGTGTATATGTCAGTGTGAGTGGCTCTGTGTGAGTGGTTTAGAGTGTGTGTCAGTATGTGTGTCTCAGAGTGTGTATGTGTCAGTGTGTGCCAGTGTGAGTGGCTCTGTGTGAGTGGCTCAGAGTGTGTGTCAGTATGTATGTGTCAGTGTGCGTGTCTCAGAGTGTGTGTGTATGTGTTTTTAAAGGAAACTTTAAAGTACTTCCGAAGTGAACAGCAAAATCTATTTTTTACTCACCTGGGGCTTCTTCCAGCCCTGAAGAGCAGTCTCAGTCCCTCTCCACAGCCCCTGTCCTCCTAGGTGTCCCTGCTGGCTAGCCGTAAGGATCGTGACCTGCCAGCGGGTCAGCTATTCTACACCTGCGCGGACATTCGTGCCCTCATGTCCATGTCATCTGGCGCGTACTGCACCCGTACAATCGTTATGCGCAGGCGCAGTATGCGCCAGATGACGTGGACGCAGAAGATCCGACCCGCCAGCAGGTCGGCATAATTGCGGATGGCTAACAGGGACACCTAGGAGGCCCGGGCTGTGGAGAGGGACTGAGACTGCTCTTTAGGGCTGGAAGAAGCCCCAGGTGAGTAAAAAATAGATTTTGATGTTCACCTCGGATGTCCTCTCACTGTAAAGGGAAAAAGAAAAAAAAAAAAGCCAGTTACTTACCTGGGGCTTTTTCCAACCTCTTAAGTCCTTCTTGGTCCTCGCAGTCATTCTGCACTGCACCGTTCAGCCACTCTGGCCCGCACAGGGTCGATCCCGGCTATGGATGCGCGATCAGGGAAGTGAGTTCCATGCATGTGCAGTAGCCAGCGACTGGGCGACCCGCCCAGCTTTCATAGAGGGACAGCGGAGGAACGTCACAGTGCTGAATGATGGTGAGGGACCAGGGACTGAAAGAAGCCCCAGGTAAGTAACTGGCCATTTTTTTTATCAGTTACGCGTGGGAGGGGAGAGTCCATACGAGGTAGGCTTAATGGGGGGGGGGGGGGGGGGCGGCTTGTCTAGGCTGCATGCGGGCTATATATAGAGTGTTGCAAAAGACCGGCCCTGCTACCTGTCACATGTGCAAGTTAATAACGGGCAGACGCTGGCCGGTCCCCAAGCACGTCTTGCTTAATTCCAGTTATGTGTGGCCTAATCCGACTTTCTTGAAGCTTGTATTTGCTGCTGTATGCTGTATGCTCTCATATGCAAATGCAGCTGATACAGGCTTCAATAAAAGGACACTTATAGCAGGGAAGAGGCGCACAGGTACAGACCAGCCAGCGTTTGCTTGTATACCCACACTCATGACAGGCAGTTGGGTTGGTCTTTCATGCACCACCCTGTACTTTATAAAGACAGGTGAGGGGATTGTTGCCTAGGCCACAGTCAGGTTTAATAAGCAGCAGGTGTTACTAGCTCGCAGACAGACAATGATGAATTTTATAGCACCCACTATTCCTGTGACTACAGAGGGGTCTGATGACTGAGGGTGCCCACCTCTTTCCCCACATCCAAGTAGCAAAGCATAAATGCCAACTCTAGGTCCTTTTGTCTTTTCTTCACTGCCGCCATTCAGGGAGCAGCTGCGTTTCTCCATCAGGGTCCCAAATGCATATCATGTGACATTGGGAGCCTATGTAGGAACATTGCTGCATGCTGAATGGATATAGTGAACAGGAGAGCAGAGAACTCAGACTTTGAAAAGGTATTTGTGCTCTGCTATTTACATGGTGGAAAAGAGGCAACACCCCCACTTCCCCCCCCCCCCCCCCATAGTTTCTGGGGATTAAACTTAACACTGGCCTTGCTTATTAGGGGTTGGAGGGACGGAAATTCTTCGTGTCAAAAATAGGGTGTGGCCTGTGCTGAGGGCGGAGCTTGGGGCGCCAAAACTTCTGTGCCTATAGGCTCCTTAACTGTAAATCCGGCCCTGGGTTTAGATCCATGAGCCTAAAATAAGGGGAATGACAAGGAAAAATACAGTAACTGAAATCTTTAAATGTAGTAGGTGAGTACAATCATTGGATTACATAGCTAAACCCAGGTTCACCCTATAGAGCACAGGTGTCAAATACAAGGCACGTCGGTCAAATGTGGCCCTCTTTGCCATTTTATGTGGCTCTTGAGAGCTTCCAATGTCCATCAGTGTAAGCAGCAAAATCGGTCAAAAGCATCAATCAGACATGCTGGAAAATCTCAGACGAAAGCGTTTGATCGGGAAAGGTGGTAAAAGGATTCAACATCTTGACGACTGATACATACGACCCCCCCCCCCCCCCCCTTCCCTGACCACTGTCTCCCAAGTGTAAAAAGTCCCCCTGTGCCTGTGTGCAGTGTTTTAAATTTTCACCTGTCCGCTAGCACCACTCCTGACCTCCGCCACCCATGTGTCCACTGTTACCGCAAGTGCCTGTACCACGTGGCACCAGACCAGCATCTGGAGGGAGGGGGGGCATTTTACACTTGAGGGTTGGCCAGGCAGGCAGCAGCGCTAGGTAAATTTTCGCAAATCGGTCTACAGTGTATATGCAGGCAATTGATCTACCACAGTGAGATCTGTTTCATGGTCAATCTGACCATACATTGTCTGATGTATGGGCACCTTTACTGCACATTATAACAATCAAGTTTTGAATCAGGATGATACGATTTATTGGCTAACTTAAAAGAATAAGAGTAAGCAAGCTTTCAGTTGTGCAGCCTTCATCAGACTCAATCCTGTTTTCTTACAAGATGTAGGAACAGACAGCTATATACATGCAACATCAAAAGGGGAAACATAGATTTTTAACAATGCAACTCGTGGGTTAGACCTCACTTCACTTGCTATATGTACACAGGTGTATTTATATACACACACATATGGCTGCTTACAAATCTTGCTTCATTTTGTAAGGTTCAGCAAGGCTGTGTAAAGATCATTAGAGAACCTAAGTGATCCGTAGGTTTGTAATTGTGACTGCAGTTGCAAAATCGCTATTTAGTGGCTTGATAGTGTAATGGCTAAGGGCTCTGCCTCTTAGACGACCTCGGTTAGAATCTTTGCTCTTCCTGTTCAGTAAGCCAGCACCTATTCAGTAAGGAGACCTTGGGCTAGAGTACCTAACACTGCTACTGCTTACTGAGCACGCCCAAAGTGGCTGCAGCTTAAAGGGAAGGTTCAAGCAAAAAAAAAAAATGAGTTTCACTTACCTGGGGCTTCTACCAGCCCCATGCAGCCATCCTGTGCCCTCGTAGTCACTCACTGCTGCTCCAGTCCCCCGCTGGCAGCTTTCTGACCTCGGAGGTCAGGGCCGAATTGCGTACATTTTTACACATTCCCGCTAGTGCAGGAACATTAACGCATACATTTTTACGCGTTAGTGGTGCAACGCGTACATTTTTGTTCCTGCACTAGCTGGAATGCGTAAAAATGTATGCAATGTGGCCCTGACCTCCGAGGTCAGAAAGCTGCCAGCGGGGGACTGGAGCAGCAGTGAGTGACTACAAGGGCACAGGATGGCTACATGGGGCTGGTAGAAGCCCCAGGTAAGTAAAACTCATTTTTTTTTTTTTGCTTGGACCTTCCCTTTAAGCGCTTTGAGTCCACCAGGAGAAATATCAATATTGACAAAAAAGGGACAAGCATCAAGAGCCCACAACAGTGTAGTATGTTAATACATTAGCTGGTGTATATGTATTATGAGAATACCGCTCACAAAGCTGGGTTACCTTCAAGGCAACCACTGCATAGGCAGGTGGGTTATTTATCCTGTTCCCACCCAGATAAGAAGTCACTCTCTGCAGATAGTAAACCGGGAAAAAGAACCCTTCCACCAGTCGGATGGACAATACTGTTTATGTAACAGAGGGGCCAGAAAGTATCAAATTCATTAAAAACAGTAAAAATGGGGGATAGTGGTGGACTTACTTCCTCACAGAAGATTTTACAGATGATGGGTAGGGTAACAATGAACTATTTATTCATTTATACTCCAAAAACAAAAGAGAAAATGCAACACATCTCATGGGTCTGTAGCCCGCTTTATCAGGCAACAATGTTAGGCGCAAGCTTCTCTTTCATCAGTATAAGCCAAAAACAGCTTGCGCATAACATTGTTGCCTGATGAAGTGGGCTACAGACCCCTGAAACGCATTGCATTTTTTATTTTGTTTTTTGGAGTATAAATAAATAAATCGTTACTACACTGAACATCATCTGTTGAATCTTCTATGGGGAAGTATGCCCACCTCTACCCCCCATTTTTACAGTTTTTAACACGTTTTATACATGCTGGTGCCTCTGTGTTTTACGCAATATAAATGTTATTTGTCTTGTCAATTAAAATACAGAATATTTGGGAATCAGAAATATGCATGAATGCTACAATGGGGAAAAAAATCAAAGTAATATTTATTTAAATAGTAACCAAAATAAATGGAGACCTGCAAAAACACAATCCACACACCCATAATACTGTAAGCAGTAAAGGAAAAAGTTTCACGCTATCATTCCTAACATATCATTTATTGTACCTTGTCAAGAACTACATGCTTACTGTCTATGCACAAGACTTCAAATTTGCTTCATTTTCTCAATGATACCTGGAAAGTTCAGCAAGCTCTAAATGTCATGCTCCACTAGTAATTGTGCAGGTAGTTTTTACCAAAGTGCAATCAATTAGATAATGGGATAGGGTAAGGTTCTGTACTTAAAGTACTTCTGAGGTGAACGAGTATAATTTATTTTCACTCACCTGGGGCTTCTTCCAGCCCCTATCACCCGGTCCTCCTCAGTGTCCCGCTGGCCAACTGCACAGAGCGGTGACCCACCAGCAGGTCGCCTCTTCTGCGCTTGCATCTCCACGTCATCTGACACGTTATGAGCCTGCACAGTAGTTGTGCGCAGGTGCTGTACACGCCAAATGACATGGACGCGGAGAAGAGATGACCCGCCGGCGGGTCACCGATCATTACGGGTGGCCAGCGGGACACTGAGTAGGACAAGAGCTGCGGCGAGGGACTGAAAGGGCTGATAGGAGCTGGAAGAAGCCCCAGGTGAGTAAAAATAGATAATACTTGTTCACCTCAGGAGCCCTTTAAAATAAACTGCAAAATAAAACATCAACACATGGGGAATAAAACAAGTATCTTTCCTCACAGAGGAACTGAAACACCTTCACACTATTGTCTGATACAAGGGAACTGAAATCAAGAAGTGTAACAGATACTCTCTCTGCCTTATACTGCTAGACTTCAGTGAGAAAGAGTTCCTTAATTTCTAGACACAGCATTCAGACACTCAACAGTATTTAGAAATAGTCATAATGAAACATAAGAGAAAACTGGCATAGAAGTTTCTATAAGATTACTTATAGAAAATATGTAGTGGAATAAAATAAAAGGGAATTAAAAGTAAAAAAAAATGCTTCTGATTGGCCTTAGCACAGTTCAGAATCTGGAAAACCAGAAAGTCCAGCATGAGGTTCTGAACGTCCAGCATGAGGTTCTAGAGCAGGCATGGGCAAACTTGGCCCTCCGGCTGTTTAGGAACTACAAGTCCCACAATGCATTGCAGGAGTCTGACAGCCACAGTAATGAATCATAAAGACAAATGCATTGTGGGATTTGTAGTTCCTTAACAGCTGGAGGGCCAAGTTTGCCCATGCCTGTTCTAGAGTTACTAAGCTCTAGTGATGCTCATTGAAAGGCAAATAATTCTGAGCTGGTGATCATTTTATGCAAATATATGCCTATAACTGAACCACAGTAGCAGCATTTGATTGGTACTTTCTCAATCTGCATTCACTTACATACAGTTTACCATCAACTTAGAATAATATGCATGTTACTGGCCATCCCTTCTGAGCTCTCAAAAGTGACTCTCAGTAACTGTATTTAAAGCAGGAGGGTCAGCCAAACTATTCCAGGAAAAAAAAAACACATATGTAAGTAGATAAATATTTGATCTACTTGCAATAACAGGTGTATTGTACTGTCCACATTTTGATTTCAGTGAATTTTATATACATTAGTAAATGAAGAGTTTTATGTTCCTGGCATGTCCCATTTCTTTTTTCCTAAGAGTGAAGCTAATCCTGATGTAATTTCCACCCTTACATTCTCCTCCAATCTGCAGTGTCATAGCTAGTTTGCTTGTAAACACGTGTAAGCACAGGTACAAATTTCAGCCTAAGCCTGTCACATCGAAATGCTCTCATCCAATCAATGAAGAGCAGGAATGTGGGAGGGGAGTAGACAAGCTACCTTCTCTCCCTCTGATTGGTGATGGCAGAGAATAGAGCTTGGTATACTGAGATAAGATAATTACAGCAGAGACATTTCTGAATAGATTGGGGAGCTTGGCTTGCACTGCAGAGTGTGTTTACTGGCAGCATTAGAAACACACTGCAGTATTTAAATGGAATCTGATTTTGTGGCTGACAATCCTCTTTAATGTGAGTGTTACCCTGTACAATTGTGGCATGGGTTTTAACACTAAGTTTGTTGAATATAAGTTTTTTAGTTTGATTATATTAAGAATTTATAGTTTCCCAATTTAATTTTAAGAGTAATATGATTTATATTGTTGTGTGACATCTGCATGTACAGGTGAAGCTTGCAAAATTACAATATCAATATTTCACTAATTCAACTTTACAGGTGAAACTAATATGAAACTAATATATGAAATAAACTCATTACAAGTGAGATATTTCAAGCCTTTATTTGTTATTATTTTGATGATTATGGCTTACAACTTATGAAAACCTCCAAATCAAAATGTTAGACAATTAGAATACTGTATCCTTGAGTTTCAGCCAACTTTCTGAGACCAAAAAAAGTCCCAATAGTGGGGTTCTCAGCTTATACTCGAATCAACATGTGGTAGAGTGTCCCCTGGCATATGTAGAGCGAGTCCACTTCCCATGAGTGCCCTCACTTCATTAGGACAGAATTATGGTGCGGGTGCAATTTCAATGTGCAGTGTGGTGTGGGTGTCTTCCCTCCACCCCCACCAGATCAGAGCAGCATATAAGTTGTGGCTGTGCCCCCCTCTTTCCCAGATGAGGCAGAATGCGCACAGCGGAGCTTTCACTTACCAATTCACACTGCCAGGATTCCTCGTCAGCTCACCTGTCACATTTTCTTTTCTATGATGGAACAGGGATACAGAGGTGCCAGAAGAATAAAAATGTCTAAAAAGTTTAACATTTGTGGAAGCAGTGGCGGACTTACCTCCTCCAAACGACACAAGATATGTCAAAAAGTGTAGCAGAACAAATTTATTTACATACTCCAGGGGAAAATGCAATGCATTTCGCAGGTATGACCCCGCTTCATCAAGCAAAAGGTAGGAGTAGGTGCAGTGCAGGTCTGTAGCTGGGCCAAGCACTTGGCCCAGCTGCAGACCTGCACTGTACCTACTCCTACCTGATGAAGCGCGGTCATACTTGCGAAATGTGTTGCCTGGAGTATGTAAATGAATTAATTTTGCTAAACTTTGTTGGCATATCTTGCGTCTGTTTGGAGGAGGTAAGTCCACCACTGTCTTCACAAATTTTTAACTTTTTAGACATCTTCTGGCGCCTCTGTATCCCTG
The DNA here is from genome assembly GCF_040937935.1 of Hyperolius riggenbachi. Lineage (NCBI taxonomy): Eukaryota > Metazoa > Chordata > Amphibia > Anura > Hyperoliidae > Hyperolius > Hyperolius riggenbachi. The sequence continues at coordinate 189,580,118 of NC_090655.1, read as the reverse complement.
TTATATTGTTCTAAGTCCACCCTTGGTGGAGGGGTGTCATCCCCTTTTTCCTGATCTACGGAGAGCGACTTCTTAATCCTGAATGGGGTCAGGTCTAATCTCCCCACCTGCTATTACAGTGGCTGCCTTTGAGATAACCCTGCTTTGTGAATATATTTGCATTTACTCTACCAACTTCATCACATATTACCAGTACATACTACACTATATTTGGCTCTTGGTGTCCCTATCTTTGTTCTTTTCTATGATGCCCTCTAGTTATCATGTGCATGAATGCAGGGTGCCATAAAAAAGAGACAAGGGCCTCGATTCACTAACCAGCGCAAACCACAGCGTTAGGAGGTTAGCACTCACAGAACCACCCACATTGCACGCAGGGCGGCTGGCCAGTAATAGTGTGCGGTGCGATGATAACGACGCACCCGCTGCCCTATAAACGTCGCACCCAGTGCGCCAAAAACGGCACATCCGGTGCCCCCGAAACGGCGCATCAATGCGCTGCTTGGGGGGGCCACCTGAAGCACCATTTTTGGCGCACTGGGTGCGACGTTTACAGAGAAGCGGGTGCAATATTAGCGTTGCACCGCGCACTAGCCGCACTGCGCACGATGTGGGTGGTCCTGTGCGCAATGCAGCTTTGCGCTGCTCCTAATGCGTGCAAAGCTACATTTCGGGCATCAAGTGGCTTTTCACTCCGGCACTAACACTTTGCGCCAGTTAGTGAATCAAGCCCTAGGAATCCTGGCAACGTGGACTGGTAGGTGAAAGCTCCACTGTGCTGCCTATGAAGGGAAGGAGGGGGGGGACAGACGCTCCAATCTGGAGGGGGGAAAGGAAGAAACTGCACCACAATGCGCTTTTAAATTGCTCCTGCATCCTAATTCTGGCCACATATAGAGGAGAGGGCACTCGGACGATATAGACACTCTCTGCATATGCTGGAAGACGCTCGGAGGGGGACATAATCTAGGGCCAAAAGTATAGAGCGGAAAGCAATTGTCAACACCTGTTGTAGTGGTTCAAATGGAATGGGGGTGATGGGAATGCAACACTGCTGTGACCAAGAGTGAATAGCAATGCAAAACAGCTGTTAGCTGTTCAGTTAGATCTGTCCCTGCCACCCACCTGCCTGAACATCCTGATCTATACTTTGTACCTATGTATACCTGGAATTCAACTGTCTTTTCAAGAGGTTGGTGCTGTAATTTCCTCTACTGTCCACAAACGTTAAAGCAGTAGGATCAGCCATACTATTCCAGGGAAAAAAACACATATATAAGTAGATAAATACTTGATCTACTTACATTACAGATGTATTGTACTGTCCACGTTTTGATTTCAGTGACTGTTATATAGTAAATGACGGGAATTCTGTTCCTGGTGGGGGCCATGTCTTTTGCCCACAGTAAAGGCTAACTCGTGATGTCATTTCTGCCCTTTACTTTTTTTCTTGTCTCCTCCAATCACTGAGTCACCTCAGCCTTGCTTGTAAACACAAGTGAGGAGGGGATCAGGTTTCAGATAAGCAACAGACAGGGAAATAAAGGGAAGAGGAGGAATATATTATAGATAAAAAGAACCCCCAGCATGCAATTCTTTGGCACCGACTACTAAAGAGCCAGTGCTCCTAAGGTATATGATAACTCCAAATCATAACAGCAGAAAACGTTTTGAAAGTTTTGAATGGATTAGCATCTTTATCACTTCAACAACAACAACAACAACAAATAACCTTTGTAAAGCGCTTTTCTCCCATGTGACTCAAAGTGCATAAGCATGGCTCCGACCATCGTGGTACAGAGGAAGAATTGTATAAGTCTGGAAATGTCATGCTAAACAGGTGGCTTTTCAGTCTGGATTTGAATAGCTCCAGGGATGGTGCTGTCTTTACTGGGTGTGGCAGGGAGTTCCAAAGAGTAGGGGCAGCATGACAGAAGGCTCTATCTCCAGATTTTTTGAGGTGCACTCTAGGAGTGACCAAGTTTATAGAACTTGCTGATCTGAGGTTGTGAGAGGTGTGGTGCAGCTTCAGCAGGTCCTTCATGTATCCAGGGCCCAGATTGTGCAGGGATTTGAATGTCAGCAGTCCAATCTTGAAGAGTATTCTCCATTCTACTGGTAGCCAGTGCAGTGAGCGAAGGATCGGTGTAATGTGACAGTGGCGAGGCTGGTTTGTTAGCAATCTGGCAGCAGCATTCTGCACTAATTGCAGGTGACGCAGGTCCTTTTTAGGGAGGCCAGCATAAAGGGCATTGCAGTAGTCCAGCCGTGATGTGATGAAGGCGTGGACTAGGGTTGGAAGATCCTCTGGGGGAATCAGATGTTTAATCTTTGCAATGTTCTTCAGATGAAAGAAGGAAGATTTAACTACAGATGAAATTTGGTTTCTGAAACTCAATTCCCCATCGATTAGTACTCCAAGGCTGCGCACAAGGTTGGAGCTGTTTGTCTGAATTCCCAATCCTGATTGATGTTGCTTTAGGATAGAGCGGTTTTGATGGCGAGTGTTGGCTTTGGACAAACAGGACCTCAGTTTTGTCAGCATTAAGTTTCAACCAGTTATCATTCATCCATGCCTGTAGCTCAGCTAAGCAAGAGTTTATTTTTGGGGTATGGTCTGTTCCACCAGGTTTGAAGGACAGGTATAGCTGTGTGTCATCGGCGTAGCAGTGGTACGTCAGGCCATGACGTAGGATAAGTGTACCGAGTGGCAACATGTAGATTGCAAACAGCAGAGGGGATAGGATTGATCCTTGTGGCACTCCGAATTGTAAAGGTGCAGGTTTGGATATTATAGGACCTAGGGATACTCTCTGTGTTCTGTCAGTCAGGAATGATCTGAACCACTGGAGGACTGATCCACTGATGCCACAGTACTCCTGCAGTCTGTTAAGCAGGATTTCATGGTCAACTGTATCAAAAGCCACTGAGAGATCCAACAGGATTAGGATGGAGCATTCCCCTCTGTCCCTTGCCATGAGCAGGTCGTTGCAGACTTGGATGAGGGCTTTTTCACAGCTGTGGTGTTTCTTAAAGCCAGATTGTAGAGGGTCCAGGATGTTGTTTATTGACAGCCTGGTTTCAAGTTGCCGATAGACAGCCTTTTCAATAACTTTACCTAAGAAGAGGAGGTTGGAGACAGGTCTGTAGCTGCTCATAGCATCTGGATCCATGGAAGGTTTTTTTTAAGAAGGGGCTTGATGATTCCTTCTTTTAGAGAGGTAGGAAACCTCCCTGCTTGCAGAGAGCAATTTACTATTTTGTGAAATGCTGGACCAAGCAGGTCAGGGAATTTCAGCATATGTTTAGTTGGTCCAGGGTCCAGGTCGCAGGTTGTCTGGCGGAGGCGACGGAGGATGTCTGAGATCTCTTCCTCACTAATACTTTTGAAGTCAGTCCAGGGTGTTAGGTTGTTTTTGCCACTATTTCCAGGAGTTGAATAAATCTTAGGTGCTGTGGACTGAATGAGACACCGTATAGAGGATACTTTGTCAGCAAAGTAGCAAGCAAATTTTTCGCATAGCTCCTTTGAGGGAGTTATAGTAGGTTTTAAACAGGATGGGTTACATAGTCTATCAACTGTGCGAAATAGTTGGGCTGGCCTGTTGGCGGCCTTTGCGATCTCCTGTGATAGGTAGGAGGATTTTTTCTTGGTGATCGCATCTTGGTAGCTTTCCAGGTGAGAGACAAGGGTATGTTTATCTTTTGAATTCTGAGTTTTTCGCCACTTCCCTTCTAGTCTGCGTGCTTCTTTCTTTAGGTCCTTTAGTGAGCTGTCAAACCACTGTGCATGGTGAAGTGGTGTAGACCGTTTAATGTGAACTGGAGCAAGGGCGTCATAGGCAGATGACACTGCATGGTTGTACATCAGGACCATGGAGTCTGGGTCTGTGCAATGATTGGGTAATGCGTCGCCTGAAACACACCTACTTTCCAGGTAGTGACAGCCCAAAACTCAGCTCAGTCAAAACTGGTTGCGAGGGACCCCTCCCTCAGTTCTCCAAATTTCATCGACCAGGGAAGTCCAAGCATGCGTTCCACGGAGAACCGCCGCATGCTGTGATTCAAGGACTTTTAACCTGAATGTCTACTTTTAAAACTGGACTCTTTTTCTTAATTCTTCAAATGGACTGCTGAGCATAACTAAGTAAGAATTTTCTGATTTTATTCCTTTTTATTTTTAAGCTCTGTGTATATATGTTAATTGGTGTATATAACTGTATGTAATGCATTTTTGTTATTAAACGTTTTAAAAATCGTTTAGCGGTTATGACCTGTTGCTGACCATACACAATCGTGACTATTCTCCTGAACTCGCTACCCTGTGTTTAATAGAAGTATACCTTTATAACCCGCATGCGAGAACCCGGCCCAGATATAACGATCTGACCCAGGTTCCTGCATACTGCTAAGGGTTAATAGAGCGTTCTCCAAGTCCTAGTATAATTACAGTAGCGGGCTGTGTAACTCGCTTGGTGGCAGATCTTTGAATTGTATGTGTGTGGTGAATCCGTTGGTATCCGAAGGCTCCCTTCGCGAGTCAGTTCATCAAATTGCGAACGCGGATTACCCTTCGTGATGAACAAATGACCGTGTGAGAGGATTTCTGACACTGATCGATTTACCCCATCCGCAGACCGGCCTTGCGGTCAGACCAGTTGCTGTTGAAATTTGATTTTTATGGTGACGATACCGCTTTAAACTAAGAACAATGACAGTGAAGTGTCACCTAATACAACTTTAAGCCACCCAAGCCACCCCCAGGCTACCACTTTCCTATTCCTGGCTTATGCTCGAGTCAATCATATATATTTTTTCATTCTTGTTTATAAGGTAAAAGTTGGCTTATACACGGGTCAGTTTATACTCAACTATATACAGTATTACATGAAATAAATTTAACAGAGATGAAAAATATAATCATGCATATGTACTCAGTACATGGTTTGGGCCCCTTTTTTGCATCAATTACTGCCTCAACACAGCAGCTGCTATCAGCCTGTGGCACTGCTGAGGTGTTATGGAAGACCAGGGTGCTTCAATAGTGGCCTTCCATAGGAAGAGAAAGCAACAGAAGTTGGCACTTGCAATCCTTAGAATAGCTTTATTATTCCGGCCACATATCAAAAGTTAAAAAGCAGACAATAAAATATACTTCCTACCCATTTCCTATTGAGCTGTGGGGTGAGGTGGGAGCGGTGAGCTGCCTGAGGGTGTGCGCAGAGCCTCAGAAGATGCTCAGGAGAGCGAAACAGCTGTCAGGCAGCTCACCGCTCCCACTTCACCCCACAGCTCAATAGGAAATGGGTAGGAAGTATATTTTATTGTGTGCTTTTTGATATGTGGCCGGAATAATAAAGCTATTCTAAGGATTGCAAGTGCCAACTTCTGTTGCTTTCTCTTTCTATGGAACTATACAGGGGCGCCTCTAGGCATAGGCAGTACAGGCCATTGCCTGGAGTGCCATTGGTCCTGGGGGGCGCCATGTTGCAGAATTAAGCCCCACCTCCAAATTAAGCCACACCCAAGATTAAGCCACACCCCTGTGGCTGTTCTATTACTTGCTTCTGCTGAATCTACTTAGCGTAAGTTGCAGGCAGCAGACACCTCTGTGCCTTGTGCATCCTTCTTTTCTCCTTTGTGCCATCTCTGCCTCCTTCTGTGCCCTTTGTGCCTCCTTCTGTCCCCCTGTGCCTCCTTTTGCCCTTTTTGCCTTTATTTGTCACCTTGTGCTACCTCTGCCCCCCTGTTACTCCTTTAGTCCCACTCTGCCTCCTTCTGTCATCCTGTGCCTCCTTCTGTATCCCTTTGTGCCTCCTTATGTCTCCATGTGCCTCTTCAGTCCCCATGTGCCACCTCTGTCACCTGCGCCTTCCTCTTTCCCCATGTGCCTCCTTCTGTCCCTGTGTGCCTCCTTTATCCTCTGTCCCTATGTGCCTCCTTTAGTCCCCCGTGACTCCTTCTGTCACCCTTTGTGTCTCCTTCTGACCCATTGTAGAGGGTGCCAGGCCGACCAGGCGGCATGAGTGCTGTGCAGGGGGGACCGCGGTCACAGATTTTCTCGCCTGGAGTGACAACATGGCTAGAGGCGCCCCTGGAACTATATATGCTGGTGTGAAGATAAGTTAGAGCACGCAATCAGAGCCACAAAAGAGCAACCCGTTTCAGTAGTTTTGTGATACACATCCTAAAGATGTATTCTGTTGAGGACTGTAGTGCCTGAACTCTACATTTTTTTTCTTTTTGTTCAAGTCAATAGTGGCCTTCCGCTCTTCTGCATTGTTCATTCTCATGTCTCTCATCTTTCTCTTGGCAATGCCCCACAGATTCTCTATGGAGTTCAGGTTTCATGGGTTTGCTGGCCAATCAAGCACAGTAATTCCATGGTCATTGAACCAGGTTTTGGTACTTTTGGCAATCAGGGCAGGTGCCAAGTCCTGCTGGAAAATGAAGTCAGCATGTCCATAAAGCTCATATGTGGAAGGAAGCATGAAGAGCTCCAAAGTTTTCTAGTAGATGGCTGTATTAACTCTGGACTTAATGAAGCACAGTGAACCAACACCAGTAGATGACATGGCTTCCCCAAATCAACAAAGACTGTGGAAACTTTACACTGGACTTCAAGTATCTTGAATTGTGTGCCTCCCTATTCCTCCTCCAGACTATGGGTCCTTGGTTTCGAAATTAAATGTAAAATTTGCTCTCATCAGAAAAGAGGACTTTAGACCACTGAGCAACAGACCAGTTATTTTTTTTATTTAGCACATTTAAGACGCTTCTGACTTTGTTTGTTGTTTAGTAGCAGCTTGCCAAGAGGAATACAACATTTGAAGCCCATGTATGAAGCCCATACACTATCAAGCCACCAGGGCCGGCCCTAGACTTTTTGCCGCCTGAGGCAAATTTTGAAAAAATTATTGCTGCCGCCGCCGCCGCCGCCCCCCCGTGGGGGTGGGGGGGGGCGCCGCTGCCGAGCTGGAGGGGTAGCGGGCAGGGCGGGGGTATTGGGCCTAGTGGCGGGGAGGGGGGTCGGACCCCCCCTCCCTCGCCTGGGTCCCCCGTCCTCCGCTCCCCTCCAGCCTTAAATACATCAGAAGCGCAACTCTCGTAAGAGGCAGTGGGCGGGGAGGACTCACCTCTTCCTCGCTCGATCCAGCGTGCGCTCCACTGACGTCCCTTCCTGCAGCGCCGTCCATTTACAATACAGTGGGCGGCGTTGCAGGAAGTGACGTCAGTGGAGCGCACGCTGGATCGAGGAAGAGGTGAGTCCTCCCCGCTCACTGCCTCTTACGAGTTGCTCTTCTGATGTATTTAAGGCTGGAGGGGAGCGGAGGACGGGGGACCCAGGCGAGGGAGGGGGGGTCCGACCCCCCTCCCCGCCGCTAGGCCCAATTCCCCCCGTCCTGCCCGCTACCCCTCCAGCTGGGCGGCCGGCTCCCCGCACCCACCGACGGGCGGATGCCGCCCCTAGAAATTTGCCGCCTGAGGCAAAAGTTTCACCCCGCCTCATGAGCGGGCCGGCCCTGCAAGCCACTTATATATAATGATTCATGTAAGTTTCACCTTTTAAGATGAATTACTGAAATAAATAAATGTATACATAATGTAACTGAAAATGAAATACAACATTTGAAGCCCATGTCCAGGATCAATCGGTGTGTGGTGGCTCTTGATGCACTTACTCCAGCCTCAGTCCACTTTTTGTGAAAGTCCACAACACTTTTGAATGGCCTTCTCCTGACAATTCTCTCCAGGCTGTGATCATCCCTGCTGCTTGAGCACCTTTTTCTTACATACTTTTCCCTTCCACATAACTTTCTATTGGTGCGCTTTGATACAGCACTTTGGGAACATTTAACTTCTTTTGCAATTACCTTTAGAGTCTTTCCCTCCTTATGGAAGGTGTCAATTGGGTTTGCCCCTGCTGTACATACAGTGCTGCCCATAATTATTCATGATTATTCATACCCCTGGAATATTTTGACTTAAAGTTACTTTTATTCAACCAGCAAGTAATTTTTTGACGGGAAATTACATAGGTGTCTCCCAAAAGATAATAAAACGATGTACAAGAGGCATTATTGTGGAGAAAAAAAATATTTCTCAGCTTTTATTTACATTTGAGTAAAAAGTGTCCAGTCCCAAATTATTCATACCCTTCTCAATAATCAATCAAAGCCTTTATTGAGAATTACAGCAATCAAATGCTTTCTATAATTAGACCAGCTTTTTGTATGTCTCGAAAGGTATTTTTGTCCATTCATCTTTAGCAGTGAGCACCAAATCTTTCAGGTTGGAGGGTCTTCTTGCCATCACCCTGATCTTTAGCTCCCTCCACAGATTTTCAGTTGGATTCAAGTAAGGACTCTGGCTGGGCCACTCCAAAACGTTAATGTTATTGACCGCTAACCATTTCTTCACCACATTTGCTGTGGGTTTTGGGTCATTGTCATGCTGAAATGTCCACTGGTGCCCAAGGCCAAGTTTCTCTGCAGACTGCCTGATGTTGTTGTTGAGAATCCTCATGTATTGCTCTTTTTTCATGGAGCCGTTTACTGTGATTAGGTTCCCTGGTCCATTGGCTGAAAACCACCTCAAAGCATTAGGTTCCCACCATCATGTTTGACAGTGGGGATGGTGTTCTTTGGGTTGAAGGCTTCTCCTTTTTTACGCCAAATGAAGGAAAAATCACTTTGACCAAACAATTACATTTTTGTTTCATCTGACCATAACACAGAAGACCAGAAGTTTTCTTCTTTGTCCAGATGGACATTTGCAAAGGCCAAGCAAGTTTTTGTGTGCCTTATCTGGAGAAGTGAAATCCTCCTTGGTCTGCATCCGTAGAACCCAGCAGTGTGCAGTGTCCGTTGAATTGTCTGCCTTGAGACATTGCTACCAGCAGAGCCCAGATTGACCAGGATGGCCTTGGTGGTGATCCTTGGATTTGTTTTCACCTCTCTCACTATCCTCCTGGCCCGCACAGGTGTCACTTTTGGCTTCCGACCACGTCCTCTGAGATTTTCCAAAGTGCGGAACATCTTGTATTTTTTAATAATACCATGCACTGTAGCCACTCGAACTTGAAAACATTTAGAAATGGCCTTGTAGCTCTTTCCTGATTTGTGAGCAGCCACAACACGCAGCCACAGGTCCTCATTGAGCTCCTTTGTCTTAGCCATGACTGTCCACAAACCAACTGCAGATAGCTGCTATTTTTCACCTATTGAGTTGATTAAAACAGCTGTTCCTAATTAATCAGGTAATTAGGATGCTTTAGAACAGCTTGGACTATTTGGAATGGTATAGAACTTTGGATTTTCAAGCAGACTGTGACAGTTTGTGAATGGTATGAATAATTTTGGACTGGACACTTTTTGCTCAAATGCAAATAAAAGCTGAGAAATTGTTTTTTTTTTCACCGTAATGCCTCTTGTACATCGTCTTATTATCTTTTGGGATACACCTATGTCATTTTCCGTCAAAAAAAATTACTTGCTGGTTTAATAAAAGTAACTTTAAAGTTGATCCGAGGTGAACTTTTAGACATTGCATAATTGTGTTCCTTTCCTATTGTTTAGTGTCTGGAAAGTGTAATGGTTAAGGGCTCTGCCTCTGAAATGGGAGACCAGGGTTCGAATTTCGGCTCTGCCTGTTCAGTAATCCACCACCTATTCAGCAGGAGACCTTAGGCAAGTCTCCCTAACACTGCTACTGCCCTAGAGTGCATTCTAGTGGCTGCAGCTCTGGCGCTTTGAGTCCGCCAGGAGAAAAGCGCTATATAAGTGTTTGTCTTTGTCTTTATAGGGCATTCCTCAAGCCAAATACTTTTTTGTTTTTGTTTTAATACTCGAATTCCCTATAAACTAAAAAAGCCACGCCCACAGGTTTTCAGAGAGCCAAGGCAGTAGCAAGGGCTCATGGGAGCTCAGTCTGGGCGAGGAGGGGGAGGTGTTACTAGCCATTGATTTCAGAGGCAGAGGGGAGGAGGGAGGAGGAGAGGGGATTAGGCTGATGGCTCAAGATACAGATAAGCCTGCCTCTGTGTAATGTTTACAAACAACATGGCCGCTGTCATTGTATCACAGGAATAAATAATCATATTCTATAAAAAAAACTGTTTGCAGCTAGATTCGCTGTGTAAACCATCTAATCTTTACATAACAGAGCAGGGACAAGGTCCTCCAGCACCCAAGGCTGAGACACCAAAGTGCACCCCCCCCTTCCCTCCCACCCCAGCCGTCACACACTGATTGCTATTACACTAAGAGGCTCCTCCCCATCCCTCCCACCCCAGCCGTCACACACTGATTGCTATTAGACTAAGAGGGCCACAGGGCCCACAACCTCCCCAACACCTTAATATCTAGTTATCTGGCTTGCAGTCACTGCTATGTATCCCCTTTTCTTATTTCTTTCTGCTTCATACACAATTAGGAATGATAGCTGAATGAATTGTGCGCCCCCTCCTACACTGCGCCCTGAGGCTGGAGCCTCTCCAGCCTATGCCTCGGCCCGGCCCTGATAAGATATATAGACAAGTTACTTGTTATAGTTAGTTTTTCATCTCGGATCCGCTTTAAGTCAAAATTTGCCAGGGGTATGAATAATTATGGGCAGCACTGTATATGTAAGCTCACTGATGAACATCACCAGGAATAAGAAAAAAGGGATGACTTCATAATATTATAGGTGTTACACACCAAAGAGGTTGTGGATTTCCCTGACACATTACCATATCTTAAGGCAGAGAAGGAAAATGTGAACAGGTACTAAATTGTATGTATCACACTGTAAAATTTGAATAAAATTATTTTACACTTCTTTAAAGACAGCCTCTAAACTTTCATTGAGGCTTTGCAGCTGAAGAGATCTCAGTTTAAAAATCAAGAACATCTCTCTCTGCTCAAATCTATCATGTCTGTTTTTCCGAGATATGTTCAGTTGGTATAAAACTCAATCTACAACTGTGGGCTCATATAGTCAGTAAAGTGAAACCTGACAGCTATGGCTAAGTTCGAGAGAAGGTATGCAAGAGAAAAGTTATACAAGAGGGTGGGTTGGGAAAGGTAGGGGAATTTTTGTTTGTATGAGTTTGTGTTTGGGGCATATATTCACAAAATATTGAATGCCTTTTGTTAATTTTAAAACCAAATGAATTGTGTTAAAAAAAATTAAAAAAAAAAGCACAGAATATTTTGAGACTTGTGGCACTGTTGAAAGTGAATTTGGGTTTGGCTATTTAAACAGCAGGGCTCATTTTTTTTATTTACAATATATAAAATAACTACTTGATTAATAATTTATTTTGTTATAAAAATAATCTTATAAGGCACTGCTATATATTGTATGTAGTTGTGGGGGTGCTGTTAAGTGTCAGTGGGGGGGTTTCTTTCTTTTTTCTTTAACTTGCTGAATTAATTTTTCTAGATAATTTTAGAATTTGAATTTATATATTAGAGCTACCTATGATTTATTTCCTTACCTAGGATGCATACACATTTGGATCAGTACAATTCAATTAAATCCATTTGCTCTTGCTCACTTTCCATTGTTCATGATGGCAGTGCTTGTATTCTATGACATTGTTACTATTAACTGATTTAAAGAGGTTTACGGACTTTCTTTTCTTATTTATCATTATATAGCAGTGTGAGAAAACGCAGAAAAGCCGCCGCAAGTACTCAGAGTAAGGCGGCTGATTCCGCGTTCAACATGACGGCTTGCGCGCAGGGACCTGCATTTACTGGCCTGACAGAAAGCGGAGAAACCGCCGCATGCCCAGAGAACAGGGCGGCGGATTCCGCATCCGACGCGGCGGTTTGCACGCATAGGCCTACTCCTGTCTGTACTGCTGAACGCGGAGAAAACGCTGCACGCTCAGACAGCGGTGCGGCGGATTCCGCATTCAAAACAGCAGAGGCAGTACAACACAGGTCTGGTGTGGCTGGGACTGATAGTCCACACAGGTTCAGAAGGACGCGTGCGCGCGCGGAGAGGCAGAGCACTTATAGCAGTCAGAGGGGTGTCAGCTGACCAGGCTGGTCAGCTGACAATTCTTTCAGTTTTCATTGGTCCAGCATTTAGGTGAGGCGCTGGAGAGCGCTGGTGTATATATACTGGGTGCTGGTCATTCCTCTGGTGTCTAGCATTGCGATCACTACGTGGTAGCACTCAGACCCTGTCAGTATCTGTGTTACATTAGACCAGTTTCCAAGGTGTTGATGACCACGGAACTCACACCTTAGTCTAGGAAATTCTGTTATAATCTGTGTTATTGTCTAGACCAGTTTCCAAGGTGTTGATGACCCTGGAGCTCACACCTTAGTCTAGGAAATTCTGTTATAATCTGTGTTATTGTCTAGACCAGTTTCCAAGGTGTTGATGACCACGAAGCTCACACCTTAGTCTAGGAAATTGTGTTATCATCTGTGTTATTATCTAGCCCAGTTTCCAAGGTGTTGATGACCACGGAACTCACACCTTAGTCTAGGAATTGTTGTTTATTTGTTATGACCTTCTGCTTCCCTGACCATTCCTCTGATCTCTGATTTTGTACCTTGCTATTCTGTTACTCTGTTGCTGAAGTTGGCTAGTCTCTGGATTCTCTACTCGTCTTCTGTCTCTGTACTTTATCTGTCCGTGTGTTAACGACCTGGCCTGCCCGACCTCGAGAACTATCTCTCCTGTTGAGAGATAGTTCACAGATCTGTCAGTGACACTCCCTCATTGGTGTCACTCACGTTCTGTCCTTCCTACTCCCGGCCTGACTCCTCCCTGCGGGGAGTTCAGACCAACGGAAGGAACTCGCTGCAATACTCCTTATTGCTTTAGCACCTGACATTCAGGTGCGATCTTCAAAGTATTTCTGTTGCACCAAAACACTCTCATCACTCAGGTGTCCAGAGGTTAGAGATATATCTGATTATCGGTGATACTGCAGATCATCAATAATCGGGTATATATCTGCATTCTCGGTGATACTGCAGATCACCGGTAATCAGATCCTCTCTGTGTTACACCGATCGTTACAGAATGCCAGACCAAAAAATGCAAATGGACGCACACACTGACCGTCTGGGCACACTTACCACTTCGGTGGATACCATCAACCAAGTGCTGGGTAATCACAAGGCGATGATTGGCGCTTTGTCCGGTTCTTTACGAACCCTTCAGACGGCTGTGGATGAGGTGCGATCCCCTCCTAGCACAGACATACGTATGCCTGTACCTGAAAATTTTCTGGTCACAGATCTGGCTTTCGAAATTTTAGGAGTAGAGTGTTATCATACTTTACGTTCAGACCTAGATCTTCAGGAACCATGACCCAAAGGGTCACATTTATTAAGACTTTGTTATCAGGTGATTCTCAGACCTGGGCATACAGTCTGCCCACCGGAGATTTAGCTTTGACCTCCGTAGATGAATTTTTTAAGGCTATGGCAGTAATTTACGACGATCCAGACATTGCCTCGACTTCTGAGCGGAAGCTCAAGTTGTTGCGTCAAGGCAAGAGTCCGGTCGAGGAGTATGCTGCCGAATTTAGGAGGTGGTCAGTTTCAGCCAGGTGGGACACCTATGCCCTTTTGGACTGTTTCTTATCAGGATTATCAGATGAGGTCTCAGACCTTATGTTAAGTCAGCCTGAACCTAAAACCGTCGATGAGGCCATTTCATCGGCCATCAGGATTGATCGCAGATTACGCTATCAAAGGCAGACCCGTGGTAGGAACAATGTTAAAATGGTGTCCTACGCTGCACCTCCTGTGACTCCATCTCCTCCTGTTTCACCTCCACCCGAGCCAATGCAGATTGGTCGGTCAAGACTGTCTCAAGTGGAGCGGAGACGCAGGATTTCTGAGCAATAGGCGTACAGCTCTTACCCCTGGAGGATAAACGGTTACTTCTTCCTTGTATGATTACATGGGATGATAAATCTGAAATCTCTGAGGCCTTCATTGATTCAGGCTCAGCGGCTAATTTTATGGATTACGAATTTGCAAAGAAATTGGGTATTCTGCTCACCCCGGTAAAACCACCCCTCCAGGTTACGGCAGTGGATGATTCACCCCTGCAGCGTAACCATCCTCTGTCCCAGACACCAGAGGTGGAAGTCACTATAGGGGTGCTGCATAGAGAGAAATTGCAGTTTTTTGTGTTGCGCATGACAACCTCTACAGTCATCCTTGGCATGCCGTGGTTACACCTTCACTCCCCTCAGATAAATTGGGCCACTGGTCAGCTAACGAGCTGGTCAGCCCATTGTTTTCGTCATTGTTTAGTGAAAGTGACCTTAGGCCAGACCAGGATTCATGTGGAGGGAGTTCCGAAACAATATGCTGAGTTTTCGGACGTGTTTTGTCCCAAAGCTGCAGATAAACTACCTCCGCATCGCCCTTTCGATTGTCCCATTGATCTCCGATCAGGTTGTATGCCCCCTAGAGGTCATCTCTACAATTTGTCTGGGCCAGAAAAGCTGGCCATGCAAGAATACATCCGTGAAAACTTAGCTAAGGGATTCATTCGCCCTTCCCGGTCGCCTTTTTTGTAAAAAGAAAGACGGAGGCCTTCGGCCATGCATTGATTACCGGGGACTGAATAAGATCACAGTTAAAAATCGTTATCCGTTACCTTTGATAGACGATTTATTCACCCAAGTCACCAATGCTAAGATTTTTTTCGAAATTGGATTTGAGGGGTGCATACAACCTGGTGCGGATCAGAGAGGGCGATGAATGGAAGACGGCCTTTAACACACCCGACGGGCATTACGAGTACCTGGTGATGCCCTTCGGGTTGTGTAACGCCCCGGCTGTCTTTCAGGAACTCATCAATGAAGTTTTCAGAGAGGTGTTAGGTAAATTTGTCTTAATTTACCTGGATGATATACTAATCTTTTCAGACAACCTCTCTGAGCACAGGTCTCATGTCAAATTCGTGCTGCACAGGCTTAGACAAAACAGACTTTATGCCAAATTGGAGAAATGTATTTTTGAGGTGACATCTGTCGCTTTTCTGGGATATATAATTTCCACCTCGGGCCTTTCTATGGATCCCGCCAAAGTCTCTGCTGTCCTGGAATGGCCTCAACCAGTAGGCTAATTACTATAGAAAGTTCATAAAGGGGTACTCCAAAGTTGTAGCACCCCTCACCAGTCTCACAAAGAAAGGGGCAGATACCAACCACTGGTCCCCCGAAGCCCTAGCTGCTTTCTCCACTTTGAAAGAACTGTTTTGCTCGGCACCCATTTTGAGACACGTAGACACCTCTTATCCATTTATTGTGGAGGTTGACGCCTCTGAAGTTGGGGTAGGGGAGGGCTGTCTCAACCCTCTGGGCTGCAGGGAAGGTTACACCCGTGTGCCTATTTTTCTCGGAGGTTTTCCCCAGCAGAGAAAAACTACGATATAGGCAACAGGGAGCTCCTGGCCATTAAATTGGCCTTTGAGGAATGGCGTCATTGGCTAGAAGGAGCAGAACATACGATTACAGTTTACACTGACCACAAAAATTTGGAATACATTGAGGGGGCTAAGAGATTGAGTCCCCGACAGGCCCGGTGGTCACTGTTTTTCTCGAGATTTAGATTTGTAATTACGTATACTCCGGGTAGTAAAAACATTAAGGCGGATGCCTTGTCCAGATGTTTTGAGCCAGAGACAGCACAGCCCTCAGACCCAGAGACCATTGTCCCACAGAGTTTTGGCAAGGCTTGGTGTACAGAGGCGCCAGAGTAGAATAAAAATGTTTAAAAACCGTCTAAAAGAGGGGGATGTTCAGGTGGACTTACCTCCCTCAAAAATATAGAACTCAATTGAGTCACAATATATCAATACAAAACACGTTTTATTTAACTCCACTTAGTGCAACGCGTTTCGCAGGTGTAGTCCTGCTCCATCAGGCAAACAGGAGTATAACTCAATTAGTCTAGATGCAGAAGTAAGCGCTCACACTAGACCCATGTTTGTGAGTATTTCTTAATATTTTGCTTTAAACCACAACCAACTTAACAATACTACACCATATTGGGCTCTCGATTTCTCTTTGTTCTTCCAAGCACATTGTCCCACAGAGAGTTGTGCTGGGAGTCACTGAAACATGGAAAGACCGGACGGAGATTTTAAGTCCATTCCAGCAGGATGTCCCTGAGGGGAAGCCTGAAGGGGTTATGTTTATACCACTGCCATTTCGCCTCCAGATTTTGCAATTGTTCCACTCGCACAAGAATGCTGGGCATCCGGGGGCTTCCAGAACACAAGACTTGGTTGCTAGGTGTGCTTGGTGGCCTTCTCTGGCAACAGACTGCAAGGAGTATGTTAGAGAATGTGCAGTGTGTGCTAAAAGCAAACCCTCCCGTCTGGCACCTGTGGGAACGTTGCAGCCTTTGCCCACCCCGAGTGAACCGTGGACCCATTTGTCCATGGATTTTGTGGGTGAGCTTCTGAGGTCAGAAGGCATGTCGGTCATTTGGGTGGTAGTCGACCGTTTCAGTAAAATGGCCCATTTTGTGCCCTTGAAAGGACTCCCCTCGGCCCAGGAGTTGGCCGATCTTTTCTTCATCCACGTTTTCCGACTGCATGGCATTCCGGAAAACATAGTGTCAGATCGGGGAGTCCAATTTGTTTCCAGATTTTGGAGGGCATTTTGTCATCAAATGGGCATGGAACTGTCATTTTCGTCGGGCTACCACCCACAGACTAATGGTCAGACGGAGAGGGTTAATCAGTCGCTGGAACAGTTTTTAAGGTGTTATGTTGCGGATGCGCAAAATGATTGGGTCAATTTCTTGCCATATGCAGAATTTGCACACAATAATTTGAAAAGCTCTTCCTCTGGATTTTCTCCATTTCAGGTGGAAAGTTGCCTAAGTTCTCCCCATTACCAGTAGCTTCCACTCCGTTTCCAGCTCTGGAGGCTTGGCAAAAATCATTTAAAACCATTTGGGGAATCGTAAAAAGTAATTTGGGGAAGGCTTTTCAAAGTCAGAAAGGTCAAGCTGACAAAAGACGGTCCTTTGAGTGGAAGTTCCGACCAGGAGACCTGGTCTGGGTCTCCACACGTCATTTAACCCTGAAACAACCCTCGCCCAAGTTAGGTCCCTTTGTTTGTGGGCCCTTTTCCTGTGACCAGGAAGATCCACAATGTTACTTATGCCATTGATCTTCCTGCCAGCATGCGTGGTGTAAGATCTTTTCATGTGTCCCTGCTTAAACCAGCAGTCCATGTGGGTGCCACTCCTCCTCCTCCTGTGATCGTAGACGACCAACCTGAGTACGAAGTAGAAAAATTTTTAGACTCACGGGTAGTGCAGAACTCGGTACAGTATCTAGTGGACTTGGAAAGAGTATGGTATTGAGGAGAGAACATGGGTACCTGATTGCCGCATGCATGCGGATGAATTAAAGAAGGAATTCCACGCTCTACATCCTGAGAAACCGGGTAGGAGTTGTCCGGAGTCCACTCCTCAGGGGGGGGGGGGTACTGTGAGAAAACGCGGAAAAGCCGCCGCAAGTACTCAGAGTAAGGTGGCTGATTCCGCGTTCAACATGACGGCTTGCGCGCAGGGACCTGCATTTACTGGCCTGACGGAACGCTGTTGATGACCACGGAGCTCACACCTTAGTCTAGGAAATTCTGTTATCATCTGTGTTATTATCTAGACCAGTTTCCAAGGTGTTGATGACCACGGAACTCACACCTTAGTCTAGGAATTGTTGTTTATTTGTTATGACCTTCTGCTTCCCTGACCATTCCTCTGATCTCTGATTTTGTACCTTGTCATTCTGTTACTCTGTTGCTGAACTTGGCTAGTCTCTGGATTCTCTACCCGTCTTCTGTCTCTGTACTTTATCTGTCCGTGTGTTAACGACCTGGCCTGCCCGACCTCGAGAACTATCTCTCCTGTTGAGAGATAGTTCACAGATCTGTCAGTGACACTCCCTCATTGGTGTCACTCACGTTCTGTCCTTCCTACTCCCAGCCTGACTCCTCCCTGCGGGGAGTTCAGACCAAAGGAAGGAACTCGCTGCAATACTCCTTATTGCTTTAGCACCTGACATTCAGGTGCGATCCTCAAAGTATTTCTGTTGCACCAAAACACTCTCATCACTCAGGTGTCCAGAGGTTAGAGATATATCTGATTATCGGTGATACTGCAGATCATCAATAATCGGGTATATATCTGCATTCTCGGTGATACTGCAGATCACCGGTAATCAGATCCTCTCTGTGTTACACCGATCGTTACAAGCAGTAGTTCTAAGTATTCAGTTTGATCTGTATAAGTCCTTCTGGTGCTATGCACTCCACTGCGCGCTCCTCCAGAAACCTAGAACAACATCTCCACATAGTGTGATACTGTATAACCATTCAATAATCATCAATACTCCATGGTGCGGGTGCGAGTGATAACAGTGTCCACACGTGATCCCCACTACCCTAGAGGTCAAAAGGCTCACCAGATGTAGACCACCGTGATTCAGGTGGCAATCTCGCATTCACAAATATGTATCACTCAGGACATCAGTGATCATATCCAGTTCCAATATAAAAATCCTTTAATAAAAGTATAAAACAATATCATCGCGCAGCATGTCAATCCAAACTAAGTACACACTGCGCCTCTTGCGCACTTAGGTAACTTACAGACTCCCTTTAGGGATGGAATAGCATGTCACAGTGGCAAGTCTCTCCAGCCTCAGATGCGTCAATGTATCTTATCTTACGGCTGGCGTACTGGCACGCTAGCCCCTGATGAGTCCTGGTGGCGAAACGCGTAGGGCGGAGCCAGTACGCCTGACGTAGGTCACGTGGGTCGGAGTGCGGAAGTCTGTAGTCTCGGGAGCCTGAACAGCGAGACGCCACAGAGAGGCCATTGACGCATCTGAGGCTGGAGAGACTTGCCGCTGTGACACGCTATTCCATCCCTAAAGGGAGTCTGTAAGTTACCTAAGTGCGCAAGAGGCGCAGTGTGTACTTAGTTTGGATTGACATGCTGCGCGATGATATTGTTTTATACTTTTATTAAAGGATTTTTATATTGGAACTGGATATGATCACTGATGTCCTGAGTGATACATATTTGTGAATGCGAGATTGCCACCTGAATCACGGTGGTCTACATCTGGTGAGCCTTTTGACCTCTAGGGTAGTGGGGATCATGTGTGGACACTGTTATCACTCGCACCCGCACCATGGAGTATTGATGATTATTGAATGGTTATACAGTATCACACTATGTGGAGATGTTGTTCTAGGTTTCTGGAGGAGCGCGCAGTGGAGTGCATAGCACCAGAAGGACTTTGACTATTTCACAGGAGGAACCACAGCGCACTCAGTGGACTTTGTGTAACATTTATGGTGATATTCATGTCAATTTGAATGATTTGTTTTTTTGCACTGTTAGGGAATTGATCAGTACTAGGCAGCGCAGCAACTTTAAAAGTGAGAGTTTGATTTGTATGTTGTTTATAGGTAAAGCCCTAAGCTTATTTGGGGCCTAACCCCATGTATATTGGATTGGGTGCGTCCAAAACAGTCTGTTCCATTACCTTCTATGGTAAAAATTATGCAAGGAGGTGCCACAACTGTGATACAATGTGTAGTGAGTGGAGGAAAGTAATAGGAACAATCTTACCTTGTGATAAGAGGTTAAGAATTTTATTGCTAGACACCAATAAAAAAGGCAACGCATTTCATGGGACCTGTCCGCTTCCTCATGTCAATACGAGACAGTGTCTAAGCTGTGTATCTCTGTTTCAGAGCGCCAAATCAGGTGAAAATTAGGTATTCTAAGTAACAACAATATATTTATGATATAGAAAGAATTCCCTGGACCTATTATGATTTCTCCAAAAACATCCCTAGTAAAATTTGCAAAAGTAGGTATACATTTTCTGCCCATGACCATTCTGAGTTTTCATTTAAATTTCATAACTAAGAATAACCACATTCTGCACAAGGGCAAATTAAACAGCATCTTAAGGAATTAGTTTTGTTCACAGATTTTTTTTTTCCTTCTTTCTCTTGAAAAAAGTCATAGCCTCTAAGCTGAGTGAATGATCTATTCCAAATATATATATATATATATATATATATATATATATATATATATTTATATTTTTTTTTATTTATCTATTGAATTTCTTTGTTTATGCTTTTATATTGATTGCCCAGATCGTAGACATCTGGTGATATCCTTTTTGCTGCTTGTGGTGCATTTTAACTTACTGTACTAGTAAAGATTTATATCTACAACTAATGTGTCAGCAACTGTGTATCATGCCTTCATAGTTCTATGAATGTTTTAGCCTATTGCATGAATTAGCTCTTCAACCTCAAAACTATCATGCCTCTTTGTCATACATCTACATACATTTGTTAAGAATCTTCCATCATATCTCCTGGATTTATTCCATTCATTGTCCAAACTTTGGGGTAGAGAATACCTCCTATTGGCTGGCTCACATACACATCAATCTCACAAGGTCAATACTTAGGTTAATCCTGCAATAATTGGTCTGCCAAGGAAGGGGAGGGGGCATAGATTGGTATATCCTTGGAAGGTATTAAAGAAAAGTGGTGTTTGGGGGGTTTCCCAGGCACTGACTTCCTTCTGAAAGACTGTTTTAATTAGAGACTTCATGCTATTCTGGAATGCCTTTATATTATCTACAAGGATGCATTGATAGTAGTTTTTTCCCATTCAAGTTATATACAGTGCATCTGGAAAATATTCACAGCGCATCACTTTTCCCACATTTTATGTTACAGCCTTATTCCAAAACTGATTGAGGCCTGGTGCATACCCGAGGAGTTTTTGAGCATTTTGAGTTTTTGAAACCTCCTGCTAATGTTATCCTATATGTCTATGCACACTGGAGCGATTAGGTTTTGTAAAAACTCCCATAGCTTTACATTGGGAAGAGCTTTTGAAACCTCTAGCGTTTGGGGAGCTTTTCTGGTGTGTCTCAGCCCTAAATTATTTTTTTCCTCAGGCTTCTACACACAACACCCCATAATGACAACATGAAAAAGTTTACTTAAAGTTTTAGGAATTTTTTTTTCAAATAAAAACATCGAGAAAGCCCATTTACATAAGTATTCATCACCTTTGCTATAAAGCTCAAAATCTCAGGTGCACCCTGTTTTCCCTGATCATCCTTTAGATGTTTCTGCAGCTTCATTGGAGTACACCTGTGGTAAATTCAGTTAACAGGACATGATTTGTAAAGGAACATACATGTCTATATCATGTAAGGTCCCACAGTTGACAATTCGTGTCAGAGCACATACCAAGCATGAAGTCAAAGGAACTGTTTGTAGACCTCCGAGACAGGATTGTCTCGAGGCACCAATCCAGGAAAGGTTACAGAAAAATTTCTGCTGATTTGCAGGTCCCAATGAGCACAGTGTCCTCCATCATCCGTAAGTGAAAGAAGTTCAAACCCACCAGGACTATTTCTAGAGCTGGCCAGCCTTTTAAACTAAAACTGGGGGAGAAGGGTCTTAGTCAGGAAGGTGACCAAGAACCCGATGGTTGCACTGTCAGAGCTCCAGAGGTCCTCTGTGGAGAGAGGAGAACCATCCAGAAGGACAACCATCTTTGAAACAATCCACCAATCAGGCCTATATGGTACATTGGCCAGATGCAAGCCACTCCATAGTAAAAGGCCCATAGCAGACCACCTGGAGTTTTCCAAAAGGCACCTGAAGGACTGTCAGACCATTAGAAACAAAATTATCTGGTCTGATGAGAAAAATATTGAACTCTTTGGTGTGAATGCCAGGCATCATGTTGGGAAGAGACCAGGTACTCATCACCACATCAATATCATCCCTACAGTGAAGCATGGTGGTGGCAGCATCATGCTGTGGGGATGTTTTTAAGTGGCAGGAACTGGAAGACTAGTCAGGATAAGGGAAAGATGACTTGAGCAATGTACAGAGACATCCTGGATGAAAACCTGATCCAGATCGCTCTAGAACTAGGACTGCGGCGAGTCTTCTGGGAGCACATTCTCACTTAAGAAGTTCATAATTTTTACAAACACCCCCCCCCCCCCCCCCCCCCCAACTTCATTTTGAAGACAAAATATACCGAAATATAGTTAGCATTTTTAAATGTGTTTCTTTGATGGATTAACAGTGGCTTACAATAATTTTTATATTTTACAATAATTAACAGTCCAACAGAAAGGAAAATAAAATATGGTCAAGGGAATAAAATACAATTGGTGTACACCGTCAACCATTCTTACATAGCTACTCAGTGCTAAGGCCAAGACCTCACTAGCATATATCATATTTACTACTTTAAGTAAAATATAATCTATATAAAGCTCTGCCAAGAAATATCTAACATTAGAAATCCTAGTTAGCAATTAGCTCTTTAAACTTTAATCTGTCACACCTCACTGACATACCTTTACTGAAATTTGTAAAGAATCATCCATCATACCTCCAGGGCTCATCCCACTTACTGTTCAAATTGCCAAGGTTGCCCTGAAAAGAGAGATTAAGGAAGGCAATATTTAAAGTGGCAGCATTATATTAAAAACAGAGCATTAATTTGGCTTACAAGTCTTGACCCTTTTCTATAAAAGGATCTAGAGATATCTGTGAGATGAACACAATTGCTGAGTTCAATTAGCCCTTATGAACAATATCCATATACATAAAGGTCCTTTTACTGTAGTACTTGAAACATCCATTTATTGCACCATATACACAGAACACTCTTCTGTCCTGTGCCCTGATGAAGGGGACCCCTGGTGCAAACAAAACAATTGTCAGTGAATGGCCATGAACATATCTATGCATATAAAAGGTAGAAAACCGAGAGCCCAATATAGTGTAGTATGTATTGGAGGATGGAAAAGGTAATATGAAACGTAAGTCATATACTTACAAACCAGGGTTACCTTCAAGGCAACCACTGAAAAGGCAGGTGGGGAGAACAAGCCTGTCCCCACTCAGGAATAAGACGTCGCTCTCTGTGGATAGGGAAAAAAGAGGGTGTAGCACCCTTACACCAAGGGTGGAAATCTTGATATGTGGCGATGTACAGACGCGCCAGTAGGATAAAAGTCACTAAAAATGTTTAAAACGTTCGGGATGCGGAGGTGGACCAGCCAACCCAAAAACAGACAAAAGTACTGTCGATTAAAGTTGTAGACAATTTATTCACAAACTCCTATAACAAGTTGCTACTTGTTATAGGAGTTTGTGAATACATTTTCTACAACTTTAATCGACAGTACTTTTGTCTGTTTTGGGTTGGCTGGTCCACCACCGTATCCCGAATGTTTTAAACGTTTTTAGTGACTTTTATCCTGCTGGCGCCTCTGTACATCTCCACATATCTATTCATATGGAACAATAAACAGATGTTTCAAGTACTACAATGAGCAGACCTTTATGGATATTGTCTATGGATTGCTGAGGGTCTTGCATTTGGGAACCCACAGGAGTGCGATCCAGTGTGTGAATGTTTGCACTTACAGTGGGATGCAAAAGTTTGGGCAACCTTGTTAATCGTCATGATTTTCCTGTATAAATCGTTTGTTGCGACGCTAAAAAATGTCAGTTATATATATCATATAGGATACACACTCAGTGATATTTGAGAAGTGAAATTAAGTTTATTGGATTTACAGAAAGTGTGCAATAATTGTTTAAATAAAATTAGGTCGGTGCATAAATTTGGGCACTGTTGTCATTTTATTGATTCCAAAACCTTTAGAACTAATTATTGGAACTCAAATTGGTTTGGTAAGCTCAGTGACCCCTGACCTACATACACAGATGAATCAAATTATGAGAAAGAGTATTTAAGTGGGTCAATTGTAAGTTTCCCTCCTCTTTTTCTCTGAAGAGTAGCAACATGGGGGTCTCAAAACAACTCTCAAATGACCTGAAGACAAAGATTGTTCACCGTCATGGTTTAGGGGAAGGATACAGAAAGCTGTCTCAGACATTTCAGCTGTCTGTTTCCACAGTTAGGCACATATTGAGGAAATGGAAAACTACAGGCTCAGTTCAAGTTAAGGCTCGAAGTGGCAGACCAAGAAAAATCTCGGATAGACAGAAGCGACGAATGGTGAGAACAGTCAGAGTCAACCCACAGACCAGCACCAAAGACCTACAACATCATCTTGCTGCAGATAGAGTCACTGTGCATCATTGAACCATTCAGCGCACTTTACACAAGGAGATGCTGTATGCAGAGGAAGCCTTTTCTCCGCCCTCAGCACAAACAGAGCCACTTGAGGTATTTGGACAAACCAGCTTGATTTTGGAATAAGGTGCTGTGGACTGATGCAACTAAAATTTAGTTATTTGGGCATAACAAGGGGCATTATGCATGGAGGAAAAACAACACAGCATTCCAAGAAAAACACCTGCTACCTACAGTAAAATATGGTGGTGGTTCCATCATGCTGTGGAGCTGTGTGGCCAGTGCAGGGACTGGGAATCTTGTCAAAGTTGAGGGACGCATGGATTCCACTCATTATCAGCAGATTTTGGAGACCAATGTTCAGGAATCAGTGACAAAGCTGAAGCTGCATCGGGGCTGGATCTTTCAACAAGACAGCGACCGTAAACACTGCTCAAAATCCACTAAGGCATTCATGTAGAGGAACAAGTACAACGTTCTGGAATGGCCATCTCAGTCCTCAGACTTAAATATAATTGAAAATCTGTAGTATGAGTTGAAGAGAGCTGTCAATGCTTGGAAGCCATCAAACCTGAATGAACTACAGATGTTTTGTAAAGAGGAATGGTCCAAAATGCCTTCAACCAGAATCCAGACTCTCATTGGAACATAAAGGAAGCGTTTAGAGGCTGTAATTTCTGCAAAAGGAGGATCTACTAAACGTGGAGACGGGACGCCGAACCCCACAGTGGAGGTGACACTGCTAGGCCGGTATTGAGCCTGATATGCTTGCAAATTTACTAACTAAGTGAGTGCAATTCTACGCAGGGCAGTGGCCATTTGTTTTATGGTTTTACGCTATGTGCTGTTTTATTGTTGATTTTTAAAGTGTTACTTGGATTAAAGCCGATGAAAGCTTACTACCACAGATGCTGGCTGTGTGTTTATGCGATAGACCCACCTGTCAGGTGGAGTAGATCTGGTGAGCCTTTATTTCTTAAGGGGATCGAGTGGATAAGCACCAGGAGTGAACACACGAGTGGAGCACTGATTTTGCACCCGGGTGATTGTAAATGAAAAATTTTGCAAATATAGCAGTAATGCACTATGTTTAGGTCTCTTTGATTTTACAGGTGCTAGTTCAAAAGAAGAGGAGCGCTGTCATATTATAGACTTTAGAAAACTAACACTGCACATCACTCTGAACACACCATCCCCACTGTCAAATATGGTGGTGGCAGTATCATGTTCTGGGGGTGCTTCTCTTCAGCAGGGACAGGGAAGCTGATCAGAGTTGATGGGAAGATGGATGGAGCCAAATACAGGGCAATCTTGGAAGAAAACCTCTTGGAGTCTGCAAAAGACTTGAGACTGGGGCGTTGGTTCACCTTCCAGCAGGACACCGACCCTAAACATAAAGCCAGGGCAACAATGGAATGGTTTAAAACAAAACATATCCATGTGTTAGAATGGCCCAGTCAAAGTCCAGATCTAAATCCAATCGAAAATCTGTGGCAAGATCTGAAAACTGCTGTTCACAAACGCTGTCCATCTAATCTGACAGAGCTGGAGCTGTTTTGCAAAGAAGAATGGGCAAGGATTTCAGTCTCTAGATGTGCAAAGCTGGTAGAGACATACCCTAATAGACTGGCAGCTGTAATTGCAGCAAAAGGTGGTTCTACAAAGTATTGACTCAGGGGGGCTGAATAATTACGCACACCCTACTTTGCAGTTATTTATTTGTAAAAAATGTTTGGAATCATGTATGATTGTCATTCCAATTCTCACGTGTACACCACTTTGTATTGGTCTTTCACGTGGATTTCCAATAAAATTGATTCATGTTTGTGGCAGTAATGTGACAAAATGTGGAAAACTTCAAGGGGGACGAATACTTTTGCAAGCCACTGTACATGGTGATCTGCCAGCTCAATCAGGGAAAGGAGAATTGGTGGTGTCAAGTTGCCTGGTGTGGTGGGGGACGGCCCGAAGTGTCCCAACGTGTGAATAGACCTGAGTGGTGGTCTTTCAATCTGGTGAGTGTCAGCTCACAGGGTGTTGGTGGAGGTAGTAGGAAGATTTGGCAAGAACCAGTGAAGATTGCACAAGTAGTTACCTTAGGGACTGAACTTTTTTAAAATTTATGTCAAGGTGGTATATTACTATTCATTTTTAATTTATGGGCTTGTAATTATTGATGGACGGAAAACTGAAAAAATGCACCTTGATTTCCAATAAAATATTGGCGCCATACACTGTACTAGGGACATTTTTTAAGCGTTGCAATAACTGGGACAAACGGGCAAATAAAATGTGTGGCTTTTATCCACAGTAGAACGTTTTATTCTAACACTATAATGGCCAAAAACTGAGAAAGAATGCATTTTTTTCTTATTATTCATGTTAAAATGCATTTAGGATAAAATAATTCTTAGCATACTGTACCTCCCAAAGAAAGCCTAATTGCCAGGGGTGTAGCAATAGGGGTTGCAGACGTTGCGACCGCATCAGGGCCCTTGGGCTAGAGGGGCCCTTTACCTCCCTCAACTACAGTATTAGCTCTCTATTGGTCCTGTGCTCATAATAATCACTTCTAAAGATACTGTGAATATACTGTGAATAGTGGTAATCATTAAAGAGGAGCTGTTAGGTATAGGGTCTCAGAGAAAAAAAACACATATATCAGTAGCTAAATATTGGCTGTACTTACATTACATATGCATTTCACTGTCCACGTTTGGATTTCACAGAATTTTTATATAGTATTTGGAGAAAATGATGCTCCTGACAGCTCACGGCAGGTTCCATGTTTGTCTGTCTCCTATGAAGCCAATTGTGATGTCATATCCTCCCTGCTTCCTGATGATTGGACTCACAAAAAAGATCCTAATGGTTCATGATGGACAACACTACTGTGCAGTGAATATTAATTAGCTATGTGGCTAGGAACAATAGCGGACTCATGCAGTATACTCTAACGGAACATGTGCCCTGTGATTTTTCAGTGCTGTGAGTTTAGGCTGCTGTTACAAGCTGCTGTAACATGAGCCTGTAACTTCTCACTGTGAAAGCAGCCTTAGGGCGGGATAGGGAAATGAAGTGGGAGGACCCAAGGTAGTGCATTGGGGAGAAGACGCAGCCCCAGAATGCTTTGCAGTATCTGTTATGCGTCCTGCGGCCTTCTTAGGAGCTTGGGAATAACCAGCCTTGCTGTTCAGCACACATCAAAGTAAGAGAGATTTTTAACTTCAGTATTGCCTTTTTGGCTTCCTTCTAAACTGTTTAACACAGGAGAATAGAGGTTTAAATTAGCTTTTGCAGACTGCCAGTTACTCTTTAACAATCTGTTTCCCATCCCCTTCTTGCACCTCTGATGCTGTAGTTGCCTCTGGCAGGTTTTGGTACGCTGTATCAATTGTTATGTATAGAGTGCTTGGGGGGTGGGGGGTGGGCATTGTAAAACTTGCATCGGGGCCCACAGCTCCTTAGCTACGCCACTGCTAATTGGTGGTGAGTAAAAAAAGATATAGATCATAATGCTGTGATTAGTAGTAATTAAGTTATTGGCAAAAGAAAGGGAGGAGCGCTGACAGGTGAAAATTGCTCTGGTCCACAAGGGGAAAAAACCCTCAGTCATCAAGGGGTTAATGGCTTGGAGAACTTCGAAAAAGGATATTTCAGAGTTGAGAGTATCAGAGCTACCTTGCGGGACGGAAGGTAGGGAGATGGAGGAGAATACGTTTTTGGCAATCTTGCGAGAGAACGATTCCGGTTGTGTGAAATGGGAATTCAGGAAGGAGAAAATTTCACTAATTGTTTTGGGGTTAGCCATAAGTGTGGGTGGGGTGATGGAGGTTTTGTTCTTGAGTTGGTGTGCTAGCAAGGTCAGGGGTTTGTTAGTGTTGTAATAGTAGAACTGACATCTCCAGAGAAGTTGTTTTTCAACCTGTTTGCTGAGTAATAGATCTAATTCTGCCCTGGTCTTATTTCTAAACAGGGCTGTTTTTTAATAATTCAGACCAGGTATGTAAGTTTTGTTGTTCTCCTGTTTGGCTCGCTGGTGCCCAGGGCTGTGGAGTCGGTAAAAAAAATCTTCCGACTCCTCAGTTTATGAAACCACCGACTTGGCTCCAACTCCGACGTCTAATACTTACCAGGGCTGTGGATTTTGTACAAAAATCCTCCGACTCCAACTCCCGACTCCTCAGTTTATGAAATCACAGACTCTAACTCCAACTCCGACTCTGGGTACCCAAAATTGCTCCGACTCCAAAGCCCTGCTGGTGCCTATTGTCTAACTTCACTGTAGAGCAAAGGTTAATTATGTGTTCTGATATTAGAATTAAGTTTTATGTAACTGCATACAGAGGCATAAAGTTCCTATATTTACATCTTCCCACATACCCAGAATACAAAACCTCCATGTAGTAACCATATAAATATGCTATACAATATTAAATATAGCAAATAGTTTTAAATTAGTTCTACAAATAATAAGTGTTGATGTATGAAATATTTAATAAAGATTATAGACATTACCTTGTTTTACTATAGTAACATGTTATAATATGACGCCTTCATCCTCCCACAACTCTCCTACAAGTCCAGGGAATTGCACACAGCTCCCCATCTCCTCTTAACGGGGGAGAGCAAAGGTATAAAGCATCTAGCAAGGAATCAATATTTGATGAGAATTTGCCAGAGGAGCCTAACTTGATGCCTGCTGCCTCCAGATGAAGGGGGATGCATGCTGTCAGACTAGGCCATTAGGAAGAAGCAATTAAAAATAAACATGAAATAAATAATGAGGAGGGTGCTGCAGTTCTGTCCAATAAGTATCTAAGAAGCAGGTTTTTATATGTATTATTTAAAGCATGAAGGTGAAGATGCTCTATAAACATAGCATTTAACAGTCTGGCATGCTGGCAAAAACAAACAGAGAAATGCAACAGCTGCATTGCCAGAGTGCTGAGAAGATCACAGCTGTGCACAAAATAAATATACTGCTTGCATTAGCTGCAGGACCAGCCTTATGCAGCTGTTTTATCTACAGATGTGCAACCTGCTGCATCTGCCCTGACTTATACTACCACAACGCCGTCTATATTATGTAGCATTAAATTGGTTCCCTTCTCTTATTTGGTCTTGACTATGCTGACTTTTATCTTGATTCTGACATATATCTATGATGTGGATGAAATTAAAAGCAGTGTTTAAAATCTGAAATCCAAGTCTATCTTAATGGTTGCACTGTGTAGGATCAAATTTACTTTTCTGTCTTAGTCTGTGGTGTTTAATCCTTCTAGTTTTAATGTTCTTTACAGGAGATTTTACAATTTCCAGCAACAGTAACTTGCAGTGTCATTGTTTCTACCAATTCTGCCCAAAGTGTCAACATTTTGTGTGCCCGGCATTATTTTCCAGCACTGCCTAACTCTCTTAAGCAAGGAGGTCACTAGAGCCTCACAGGTTGCAACTGGACTACTCTTCCACTCCTCCACGACGCCACCCCAAAGCTGGTGGACTTTAAAGACTCTGGGTTTAGGTCTGGAGATATGCTTGGCCAGTCCAGCACCTTTACCCTCAGCTTCTTTAGCAAGGCAGTGGTTGTCTTGAAGATGTGGGGTTGTTGTCATGTTGGAATACTGCCCTGCTGCCCAAGCTCTGAAAGGAGAGAATCATGCTCTGTATTCGTATGCCACAATACATGTCATTCCTGGTTCCCTCAATGAACTGTAGCTTCCCAGTGTTGGCAGCACTCATATAGCTCCAGTCCATGAGACTCCCACCACCATGCTTGCCTGCAGCCAAGACACACTTGTCTTTGCATTCCTCACCTGGTTTTTGCCACAGACACTTAACACCGTCTGAGCCAAATAAGTTTAAAAATGTGGAAAAGTACAAACAGTGGTCGCCAATACCTGATCCCAGGCAAAATTCATAGCAGGGGCAATCAATTAAGATGGATGAGAGGGAAAGCCTCGGAAGAAGCAAAATGGCCATTAGGCTACCGCTCTTTGCCCAGCACCCACTGGCATTCACCTTACTCTGACTGGTAGGACACCTTTAGGCCTAGTTTACATTGGGTGCGTTGAGAAACGTGTAAAAGCGCATGATAAAAAAAAGCTTTAGTTCGCATTTCAGCGTGCTTTTTTAAAGCATGCTTTTGCCTATTGTAGCAGTTGTCAATAAAGCTTTGTTTTCATATGAAAAGTTATTTTTTTTTCAATTAGGGGTAAAAAACACATGCACTTCTATGAGCTAAAAAAGCGCACCCGTTCACTTGCATTGATGTGCGCTTTTCAGCCCAGCGCACAGAAATGCATGCAACACTACATTTTTGTAATGTAGCTCAGCGCAGCGCATAGATGTGAACGAGGCACATTTAACCACTTAAGGACCACGGGATTAAACCCCCCTAGTGACCAGGCCATGTTTTACTAATTAGGCCACTCCAGCTTTAAGGCCCTGCTGCAGGGCTGCACAACTCAGCACACAAGTGATGCCCCCCCCTTTTCTGCCCACCAACAGAGCTTTCTGTTGTGGGCTGTGATCGCTCCCAGGATGTGTAATCGCTTCTCTGCCTCCAGAGGGTGTCCCAAGTACAGCGCTGCCATAGATTGCTGCGCTGTACACAGTAAATAGACGGCGGTTTTGCCTTCTAACAGTCTCCTAGCAGTGATCGCCGCTGGGAGACTGATGACGGAGCGGAGCTCATTCAAGCGCAGATGCACACGCATTGGCGCGCTCAATCTCCTGCAAAACCCCACCCCAGGACTTCACGCCAATTGACGGGGAGTGGTCCTGGAGCTGCCACCGCGTTCACACCTATCAGCGTGAAGCAGTCGGCAAGGGGTTAATTACATGGGAAAATCAATACCTTGCAGAACGCACAGGGCAATGCGATGTGAAAAGCGCACAGAAATGGCCCTGATGTGAGCAAGGCCTTACTCCTCGCACAGCTTTAATGTTTGCATGTATTTGCACTTGTGCTACTGCCAATTCAATGCTTCACTTACACTGCAGTGCCAGACTCATGCTTCTCTTTCATATTATGGCAAAGCTTAAATTTTCAAATTATGCCAAAGTTTAAGTTTATCATGCTCTCATCCAACCTCTCAATATGATGATGAGCACGTATTCTCAATTTCATTGCATTGGCTGACAATGTTGAGACGTGTTTTGAGTGGAACCTGTCTTGTTAAACTGCTGTATGGTCTTGGCCACCATGCTTCAGCTCAGTTTTAGGGTGCTAGCAATCTTCTTATAGCATAGGCCACCTTTATGTAGAACAATACATTTTCTTTCACTTTTCTTGCTGGAGAAAGCCAAGCGGGGACACAGAGGTTGAACAGAACTACTACTTAAAGCTCTTTTGGTAGTGATTTTTGCAGTGTTTTTTGGAGCGATTTTCAGCACTAGCCATCATACAGCGATTGTGATTTGCATGGGTTTTTTTTGTTTGTTTTTTTGGTTCCGGGAAGTAAAATCGCTGCAAAATTGCTTTGTACGAGCAACTGATTTTGCAGCAACCCCATACTTTCTATTGGAGCTCCAAAAAAGATGCAGGACTTGCATTTTGGGGAAATCACAATCTCTCCTGTGGAATCACTTCAACTGACTTTCATTAGCCGAGCGCTTTTGGAATCTCTGGGGATTTCATAGCGTGGCTGAAACAGCTCCTGTGGGTCCCAGCCCTAATGTTGATTTTTGTAGTTCAGTACCACCTAAGTCAAAGGGCTGAAACTAACATGCAACCAGTGAAGTCAAAACACCTGGTCCAAACATTTGTTTTGGGTGAGAAAGAAAGTATTAGACGTAAACCATCTGCCTCATAACCAGGCAAGTAGCCTTCACATACTGCTTACTATAGGTTTTCATTAAATCACATTGCCTTTGTGGTGTATTGCTCTTCACACACAGGATCTGATTCAGAGAGAATGCAATAAGGTCCATTTCTGCCAGGTTCTGCTGGTTACTACATGCCTAATTCAATAAAACTACACGTGTTTTACATCAACACAAGCATGTTATGACTATGCAATACTCATTATGCCCTGCAGCTACCTGAATATACTTGCTCCTTTCCACAACCCAGAAAGAGGAATAAAAACAGTATAATCACCTTTCTTTGGAGGTCTACCAGCCCTGCCCCCTTGCTAGAGAGCTAAATCATCAGAAAAACACACAGAAGAACCTGGGTTAGGTATTCTTAGGCCTGGTGCACACCAAGCGTTTATGGTAGAATTTCCAAAACCTCTGCCGCCTGTGAAAACGCTTGGCTAATGTATCTCAATGGGATGGTGCACACCAGCGGTTTAAGGGTTTTAGCAAAACGCAAACGTGGCTCCTGCAGATGCATTTCTGCCTTAATGTAAAGTATAGTAAAAGCTCAAACTGCTCTGAAAAACGCTAGATCAGAGCGGTTTTCCAGGTGTTTTTGTTACAGAAGCTGTTCAGTAACAGCTTTACTGTAAAAATATATGAAATCTGCTACACAAAAATGCTCCAAAAATTGCTAAGCATGTTTAGAAAACTTCTCTAAACATGCCTAGAATCGCTCTGAAATCTGCTTCAAAAACCTCTAGCGTTTTGCGGATCTGCTAGAGGTTTTTGGTGTGCACTGGGCCTCACTTGAGTAAATCACATGCCCTATGAGAAACCATGAAAAAAGGACTCTCTATTTCTCACGTAATGAAGACTTTTTTTTAGTCGCTAAGATTAATTTTTTATTTCAATACAAAGCTTAACCATACATCTTAAAATGTGATATGTCTCTTTTATACAAAGGACATACAGTTTATTTCCAACTGCAGTGAACGTCTACATATATCTTGTGTTCACGTTATTGGCTTTATATTTTACATAAAATGTGCATCACTTAATGCTGACTGACGCATGTTTCATGTCTTGCCAGATGCTTCCTCTAGAGGCTCCACAAGGACTGTTGTGGGCTGTGATCGCTCCCAGGATGTGTAATCGCTTCTCTGCCTCCAGAGGGTGTCCCAAGTACAGCGCTGCCATAGATTGCTGCGCTGTACACAGTAAATAGACGGCGGTTTTGCCTTCTAACAGTCTCCTAGCAGTGATCGCCGCTGGGAGACTGATGACGGAGCGGAGCTCATTCAAGCGCAGATGCACACGCATTGGCGCGCTCAATCTCCTGCAAAACCCCACCCCAGGACTTCACGCCAATTGACGGGGAGTGGTCCTGGAGCTGCCACCGCGTTCACACCTATCAGCGTGAAGCAGTCGGCAAGGGGTTAATTACATGGGAAAATCAATACCTTGCAGAACGCACAGGGCAATGCGATGTGAAAAGCGCACAGAAATGGCCCTGATGTGAGCAAGGCCTTACTCCTCGCACAGCTTCAATGTTTGCATGTATTTGCACTTGTGCTACTGCCAATTCAATGCTTCACTTACACTGCAGTGCCAGACTCATGCTTCTCTTTCATATTATGGCAAAGCTTAAATTTTCAAATTATGCCAAAGTTTAAGTTTATCATGCTCTCATCCAACCTCTCAATATGATGATGAGCACGTATTCTCAATTTCATTGCATTGGCTGACAATGTTGAGACGTGTTTTGAGTGGAACCTGTCTTGTTAAACTGCTGTATGGTCTTGGCCACCATGCTTCAGCTCAGTTTTAGGGTGCTAGCAATCTTCTTATAGCATAGGCCACCTTTATGTAGAACAATACATTTTCTTTCACTTTTCTTGCTGGAGAAAGCCAAGCGGGGACACAGAGGTTGAACAGAACTACTACTTAAAGCTCTTTTGGTAGTGATTTTTGCAGTGTTTTTTGGAGCGATTTTCAGCACTAGCCATCATACAGCGATTGTGATTTGCATGGGTTTTTTTTGTTTGTTTTTTTGGTTCCGGGAAGTAAAATCGCTGCAAAATTGCTTTGTACGAGCAACTGATTTTGCAGCAACCCCATACTTTCTATTGGAGCTCCAAAAAAGATGCAGGACTTGCATTTTGGGGAAATCACAATCTCTCCTGTGGAATCACTTCAACTGACTTTCATTAGCCGAGCGCTTTTGGAATCTCTGGGGATTTCATAGCGTGGCTGAAACAGCTCCTGTGGGTCCCAGCCCTAATGTTGATTTTTGTAGTTCAGTACCACCTAAGTCAAAGGGCTGAAACTAACATGCAACCAGTGAAGTCAAAACACCCGGTCCAAACATTTGTTTTGGGTGAGAAAGAAAGTATTAGACGTAAACCATCTGCCTCATAACCAGGCAAGTAGCCTTCACATACTGCTCACTATAGGTTTTCATTAAATCAGATTGCCTTTGTGGTGTATTGCTCTTCACACACAGGATCTGATTCAGAGAGAATGCAATAAGGTCCATTTCTGCCAGGTTCTGCTGGTTACTACATGCCTAATTCAATAAAACTACACGTGTTTTACATCAACACAAGCATGTTATGACTATGCAATACTCATTATGCCCTGCAGCTACCTGAATATACTTGCTCCTTTCCACAACCCAGAAAGAGGAATAAAAACAGTATAATCACCTTTCTTTGGAGGTCTACCAGCCCTGCCCCCTTGCTAGAGAGCTAAATCATCAGAAAAACACACAGAAGAACCTGGGTTAGGTATTCTTAGGCCTGGTGCACACCAAGCGTTTATGGTAGCATTTCCAAAACCTCTGCCGCCTGTGAAAACGCTTGGCTAATGTATCTCAATGGGATGGTGCACACCAGCGGTTTAAGGGTTTTAGCAAAACGCAAACGTGGCTCCTGCAGATGCATTTCTGCCTTAATGTAAAGTATAGGAAAAGCTCAAACCGCTCTGAAAAACGCTAGATCAGAGCGGTTTTCCAGGTGTTTTTGTTACAGAAGCTGTTCAGTAACAGCTTTACTGTAAAAATATATGAAATCTGCTACACAAAAATGCTCCAAAAATTGCTAAGCATGTTTAGAAAACTTCTCTAAACATGCCTAGAATCGCTCTGAAATCTGCTTCAAAAACCTCTAGCGTTTTGCGGATCTGCTAGAGGTTTTTGGTGTGCACTGGGCCTCACTTGAGTAAATCACATGCCCTATGAGAAACCATGAAAAAAGGACTCTCTATTTCTCACGTAATGAAGACTTTTTTTTAGTCGTTAAGATTAATTTTTTATTTCAATACAAAGCTTAACCATACATCTTAAAATGTGATATGTCTCTTTTATACAAAGGACATACAGTTTATTTCCAACTGCAGTGAACGTCTACATATATCTTGTGTTCACGTTATTGGCTTTATATTTTACATAAAATGTGCATCACTTAATGCTGACTGACGCATGTTTCATGTCTTGCCAGATGCTTCCTCTAGAGGCTCCACAAGGACAATTTCAGTAATTTTTGAGCCAAGTATACATTTCAAATTTTGCAACTGTTAAACTCAATGAACTCCAGGGTAGATTAACAAATGATGACCTGTAGTGGTCATATATAGAAAATGTCTGCTTGTAAGAGACATACACCTCTGTTTGTTTGGCCATGCAACTAATGTAACATTGAGATGTCAAAATGCAGCTTGCTTCGTACTCCTGTGGGCAGCATCCCACATGCAGTGGCTAAAACATCAGATTAGAACCATAACTAATGTGAACAAAGGTCTCCTGAAAACCCACATTTGCCAAAATAGTGTATAAGTTACAAAGATACAGACTTTGTCTATCTGTAACTTGCTAGAAGTTTTCCCGGGTTCTTCTCAGAGACCTGACTCTTTTGCTGTCCCTTGCAATTTTCTGTCTTGCTTGAAGGGTCACTGGAGGGAGGTCCAATCATTTTAAGCTGTTTTACTTAACTCATTTCCTGCCACCATCCACATCTGTAGTTAAAGACCTGCGTGTTCTATACGTTACTTGCGGACACTAAGCGCGCTCCTGGCAACAGTAGCAAAATTATTGTTGATGTGAAAATGCACAAAAGTCTACAAAATTATGCTGCAGGGTTGTAAGTTATTTTCCTGCATAAGAAAAGAAGGCATTAGATGTGAACAAGCCCATTGGCTTACATCGACTAAGTTCTAATGCAAATTTGCATGTGTAACGATTGGTGTCAACATGCAGAGAGAATCTCATTATTGGTGATCTGCAGTATCACCAAGAATGCAGATATATACCTGATTATTGATGATCTGCAGAATCACCGATAATACAGATATATTGCTAACCTCTGGACACCTATAAATGTGTGAGCGCTTGGTGTAACAGTAGTACTTTGAGTAATGCACCTGAGGTGCAGGTGATTGAAGGCAGTATGAGCAATACTGCACTTGAAAGTACAGAAACCTTCCAGTAGCTTGAGACTCTCCAAGGGGTGGAGTCAGGCTGGAAGTAGGAAGGACCAGAGAGTGAGTGACACCTGAAGGTGGATGTCACTGACTGATCTGGAGACTATCTCTTAAAGGGAGAGATAGCTCTCGAGGTCGGGCAAGCCAGGTCGGCAACACACGGTCAGATAAAGTACATAGACAGAAGGCTGATTCGGTATCCAAGGCTAGCAGGGTTTGGCAACAGAGTATCAGATATGCGAGGTACCGAATCAGAGGACAGAGGAGTAGTCAGGAAAGCAATAAGTCATAACAGATATCAAACAATGCCTAGTCTGGGTGTAAGGTCCTTGGTCTCTACACCCTGGAACTAGTCTGATGTATAACAGAATGATCGCACAAGTTCCCTAGTTTTGGGTGTGAGGTCCGTGGTCTCAGCACCCTGGAACTAGTCTGGAGTATAACACAAATGAAAATACAAGCTCCCTAGTCTGGGTGTGAGGTCCGTGGTCTCTACACCCTGGAACTAGTCTAAGCATAAACAGAATAGCAATACAAGTAATCTGGCTCAGTGTGAATTCCCAGGTCCACCTGGTTCAAACACACTGTAGGATCTGACTAAGGTCTGAGTGCTTCCACGTAGTGTTTGCAATGGCAGACCACTTGAGACTGGCCAGCAGTAAGTATATATGGAGTAGTGCTCTCCAGCACCACCCCTAATTGATCAACCAATAGTATCCTGCTCTGGAGTCAGCTGATCGGTGTGATCAGCTGACTTCTCCTGGCCCAGTATAAGAGTTCTGCCTCTCAGCGCGTGTATTCCTAAGCCTGTGTGCACTAACAGACCCAGCCACACCAGACACACACTGCTGCGTGCAAACCGGCCGCGCTGGACGTGGAACCAGCCGTCTTACTGTTGCTACGTGCGGCGGCTTTTCCGTGTTCTGCCCTGTTACCAAACGCACGCCTCCGTGTGCAAACCGCCGCATTGGACGCGGAAACAGCCGCCTCCTCAGCAGCACACGCGGCGGCTTTTCCGCGATCTCTCACAGCATGCAGGAAAATGAATGTTAATGTATGCTGATACTGTATTAACTATAGATGACACAAAATAGGAGAGATTTACATAATAAAGTGTGCTGAGTTCACATCAAGTACACAGTCGTGTGCACAATAGATCTAATTCCTCTGCACATGGCTCGATGCTTACAGCCATCTAAACCCA
Source organism: Hyperolius riggenbachi (assembly GCF_040937935.1). Taxonomy (NCBI): domain Eukaryota; kingdom Metazoa; phylum Chordata; class Amphibia; order Anura; family Hyperoliidae; genus Hyperolius; species Hyperolius riggenbachi. The sequence goes on along the minus strand of NC_090655.1, from coordinate 189,542,456 downwards.
TAATCAAAAATCACACAGCAGGGACGCTGTTCCTCACATGTAGCAGAACTCATGGAAAAGCATGTGATCAGTTTTATCAGGTGGTAGATTTGCAAAGGTTTAAGTTGCTTGTTATGATCATCTTCTTTTGCAGGAAGTGATCAAATGAAAACTTTAACCACTTGAGGACTGCAGTGTTAAACCCCCCTAAAGACCAGGCCATTTTTTGCTAAATTGGCCACTGCAGCTTTAAGGCCTCGCTGCAGGGCAGCACAACTCAGCACACAAGTGATCCCCCCCCCCTTTTCTCCCCACCAACAGAGTTCTCTGTTGGTGGGGTCTGATCCTTGCCAGGATGTCTATTATTATTTTTTTTATATAAATATCTATTCTATTATTATTATTTTTTTTTTCAACATTGAAATTTTATTGAAGAACAAGTGTACATACAGAATATAATAGTTTACAGGGTCATTGGTATCAGTCTCAATAAAACATGTGAGCGAGGTACAGGTGAAGACTTAAAATTTTAAGTTCTGAATTCTGGGTTCCGAGGTGTCAGCACAGAGCTGCAGCATTCAGTATGCTAAATCATACGAAAAAGGGAGCCAGCTTCGGCCCCCAAAGTGTGTCCAGTAAGGTCACATTTGGGGGAATTTATCAGCCCAGGGTGACCAGATTTTGTCAAACCGATCCTCATCATCATACAGAGCAGCCGTAATATTTTCCATCCAGAAATATTCATTAATTTTGTGCTTCAAAGCTACTTTTGGTATGGTGGCGGATTTCCACTCCTTGGCTATGATAGCTTTAGCTGCATTGCAGAAGTGCACCAATAGTTTATTATTGAATTTAGTGAGAAGAGGATCAGCCCTGCCAAAAAGGGCCACCCATGGGTCGGCTGCCACGTCCCTTCCCAAAACTGAAGAGGCTAGGCGAAAGCATGCCATCCAGAACTCTTTTACCACAGGGCAGAACCACCAACAATGGGCTTGATCGGCCCGCATATTACAGCTTCTGAAGCATAGGTCTGTAGGAGAAATACCTCTTTTAAAGAGTATTGAGGGGGTTCTGTACCAATCGTATAGTATTTTATATCCCCTTTCTCTAGTTAGGCTGTTCTTGCAAGGTCCAGGAATATAGCTTCCCATTCTTCCAGGGACCATACCTTTTGAAGTCTCTCCTGCCATCTTATCATGGCTGGGGAGATTTCTTCCAGACGTTGGTACCAGAGCTCATGGTAAAATAGAGATATCAAACCAGGTGTATGTTCATACGAGTGGAATTCCCTAGCAATAGATAATGGAGAGGTCTCAAGGCCCTCCACTGCGCAGCCCTGAGCAAAGTGCCTAAGTTGTAGGTATCGGAAAAAGTCTGATAGCTGAAGGTGGAATTTGGATTTTAATTCGAGCCATGATAAGATCCTGCCTTCGAGGGCGATGTCTTCAGGGCCGGATTTGTACTTTCCAGTGCCCTAGGCCTGCTGTCATCTACCCCCCCCCCCCCCCCTGCCACCACCACCACTACCAAAAAACATTCTGACCAACACTGACTATCGATCATTGGTTTGAATGGGCTCATTTCAGTTGTGCTGCTCTGCCTCCCATTCAGCCAAGAATCAGAGGATGCTCTGTCTGCTCAATAATTCCTGCAATTTGTGCTCCTGCCCGAAAGTGCACAGCAGCCAATAGTGTTCTGGGAATGCATACTTGAGAAATGACGCTGATATATATACTTGTCAAGAATGCATAACACTATACTGGCGTTGGTTGCTGTGCACATCTGGGCAGGAGCAGAAAACTTGCGCAAGTCGCAAGTGGCCAGAGCATGCGCTGCTTCTTTGTCCTCTGTGCGACTGGCTGCAGTCAGAGCCACAAACAGGTGACAGGGAGCGTGAGTGGCCAGAGCATGCGCTGCTTCTTTGTCCTCTGTGCGACTGGCTGCAGTCATAGCCACAAACAGGTGACAGGACAGCTCAATGGAGAGAAACAGAGAACAGGTAAGTAGCAAACATCCTGTCAATACCCACTTTGGATGTTTGGTTGTAATTAGAGCGGACCTGAACTCAGAACTCCCTCTCTGCTTCAAAAGATACACAATAACATAATAACCTTTAAAAAAACATTTCTTTGTTACAGCTGATACAAATCCTGCAATCAATCGGCAGTGTCTACTTCCTGCTTTCATGGAAGCAGACATATTGTTAACATCCTGTGCTTTCAAATTAGCTTAGATGTTGTGGCAGTCAGGGGACACAGGAGAGATCAAATTACAACGTCAGATTAGACACAGATGAGGGGGAATTACACAGGCTCTCTAAAAAAATACAAGGTAGATTTTTCTATGTTTTCCTTCTGTCCTGTGCAAGAGTTCAGCTCCACTTTAAAGCATCTGAATGATATTTATTTATATTTGAAAAATCTATGTATCTCTTTTGAATGTTGAAAGTACATATGGTGGTTTGCTCTAACATATTGACAGTATACAGGAACAAAGTCTTAAGAAGGCTTATTCACAGAAAGATTACTTTTTTTCTTTTAAGTCAATAAATGGTATCATCCTCATTCAAAACTCTCTGCTTTCGCTGTGGCTAAAATGGTACAATGCTTTACTGCTACAGGAAAGGAGAAGGATGCCAAACTATACAGACTAACATAGAGGTAGTAACAGCTCAGGTGACAGTGACAGTTAAGCAATGAAAGTAAAGCAAACAGCATTTTTATTCCTCTCATAGATGGTAGGAACAGAAAATAATGAGTCAGGAAAGAGTTAACTGAGACCACTGCTGGCTAGGAAGAAATAAATTTAAGTAGACTAGAGATAAGAAAGTGTAATTAACAGCTGCTGGGGTCAGTGTCAAAACTGTAAAGGAGAAAGTGAAGAAATTAGCAGGGTTCACTGATGTCTTTGAATGCCTGCATTAAAACTCAGCGGAATTTAGTTCTATCTGGTTTGTAATGTAAATCCCTGGTATTTCTCACATCAACTTGTATGATCATGATAAGAGGAATTGATCATCAGATGAGGTGACAGCAGATGTTGATTGAGAGAGAGACTTGCTGGAATTGGGGAACTCTGGAATTCAGCTATTAGTGCAGAGCAGGGCGCTGGCTGGCTGCGCTGCGGGACCAGAAGAGGTGATTAATTTTGACATATGACCTCTTCTCTCTCCAAGTCATGCCGCCCTTCTTATCTTATCTGATTTTATCGCCCTAGGCCGTGGCCTTTGTGGCCTTTCCAGAAATTCGGCCCTGGATGTCTTTGATAGTAAGGGAACCCAATTTTAGCCAGTTAGCCCATACTTGGATCTCAGTTCCAGGCAGGAAGTCTGAGTTCATGAGGATTGATTCTTCGAGGGAACGCCTATTGAGGAGACCCAGTCTGGATCTTTGTGCTTTCCAGATGAGCAGAGATTCTGTAACTACTGCCAGGGGTCCAGGCTTGGGTAGCAAGGGTCGTCTGGTCCAGAGTAAAGATGCCAGGGGAAAGGGATATATTAATGCTGCCTCGAGGTCGACCCATCTGATAGTGCCAGATGTGGCAGATCACTGAGCAATTTGTGCTAGGCGTGATGCGTAGAAGTAGTTAAGTAGGTTCGGGGCTCCTAATCCGCCCTGGGCCTTGCTCCTGGCTAGGTGCTGATAGCCTATCCTGGGAACCCTGCCAGCCCAAAGGAATTTTGTAAAGTGCGATTGTAATTTTTGGATATCAGATCGGGAGATTCTGATAGGGAGGGCCCTAAAGAGGTACAGAATCTTTGGTAAAGCGGTCATCTTGAGCGCGTTGATGCGCCCAGTCAGAGAGATATTATAAGAGCCCCACTCGTTTAATAGGTTATGTAGCTTTACTAGAGTAGGGGTGTAGTTAGCTGCATAGAGCTGCGCAATGGAGGGCGTGAGAACTATGCCTAGATATTTTAAACCCTTTGGTTGGATTTTAAATTTGAATTTGGCAGCAAGTGCTGTTTGCTGTGTAAGCGTTAGCCGAAAAGTCAGAGCTTCTGATTTAGTACGATTAATTTTGAATCCAGATACTGAGCAGAATTCGTCTATTAGGTCAAATAGTGCTGGCAGGGAGGTGTGGGGGCTGGAAAGGGTGAACACCGTATCATCTGCAAAAAGGGCGATTTTGAATTCCTCCTTCCCGACCCCCACACCCCTGACATTGACAGATGCCCTAACCAGCAGTGCTAAGGGCTCAATGCATAGTGCAAAGAGAGGGGGGGGGGGGGAGAGGGCACCCCTGTCTCGTGCCGTTCTTAATAGGGACCTGAGGCCCATGTTGCAGACCGACGCTGTCGGGCGTGTGTATAGGCTACGGATTCCATTAAGAAATTCACCTGTGATTCCAAATTTCTGTAAGACCAGCCGCATATAACGCCAATCCACTCTGTCGAAGGCCTTCTCTGCATCCAGTGATAGAAGCAGAGAAGGCCCTCTAGCATGATTCATGACCTCGATTGAGCTAACCATTCTTCTGATGTTATCGGTAGTCTGTCTTCCCATGACAAACCCTGTTTGGTCTGGGTGTATTACTTTTGGCAATAGAGCATTCAATCTGTCGGCCAAAATTTTTGAGAAGATTTTGATATCTGAATTTATCAGGGAGATTGGTCGCTAATTGGATATCTCTGCAATATCTCTGCCTGGTTTGGGTAAAACCACTACTGATGCCTGAAGGAATTCAGGCAGCAGGTCTTCCTCACCAATTAGTAACTTGTTGAAAAGGGACGTTAGTACTGGTATAAGGTGGGGTTTGAATGTTTTGTAAAATAGGGCTGTATAGCCATCGGGTCCAGGGGCCTTGCCGTTCTTTAAGGATGAGATAGTGATCTCTACTTCCTTGGTTGATATAGGGGCGTTTAGTTTAGATTTATCCTCTTGGGAGAAAGAGGGAATCTGTATTGCATCTAAATATTTGAGAATAAGAGGCGCCTTCATTGTGGATTTATCCGTGGTGTTACCGTTGTACAGATCAGTGTAATATTGTGAAAAGAGGTCTACTATGTGGGTGGGATCATAAGACATTCTCCCTAATCTGTCCCTGATAGGATGAAGCCTGTTCTGGGCCAACCTCTGGGAGAGTTTGCGGGCCAGCAAAGTGTCAGGCTTATTAGCTTTGTCATAGAATTTTTGGTTCGTCAGTCTGAGAGAGCGTTCAGCTCGTTTGAATAATAGTGCATGTAGCTCTTGTCGGAGTGCCAGAAGCTGGTCTAAAAGTTTTTGTTCCCCGGAGATGGCGTGCTGCATCTCTAGGTTCCTGATCTGCTGCTGGAGTGACTTGAGTCTAAGGGTGAAGGCTTTTTTCCTCTGTGAGGATATTTTGATCAGGACCCCTCTAACTGTAGCTTTCAGGGCAGCCCAATGTATGTTCCTAGAGGTGTAATTTGGGGAATTAAGTGCTAGAAATTGTCTGATAGACTCAGAGACTTCAGCCTGCACTTCATGATCCTTCAGTAAGGATTCATTTACTCTCCACTGATATTGAGAAGGAGGGCCTTGAATGGCTATGGTAGCTTCAACCAAGGCATGATCAGACCATGAGATTACAGATATATCTACTTTACTGGTTCTCTCCAGCAGGGTTGCGTCCATAAAAATGAAATCAATTCTGGAATATAACCCGTGAGGGTGTGAGAAGAAAGAGTGCCCTCTCTCCCCCGGGTGTAAAGCTCTCCATGAGTCCCATACATTAACCTCTCTTAGGAAGGCTATGAGCGTTCTATCTGGGGGTCTGCGTGTACCAGAGCCAGGAGGAGGGGTGTCTAACGTGGTGTTAAAGTCACCTGTGATAATAAGCTTTCCTTCTCTATGCATGGCTATTTTTGAGGTTAGAAGATTAAGAAAGCGTTTTAAACCTTCAGAAGGAGCGTACACATTGACAATGGTATATAGGCATCTAGATATAGAGGCAATAACTATTAGGTATCTCCCCTCAGGGTCCCTGATTACTTTAGTGACTTCTAAAGTGACATTTTTTCTGAATAGTACGGCCACTCCACATCTCTTTGTAAGGGCTGAGGCGTAGTAAGTGTTGGGGTACAATTTGTGCCAGTATTTTGGTTCAGAGCCTTTCTTGAAGTGGGTCTCCTGGAGAAGGAGAATATCCACTTTTTGTGCTTTATAGAAATTACTGACCATTCTTCGTTTTTGGGGTGAATTTAGCCCATTAACATTATGGGAGATAACTTTAAGGTCTGTATAGGCTACTCCAGCGTGTGGGGTCTGGGTGCTACCAGATTCCGAGGTCAGGGATACAAGAGATGTGGAGGGGTCGCATCGCCGTGTGTTAAAGACACCATAGGGTTAATATAAGGCAAAATCACCATAGGGATAACATTAATTAAGACTGAATACCAGCAATATAACAAGGCATGACTTTCATATGTATGTACAACATTTATAACCTTAAACCAAACCGTAAAAAGTGTGCATGAACGAATGCAGATTGAACATAAACCTAGTTCCTGCCACGTAGCAGTTGGTAAGGCAGGGAGCCAGAATTCTGACATCCCTAATTAACGTTAGCATTGGCTGCGTGAGTGGAAAATGCAGCTGTCGGGGGGGGGGGGGGGGGGGGGGGGTCGGTATGCCCCGAAAACCAGTTTCGAGTGATGGAGACAATGACTCCGGCCGGAGCCCGTTTTCGAATGGTCATAAACAGGAAATAAGAAATGCGTATAACAATGTAACGAGGTAATTCCCCCAAAGATGGAGAGGAAGTGTAAGAAACAGATCCTCGGTGGGACCACGGTGAACGATAATGGTGACAGGCAGGAGGGCATATGGGGCAAAGACAAGTAGGCAAAGTACCTCTCCCGGAGATGATTCAGTATTCAGTGCTAGCCGGTTGGTCCTGCACGTTCACATTGCGCGCAGATCTCCTGGGGCCTACTTTAGTCCATGAGGCCCGAGGAGCGAAATCCGAGCCTGGGGAGTGGAAGCGGGTAATGCTGGGCCCTCTGGTGTTTCGAGACCCAGCTTGGTGAGTGTTTCGCTGATCATATGTGGGCCGTAGACCACGAGCTGGTGGCCATTGATCAAAATGATAAGCTTGAAAGGGAACCCCCACTTATATCGGATTTTGTTGTGGATAAGTTGAGAAGTTAGGGGTTTCATCTCCTTTCTTCTTTTTAGGGTGATCTGCGATAGATCTAGGTAGAAAGTGACGTTATCTTCTCCGAAGGTGAAATCAGGTGAGTTACGTGCATATGTTAGTATGGCTTCCCGGGTGCTGTAATAGTGAAAACGTAGAATAATGTCTCGAGATGGCTCCCCGTCTTTTGGCTTAGCCCTGAGTGCTCTATGGGCTCTGTCCATACGCAGTTCAGCGAGGGGGAGATCGGGTAGAATCTGCGTGAAAAGGGATTCCAGATATGGGGTAAGATCTGTAATCGACTCCGGGACCCCCCTCACTCTAAGGTTGTTTCTCCTGTCCCTGTTTTCCTGGTCTTCCTGACCATCTTTAAGGGCTTGTATGTCCGTGCGGACTTCAGCAAAGTCCTGTTCGGCCTGCGTGCAAAAGGCCTTAACCCCGTCTACCTCCTCCTCTAGCTCTTGTATTCTATCTCCAAGCGCCGAGATCTCCCCTCTGATCTCCTTAACCACATTAGTGTTGGATGCTCTTACCAGCTTTTCGATGTCCTGGTACAGCTTCTTTAGGTCCTCTTTGGTAGCTGCGTCTGCGGTGGGAGAGGCCTTGTTGATGAGCTGCGCAGCATCTCCAGGCGGGCGGGCGCCATTTTGGGAGTTCCCCCTCTTGCTCTTGCGAGCGAACATTTCAGGGATTCTGGGGTTGGCCTCTACACCTGTTTTCTTGGTAGGACCCATCTGTGGTGAGGGGGGATGCTATCCGGCGTCTGCTTGTAAGGAGTGAGGAGGTAAGAACGGGGAAAGGGTGCTCGTTTCGGGCTCTCTAGATCGGAGCTACTCCTCCATGAGTCCTCTCGGTCTCGCGTCCAGGCTCCGCCCTCTATTCTATTATTTTTATAATACATTTCCTTATTTTTTATTTTTTTTAAAAAAAAACCTCCCTCCCCCAGCCAGCCAATCCCCGTGATCAGCTGTCATAGGCTTTAGCCTTACCTCAGGCAACAACAAGCGTTTGCTCCAGACAGACAGACAAACTGACAACAGGAACAGGTCAGATAGGATCCACTACTCTTCCGCAAGAGCGAGTGCGATCCGTACACAGGAACAGGACTGAAAGGATCCACTGCTCTTCCGCAAGAGCGAGTGCGATCCGCACAACAAGACAGACAGAAGGAGTAACCAGTAGCAACCGTAGCCAAGGTTATACTCCAAGATTTAGACTAGAAAGATACAATAATACAATACAATACAATAACATTTGTAAAGCGCTTTTCTCCCATAGGACTCAAAGCGCATAGCTGTGTCTCAGATTAATACAGGGTTTCAGGCTGGGTTGTGTTACAGAGGAGATAGTCAGATGTTCATGAATGCCAGACTGAAAAGGTAGGTTTTCAGTTTAGACTTAAATGCTTCCAGGGATGGGGCTGTCCTTATTGGGTGTGGCAGGGAGTTCCAAAGTGTAGGGGCAGCATGACAAAAGGCTCTGTCTCCAAAGGTTTTGAGGTGGACTCTGGGGGTGACCAAGGTGTTACGTCCTTTTGATCTAAGATTGTGGGGGGTGTGATGTAGTTGCAACAAGTCCTTCAGGTATCCAGGGCCCAGATTGTGCAAGGATTTGAATGTCAGTAAGCCAATCTTAAACAGAATTCTCCATTTTATCGGTAGCCAGTGGAGTGAGCTCAGGGTTGGTGTTATGTGGCAATGGCGGGGTTGGCTCGTTAACAGCCTTGCGGCGGTATTCTGTACTAATTGCAGGCGGCGTAAGTCTTTCTTATGCAGGCCTGTGTAGAGGACGTTGCAGTAGTCTAACCTTGATGTGACGAAGGCATGAACTAGGGTTGGAAGATCCTCTGAAGGAATTAGGTGTTTAATCCTTGCAATATTCCTTAGGTGAAAGAAGGAATGTTTCACAACAGCTGAGATTTGATTCCTGAAGCTTAATTTCCCATCAATCAGTACTCCCAGGCTGCGCACACAGTCTGAGTTGTTCAGGTCTGAGCTCCCTATCCTTAGCGGTGTTGGTTGAGACTGGAGCTGCTTTGCTGTTGAGCCCTGGCCCTCGATAACAAGAACCTCAGTTTTGTCAGCATTAAGTTTTAGCCAATTATTATTCATCCACTCCTGAAGCTCAGCTAAGCATGCGTTTATTTGTGGAGTAGGGTCTGTGACATCAGGTTTGAATGACAAATATAGCTGGGTGTCATCAGCATAGCAATGATATGTCAGGCCATGTTTTTGTATGATTTCTCCAAGTGGCAGCATGTATATGGTGAACAGTAAAGGGGATAATATTGCGCCCTGAGGTACACCGTATTTTAGTGGTACAGGGTTGGAGAGGAAGGGCCCTAAGGCTACCCTTTGTGTTCTGCCAGCCAGGAAGGAGTTGAACCACCGGAGAACAATGCCATCTATGCCACAGTACTCTTGTAGCCTGTTGAGTAAGATTTCATGATCAACTGTGTCAAAAGCCGCTGAGAGGTCGAGCAAAATCAGGATGGAACATTGACCCTTGTCTCTTGCAATGAGCAGATCATTGCAAATCTGGGTGAGGGCTGTTTCACAGCTGTGATATTTCCTGAAACCAGATTGAAGAGGGTCAAGGATGTTGTTTCTGGAGAGCCTGGCTTCAAGTTGGAGGTAGACAGCCTTTTCAATAACTTTTCCCAGAAAGGGGAGGTTTGAGACAGGTCTGTAGCTGTTTAGAGCATCTGGGTCTAAGGATGGTTTCTTGAGTAGAGGCCTGACGATTGCTTCTTTCAGAGTAGAGGGAAACCACCCTTCTTGTAAGGAGCCGTTGACTATTTTGTGGAATGCCGGTGTAAATAGTTCAGGGCATTTCAACATGAACTTAGTGGGGCCAGGGTCCAGATCGCAGGTAGTCTGGCGAAGGTTTGAGAGGATATCCAAGATGTCTTTTTCAGTGATTACCTTAAAATCAGACCATGGTGGTAGGCTATTTTTGCACCTGTTATATGGCTCTGCATGGGTTTCTGGGGCTGTGAATTGAATGGCAGATCGTATGGAGGAGACTTTGTATGAGAAGAAGTGGGCAAATTTCTCGCACAGTTCCTGTGAAGGTCTGATGCTGGATTTCCTGCAAGATGGATTGCAGAGACTGTCAACCGTGCGGAAGAGTTGGGCAGGTCTGTTGGCTGCATTTGCAATTTCGTGAGACAGGAATAAGGACTTCTTTTTGTTAATCATCGTTTGATATTTTTTCAGGTGAGCAATTAGGGAAAGTTTGTCATCAGGAGACTGATGTTTGCGCCACCTTCGTTCCAGTCTGCGTCCCTGTTTCTTTAGTTCCTTTATAGAGTTGTCAAACCAGCGAGCGTGATGTAATGGTGCGGAACGTTTAATCTTCAAGGGAGCTATGGCGTCAAAAGCGGCTGAGACATCGTGGTTATATTTAAGGACCATGGATTCAAGGCCTAAGTTGTGATCTGTCAGTCCACCTAGATTGAGGCTGTTCTGAAGGTGTTGGGGTGTCAAACCTTTCAAGGAACGATATTTTATTAGTTCTTTCACTTGGTGTTTTGTAGCCGGTGCTGTAAAGGAGAAGTGGACAGTGTGGTGGTCTGACCAAACTACTGGATCAATTTCCACATTTCCACAATTTCCACCGCCTCTAACGCTAGGGCGAATGCGATCTATGTTCAGGACAGGACGATTCACTATCGCCAACCGCTGGCAACAGTGCAATCGCAAGGACAAGACAAGACAGAATAGGCAATACAAATAATGTACAATACTAGTACACTAATAGGAATGCCGAATGCAATCCTCAATATTAACTTCACTAGAAAGTCGAGAATATGATCCAAACAGACTGAGGCTAAAGGTAGACTAACAAACAGTAACCTGATGACGAGCAAGGAATTCTGGGAGGAAGTGACATTTATACTCAAAACTCTCCAAGGAAGCCAGCAAGTAATTTGCATGACAAGTGGATGCAAATCCATCCACAGCAGCGAGCTGACAGAAAAGGCCTGTTTCCCCCGGACTTGCATTATGCAAGCTGCATAAGAAACTATCCAAATGTCCAGAGAAACAAGGACAGCAGAGCAGATCGTGACAATGGGCCCAAGACTCACATCCAATAGCAGTTGAAAACAGCATTGCAAACCTAATAGAGCATTAGTAATTGAAGATATTTGGGCACCCTCCTCTAATCACTCATAGCAGTTAATGATTGGACATAAGCAGCACTAATTGTTCCATGAAAAATCTCAGTACTGTTGTTAACTGAAATAATTACATTTTGGCACCCACATGGTACCATAGTTGTGTTTGTGAAACGCAAAGTGACCAGACCAACTTTACATCTCTATGAATAGTAAATCCTACTTCTGTATGATTTTGCAAGTTAATGCTCTGAAATCATATAGTTGCTAAGTGCTAATTTAGAATGGCACTTCTCTGTCACACTGAGGCATTTTACATGTCTTAAAGTTCAGCATGGAATGGTAAAACTGCAAATAACAACTCAGCTTTATACAAGTAAATTGGCCTCATTATTTCATTTCTCAGTCAATAAAATGTTATTGTTATTATTACTGATTTATATAGTACCATCATCTTCCCAGGTGCTGTACAGAGTAAGAAACACACATGGGCACATAAAAATACAGACATTTCTACATAATACAGAGTTGTAAATGTAATAGTGTACAAACAAGATGTATAGCAAATCACAAAAAAACATGAGAGAGAATCCTGCTCTTGCATGCTTACAATCTAGGGATAGGGAAGGAAAAACAGTGCAGCAAGGTGTAAGGTGTAAATCCAGAGGTGATGCATCTGTAAAATCATATTCTAAAGCAGTTTCCCTGCTGAATGGTAATTCAGTCAAAAGCCCATTGTATATGACACTGTCATCAGGCTTCAAGTCAAGGGGCCTGGTTTCTATGCTAGGGAATTGTCTGGTGCACATATTGGGGGCAGGAGGGGGGGGGGGGGGCTGCAGATAGAATATTTAGTGGGAAGGTGGATAGAGAGCAGAAAACTAAAACCTTGGACCACAGGGGCATTCCACTTTATATGTATGTAGATCACAGGGTCTTGAACCACAAAGAAGTTCCACTTTATAGGTATGTAGATCAGAGAGTCTTGGACCACAAATGAGTTCCACTTTATATGTATGTAGATTACAGAGTCTTGAACCACAAAGAAGTTCCACTTTATAGGTATGTAGATCAGAGAGTCTTGGACCACAAATGAGTTCCACTTTATATGTATGTAGATTACAGAGTCTTGAACCACAAAGGAGTTCCACTTTATATGTATGTAGATCACAGAGTCTTAAACCACAAAGGAGTTCCACTGTATATGTTTGTAGATCACAGAGTCTTGAACCACAAATGAGTTCCAATCTATATGTATGTAGATCACAGTCTTGAATCACAAAGGAGTTCCACTTTATATGTATATAGATCACAGTGTCTTGAACCACAAAGGAGTTCTACTTTATATGTATGTAGATCCCAGAGTCTTGAACCACAAAGGAGTTCCATTTATAAGTATGTAGATCACAGTCTTGAATCACAAAGACGTTCCACTTTATATGTCTTGAACTGCTAACTTGAGCTAACTTAATTTGAGCTGTGTGTTTAGGCAGGGGTTACCTAGTATTCACAATTTACAAATCTTTGCACTCCTAAGTACACTAGACTGCATAACACCAAATTGCTTCGTTTGTACTTGGGCGTTGGACCCTTAAGGTCCGTACACACGCCGGCTGGAGGCAACGACGGGTCCGTCGTCACCTCCCGCTGGGTGGACGTTCCAACGACAGTCCGGCATGTGTACGCACTGTCGGCGGACTGATACGGCTGTTTCTGAGCGATCCGCCCGGATCTTTGCTAATACTGCTGAACAGGATTTTGAAATAAAAAGATGTATTTTTTAACACTTCGGAATCTATTTAAGCTCAGTAGTGTAGAGTTCTTATAAGTACCAGCTTATGTAAAAATTGGGTGTTGAGAGTAAATAGGGGGTTCTAATCCATTTGGGTAGAGTCTTCTGTGTAAGTATACTACGCCTTGATAATCAACATACAGACCATGAAGGTGAGCTTGTTGCTTCATGGTTTTTCCCATGTAAACAGTGTTCTTATTCACTAAAATGTTTGTGTTCTCTAAAGGTTATTATTTCACATTATGATTTTGACCCTTGTGCCATGAACATACCTGAGCAAGTGACTAAGTATTATTTCCTTGTTTGTGTTCAGAGCTTTTCTTTCAACCTCCTTCGTATGGAGGAAGACGCTTGTGACCTCATGGCACAAGTATGTTTCTGCTTGTAAAATGTATCCTTATGCTAAAAGTAAGTGATATTTAAGCAAAGGACCAACAACGGGCACACTGCATCACAGCCAACAGAGTGTGCTAGAACAATATGTTATACACAATTGAATAAGAAAAGCAAGAAATCCCTCAACTATCAGTAGTAATGACCACTATTATTGATCTATGATCCAAGTTAAAAACAATTTAAAAAAATGTAGATCACCACCAGAACACAACTGGTACAATATGTATAAGTACACTGAGTAGTCCCCACAGTATATTAATAAACACAATACTTGCACTCTAGATATATCACAGCTATATAGGGCAGCACGGTGGCGTAGTGGTTAGCTCTCGCCTTGCAGCGCTGGGTCCCTGGTTCGAATCCCAGCCAGGGCACTATCTGCAAAGAGTTTGTATGGTCTCTCCGTGTCTGCGTGGGTTTCCTCCGGGCACTTCGGTTTCCTCCCACATTCCAAAAACATACGGATAAGTTAATTGGCTCCCCCTAAAAAAATTGGCCCTAGACTACAGTACTTACACTACATAATATAGACATATGGCAATGGTAGGGATTAGATTGTGAGCTCCTTTGAGGGACAGTTAGTGACAAGATATATATATATATATATATATATATATATATATATATATATATATATATATATATATATATATATATATATATATATATAAATTACCAAGGGGTGAGCAGCACAAACCAAATTTTTTTATGCAATTCTATGCAAAGCATGCACGCAGCGCTGGAGGTCCCCAGACTCCATAAGAAATATATAAGTACAGAGGGGCTGCAGCACACAACAGGAAAACAGTGACAGGGGCTCTTGGTTACGCTTTAACGCGCTTAAGCTCACCAACTGCGCCAAAGTGTCCCCAATCTGGTGAGTCCTACTTTACCATGCAAAATGCCAGTTTTTATAAGCAGTCTAGTGGGAACTAAACCAAAAACCCTAAAATGTCAACTAGATGGGAAAAAAGGAAATTAAAAACACCTCACCCTTCACCTAGCTACCAAACGAACTCTCTTAACATGTGCAAAGCACTCATTTATATACTTAACTGTGCTAGAGGTGGGCGTGGTCATGCAGGCTCACAGGGGAAAATTATAAATAAATTACCAAGGGGTGAGCAGCACAAACCAAATTTTTTTATGCAATTCTATGCAAAGCATGCACGCAGCGCTGGAGGTCCCCAGACTCCATAAGAAATATATAAGTACAGAGGGGCTGCAGCACACAACAGGAAAACAGTGACAGGGGCTCTTGGTTACGCTTTAACGCGCTTAAGCTCACCAACTGCGCCAAAGTGTCCCCAATCTGGTGAGTCCTACTCTACCATGCAAAATGCCAGTTTTTATAAGCAGTCTAGTGGGAACTAAACCAAAAACCCTAAAATGTCAACTAGATGGGAAAAAAGGAAATTAAAAACACCTAGAATTGCATAAAAAAATTTGGTTTGTGCTGCTCACCCCTTGGTAATTTATTTATAATTTTCCCCTGTGAGCCTGCATGACCACGCCCACCTCTAGCACAGTTAAGTATATAAATGAGTGCTTTGCACATGTTAAGAGAGTTCGTTTGGTAGCTAGGTGAAGGGTGAGGTGTTTTTAATTTCCTTTTTTCCCATCTAGTTGACATTTTAGGGTTTT
The DNA here is from genome assembly GCF_040937935.1 of Hyperolius riggenbachi. Taxonomy (NCBI): domain Eukaryota; kingdom Metazoa; phylum Chordata; class Amphibia; order Anura; family Hyperoliidae; genus Hyperolius; species Hyperolius riggenbachi. Next base: position 189,527,430 of record NC_090655.1, on the reverse strand, counting down.
TGGTTTAGTTCCCACTAGACTGCTTATAAAAACTGGCATTTTGCATGGTAGAGTAGGACTCACCAGATTGGGGACACTTTGGCGCAGTTGGTGAGCTTAAGCGCGTTAAAGCGTAACCAAGAGCCCCTGTCACTGTTTTCCTGTTGTGTGCTGCAGCCCCTCTGTACTTATATATATATATATATATATATATATATACACACTGTACAGCGCTGCGTAATATGTCAGCGCTATATGAATACTAAATAATAATAATAATAATATATAAATACAAAAGCCTATGTGTTAGAATCCGGGTTCGGTAAAGTGCTGCTGTACAAAAGAAAATGTGACCAATCCACAAAAAATAAAAAAAAAGTTTACAAAGGAGTGAAAAACCAACATATAATACAATAATATAAGAGTGAAGTGCCACAAACAATACTAGGAATGTACCATGTACCGAAAGTCTCTGGGGAATATAGTACACTAATGGGAGAATAGTGCAGTTCTATACAATATACTGTACATAAAAAGTTTGGGAGTAAATTGGGCCTATGTTGGTGAAGCTAGGATGCCTCCTACATGCAGTTCCACTAGTTTTACAGCAACAAAGCTGTTTTTCTAAGATAATAATTAAAATAATTACTGGAGGTGGGACGACGAATCAGATTCTAAGAAGTCTAATTGATTTCTTATCAAGCTTAACAGCTGTTTGAACAATAGCAAAATACTTTTTTTAGTTGTTTCAACTTGTTTCACAACAAAAGTTGTATGGGGCTTATAACAGACAAGTTTGGTAGATAGTTGGACAGATAGTTGGTAGGTGTGTATGAACCTTAACTACTTGATGCACGCCGTGCAGTACATTCATGGCCCTGCAAAGTTCACAGGATGCACCAGAGCCGTGAATGTAAGTCTGCAGCGGCATGCAGCCGACGCTCGCTCCCGTTCGCCCGCACGTGCACCGCTGTTACCACCGGGGAGGTTAATGAATGGGACCGCAATTCCCATTCATAAATCTAAGTCCCCGATTTAAAGAATACCGGCGTCTAAGAGATGCCGGCATTCATTGTATCTTACTGTTGTTACGCTGCCACACATTTCTTCCGATGCACGTGCTTACGTACATGAATCGGAATAATGACTGAGGACGTCTTGTGGCCAAATAGTAAATTACACCAAAATTCATTTTTATTTAATAAAAATACCCACACTGAATTTTATAATTAACTATTTCCCTCCCACACCCTCCCATAGTACCCAAACTTTTTTTTGATATGGGGAAAAAAAATGTACACAAAAAAAAATATATGTAGTTACCTTAGGGACTGAACTTTTTTAAAATTTATGTCAAGGCGGTATATTACTATTAATTTTTAATTTATGGGCTAATTAGTGATGGACGCAAAATTGAAAAAATGCACCTTTATTTCCAAATAAACTATTGGCGCCATACATTGTACTAGGGAAATTTTTTAAACGTTGCAATAATCGGGACAAACGGGCAAATAAAATGTGCGGCTTTTATCCACAGTAGAACATTTTATTTTAACACTATAATGGCCAAAAACTGAGAAATAATGCAATTTTTCAATTTTTTTTTAATTAATATTAAAATGCACTTCCTCAAAAAAGCCTAATTGGTGGCAAGAAAAACAAGATATAGATCTGTAACATATGCGGCTGCGGGCTCGCAGGGTGTCTCCGCAGCCGCTTCGGTTCCCTATTCAGTGTCTTTTTCCGTTCCCTCGGCGTCTAGCACGCCGAGGACAGAATTGTCATTTGCACATAAGGTTTCTGTATCGCGCGGCCGCACACATAGACGGGACCTTTATGCAGGGAGGAGGCGAGTCAGCTGACCCGCTGGTCGGCTGACGTCAGAGCGGACATTCGCCGCTCAGGATTGGCTGATTGGAGTGGGCGCGGCTTGGAGGTGTCCTCTGCTTCTTAAACCGTCTTGGCTCACTCGCAACTTGTCTGCGGTTGCGAATACTTATGTGCTAGCGCTCCGACCTTAGACTAGTATCCGGTGTGCTTTGATCTGGGAGGAAACCAGGGATTTCAGACAAGACTAGGAGATTGATTACTGTTTATTATTGATATTCTGTGCATGACTCTGGCTAACCTCTGACTCTGCCAATTGCTATTCGTCTTTATACTTCTGCCCATCTGATCTAGTTTCCGAATCCCTGCCTGATTACCTACTACTCTTTTGCCTTCTGGCTCTGTACTGTATCTGCCTCTTAGTTGCTGAACCTAGCCTGTCTGACGCTCCGACTCACCAGTGGGTCCTCGCCACTGGTTAGGTATTCAATAGTGCTCACCAGCTCCTCTGGTGAGGCTCAGCTAAACTAATCAGTTACTGTATTCTAATAGTGCCCACCAGCTCCTCTGGTGAGGCTCAGCTAAACTTATTGTTACTGTGTTCTATAAGTACCCACCAGCTCCTCTGGTGAGGTCTTGCTAAACTTATCGTTACTGTGTTCTAAGAAGTCGCCACCAGCTCCTCTGGTGAACTCTTGCTAAACCTATTGTTGCTGAGTTCTTATAGTGCCTACCAGCTCCTCTGGTAAGGCCCAGTCTATTGTTGCACCAAGCACTACACATACCTTGTATCTTGCCAGCTATACGTGTATTATTGGTCATACTGCAGATCACCACATAATCAGGTATAACATCTGTATTATTGGTGATTCTGCAGATCACACATAATCAGACGTCTGTGTTGCTACACCGATCGTTACAAGATCATTATGCTGTGATTAGTAGTAATTAAGTTATTGGTGAAAGAAAGGGAGAAGCGCTGACAGGTGAAAATTGCTCTGGTCCACAAGGGGAAAAACCCCTTAGTCATCAAGTGGTTACGGGAGCTCTATACTGAGGGGGGCTTACTTAGTTCTCTACAAAGGGGGCATGATCAGATTGAGATTCTCTAATAAGGGGTACTATGGCCTCGATTCATCAACACTTAGCAAATTTACGTGATTGGTGTACAGAGGCGCCGATAGTATAAAAGTGGCTAAAACATTAAAGGTTTAGGTTGCGGTGGTGGACCAGCTAACCACAAACGGACGACAAGGCTGTCGAGTATCAACATATATAATTTATTCCAAAGCTCCCACTAAAATTCGCAACGCGTTTCACGGGCAGCAGCCCGCTTCTTCAGGCAATGAGGGTCAGGAGCAACAACACAGCGTGACGTCTGGAAGACTGAGGTGCCAAGCAGTCTTCCAGACGTCACGCTGTGTTGTTGCTCCTGACCCTCATTGCCTGAAGAAGCGGGCTGCTGCCCGTGAAACGCGTTGCGAATTTTAGTGGGAGCTTTGGAATAAATTATATATGTTGATACTCGACAGCCTTGTCGTCCGTTTGTGGTTAGCTGGTCCACCACCGCAACCTAAACCTTTTTAATGTTTTAGCCACTTTTATACTATCGGCGCCTCTGTACACCAATCACGTATCCAGAAGTCCACCCTTGGTGGAAGGGTGTTTTACCCTACTATTTCCTCTATCCTACGGAGAGCGACGTTTTATTCCTGAGTGGGGACAGGCTTGTTCTCCCCACCTGCTTTGACAGTGGTTGCTTCCGAGGCAACCCTGGTTTGTGAGTATAATATTTTTATTTGTTATACTTCCCATATCCTGCCATTGCATACTACACTATATTGGGCTCTCGGTCTTTTATCATTTCACTTAGCAAATTTGTTAACAACAGTTTGGTAAAATACCGAATTTGTTAACTTCATTTCAGGATTCATCAAAGTTATCTACAGCGGTTAGCGAACATTCGTTAACGATTCGGTAACGATTCGCTAAAACGGAAGACAGTGCAATTCATGAGAAAAAAAGTGGGCGTGGTTTAGCGTTACATTTAGGATTAGTTATCTCCTTCACTGCTCTGTCGTTATTCCTGTCAGATCATTGCTGACAGAGAAGATGGAGCCATTTGAAGTGGTTATGTATCAGCTGAGAGTGATTCAAAGGCGCAGAAGGGCAAGAATAAGGTCTGCAACCATATAAATTTGTAAGAGAATAGATTTATTTGCTATAACACGACATCTGCATTTCTCTTGAATCATCTTGTAAGAGAACACAGGCAGTGCCAGGGTTAACTAATTTTGCTAGCTGCACTATAATTTTTTAGAAAAGGCTCCTATCAAATTGTGGGATTGTCCCAACCACTTCCAGAATCCTGGTCCAGGTGTTAAGCCCTATTCAGAATGTTGCTACGTAGTGCTCAAAGGACTGCCTTTTACCCACAATTCCATGGGAATCTTATGGCCTTGTGTTAAATTACCGCTGTAAAATGGAAATATCGACACGTTACCGAATGTTTACCGAATTGTTATCGAATTCACACCGAATGCCGAAAAACCTTGATGAATACAACTAGAAATCGCTAAACTTCGAATTCAGTAATTTAACAAACTGGAAAAAGTTATCTCAAAGACAATAATGAATCGAGGCCTATATCTCTCAATAGCATACTATCTAATAAGGGGGTTCTATACCAAGGGGCTGGATCTAGTGAATTAAGGGGACACTATCTACTGAGGCGGCAGGCATGCGAAGAGATCAGTGACAGGGATCTATACAAATGTAGGAGTATAAAAAAATAGGATTTATATATTTGTAACTTTCAGGCAGAGTGTACCAATATCACCTTATATGATGGCATCACCTCCATCAGCATTTAATATCTGGAACCATTTCCAAATTGCACAAAATGATAATTACCCTAATTGCAACCTGTGTTTGGCAAAGATATCCAGAGGAAGAGTCACATACCATCTCAGCAATGTGGAAACATTTGAAAGCCAAACATTTGTCCAAATTTCAGAAACTGAAAGGTGCACATTCACCATCGCCAATATTGCCTCCAGCTTCACCCACAACCTCAAGCCCTATGTCTGTCAGAGCGGATTTACTATACAAAGAAAAAGACCAAAAGACAAAGCACTAAGAAAAACTCTTCTGGTGTGCGCCAGCCCAAAGTCTGTTCAAACGAATCCCAGTGAAATACAAAGCAGTACCACCACCTTCTAACCAATGAACTATGGCAGCCTTCTTCTTTAAATGTACAGTTTTAAACCTGGAGACAAATGAGGTAAAACAATTACACAATTAGTAGCTGAAATGATCTGCAAAGATCACCAACCACTATCCATAGTAGAAGATAAAGCTTTCATAGGGCTGGTGCACACCGAGCGGCTTTTTGGGCGTTTTCAGATCCGCTTGCGGCTGCGGATCTGCTTGGTCAATGTATCTCAATGGGGTGGTGCACACTAGAGCGGGAGGCGTTTTGCAGAAACGAAAAATGCCTGGGTGAGGCATTTTTTGGATTTCGGATGCGTTTCTGCCTCAATGTTAAGTATAGGAAAAACGCAAACCGCTCTGAAAAACGCCTGTTCAGAGCGGTTTTGCAGGCATTTTTGTTACAGAAGCTGTTCAGTAACAGCTTTACTGTAACAATATATGAAATCTACTATACTGAAAACCGCAGCAGCAATCCGCAAAACGCTAGCAAAACGCCATAGAAAAATAAAAAAAAGCGTTTCAAAATCTGCTAGCGTTTTGCGGATCTGCTAGCGGTTTTTGGTGTGCACCAGCCCATAAAGTTGTTAAACCACCTAGAGCCAAGATATGTCATCCCTAGCAGGTAACACTTTGGACAAAAGGTAATTCCAGAAAGGTATTAAGAGGTAAACACAAACGTTGATGACCTTCTAGGGAAAACAGATTTTATTGGAGTCACAACAGACATGTGGACATCTACATCTTCTGATGATTACCTCAATTTGACAGTTTACTTCTTAGATGACGACTTTCAGTGTCATCACTTGGGCTTGGAATTTATTATTTTCCCTGAGGTTTCACATAAAGGATCTGCAATAGAATTTTTCATTTCCAACACTATAAAAGAATGGAATCTCTCATGAGAGACAATGGTCCTAACGTGGTAGCAGATTTACAGCGCAGTCCGTTTCACCACTTGCCTTGTCTGGATCATACATTTCAATTAGTTTTAAAAGATGGTTTACTGAACAAGAGTGAAATTAAAGGGAAGGTTCAGGGAGGGAGGTAAAAAAATAAAAATCAATATCCACTTACCTGGGGCTTCCTCCAGCCCGTGGCAGGCAGGAGGTGCCCTCACCGCCGCTCCGCAGGCTCCCGGTGGTCTCCGGTGGCCGACCCGACCTGGCCAGGCCGGCTGCCAGGTCGGGCTCTTCTGCGCTCCAAGGCCTGGCACTTCTGCATCCCACGCAACCGCGCTGACCACGCAGCCCGGCGGACGTCCGATGACGTCAGCGCGGCTGCGTGGGACGCAGAAGTGCCAGGCCTTGGAGCGCAGAAGTGCCTGACCTGGCAGCCTGCCTGGCCAGGTCGGGTCGGCCACCGGAGACCACCGGGAGCCTGCGGAGCGGCAGCGCGGGCACCTCCTGCCTGCCACGGGCTGGAGGAAGCCCCAGGTAAGTGGATATTGATTTTTATTTTTTTACCTCCCTCCCTGAACCTTCCCTTTAAGGAAATGATGGCATCCTCTCGGAGTATTGTAGGACATTATAAACACTCTTCTAAAACCATGAACACCTTACTATCCTCTCAAGCCAAGTTAAATCTGAAACCTCATCGGCTGCGACAAGCCAAACCAACTACAGTGGTGTGAAAAACTATTTGCCCCCTTCCTGATTTCTTATTCTTTTGCATGTTTGTCACACTTAAATGTTTCTGCTCATCAAAAACCGTTAACTATTAGTCAAAGATAACATAATTGAACACAAAATGCAGTTTTAAATGATGGTTTTTATTATTTAGTGAGGAAAAAAAACCTCAAAACCTACATGGCCTTGTGTGAAAAAGTGATTGCCCCCCTTGTTAAAAAATAACTTAACTGTGGTTTATCACACCTGAGTTCAATTTCTGTAGTCACCCCCAGGCCTGATTACTGCCACACCTCTTTCAATCAAGAAATCACTTAAATAGGAGCTATCTGACACAGAGAAGTAGACCAAAAGCACCTCAAAAGCTAGACATCATGCCAAGATCCAAAGAAATTCAGGAACAAATGAGAACAAAAGTACTGTAATTGTGATCTATCAGTCTGGTAAAGGTTATAAAGCCATTTCTAAAGCTTTGGGACTCCAGCGAACCACAGTGAGAGCCATTATCCACAAATGGCAAAAACAGGGAACAGTGATGAACCTTCCCAGGAGTGGCTGGCCGACCAAAATTACCCCAAGAGCGCAGAGAAAACTCATCCGAGAGGCCACAAAAGATCCCAGGACAACATCTAAAGAACTGCAGGCCTCACTTGCCTCATTTGAGGTCAGTGTTCACGACTCCACCATAAGAAAGAGACTGGGCAAAAACGGTCTGCATGGCAGATATCCAAGGCGCAAACCACTTTTAAGCAAAAAGAACATTAAGGCTTGTCTCAATTTTGCTAAAAAACATCTAAATGATTGCCAAGACTTGTGGGAAAATACCTTGTGGACCGCCGAGACAAAAGTTGAACTTTTTGGAAGGTGTGTGTCCTGTTAAATCTGTCGTAGAAGTAACACAGCATTTCAGCAAAAGAACATCATACCAACAGTAAAATATGTTGGTGGTAGTGTGATGGTCTGGGGTTGTTTTGCTGCTTCAGGACCTGGAAGGCTTGCTGTGATAGATGGAACCATGAATTCTACTGTCTACCAAAAAATCCTGAAGGAGAATGTCCGGCCATCTGTTCGTCAACTCAAGCTGAAGCGATCTTGGGTGCTGCAGCAGGACAATGACCCAAAAGACACCAGCAAATCCACCTCTGAATGGCTGAAGAAAAACAAAATGAAGACTTTGGAGTGGCCTAGTCAAAGCCCTGACCTGAATCCTATTGAGATGTTGTGGCATGACCTTAAAAAGGCAGTTCATGCTAGAAAACCCTCAAATAAAGCTGAATTACAATTCTGCAAAGATGAGTGGGCCAAAATTCCTCCAGAGCGCTGTAAAAGACTTGTTGCAAGTTATCGCAAACGCTTGATTGCAGTTTTTGCTGCTAAGGGTGGCCCAACCAGTTATTAGGTTCAGGGGGCAATTTCTTTTTCACACAGGGCCTTGTAGGTTTTGAGTTTTTTTTCTCACTAAATAATAAAAACCATCATTTAAAACTGCATTTTGTGTTCAATTATGTTATCTTTAACTAATGGTTAACGGTTTTTGATGAGCAGAAACATTTAAGTGTGACAAACATGCAAAAGAATAAGAAATCAGGAAAGGGGCAAATAGTTTTTCACACCACTGTAGATGGAACTCTCAGCTTCCCACAGTCCTATTTCTAGGGGCAGGCGACGCGGGTGTCTGCCCGGGCAAAGAGAGGGAAAATCGGCGGGCACACAGGGACTCAGTCACGGGGAGGCGGGCCCAACTCCTCCTTCCATTTCCTTGGGACCGCCTCTGTGCTCCCCCCTACATTGCAGGAATTTACGAGCAGAAGTAACGGCCTTTTACACACCTTCAGGGGTCCATGAGAAGATCACATGCCAATAGGCTTGTCTGTCTCTAGAGCCACAGTATTTCCTGAATAGCATTAGTATGTAGCTATGAAGCCGGCACCAAATGTATTAAATGCTCTTTTATTTATTAAAGTTGCTTGTCAATTGCCCACAAGAATGCCATTCAGGTTATAGTCAAAGTAGTGTAGCACCTCCGCTGCTTGCCGTTGTATGTGCCTCGGCTGGATCTGGCAGCACCCCAGATCAATTTTCAATATGTAGCGATGAAGCCGGCACCAAATGTATTAAATGCTCTTTTATTTATTAACCACCCTGGCGTTCTGATTAAATCGCCAGGGTGGCTGCGGGAGGGTTTTTTTTAAATAAAAAAAAAAGTATTTCATGCAGCCAACTGAAAGTTGGCTGCATGAAAGCCCACTAGAGGGCGCTCCGGAGGCGTTCTTCCGATCGCCTCCGGCGCCCAGAATAAACAAGGAAGGCCGCAATGAGCGGCCTTCCTTGTTTTGCTTACATCGTCGCCATAGCGACGAGCGGAGTGACGTCATCGACGTCAGCTGACGTCCTGACGTCAGCCGCCTCCGATCCAGCCCTTAGCGCTGGCTGGAACTTTTTGTTCCGGCTACGCTGGGCTCAGGCGGCTGGGGGGACCCTCTTTCGCCGCTGCTCGCGGCGGATCGCCGCAGAGCGGCGGCGATCAGGCAGCACACGCGGCTGGCAAAGTGCCGGCTGCGTGTGCTGCTTTTTATTTGACGAAAATCGGCCCAGCAGGGCCTGAGCGGCAGCCTCTGGCGGTGTTGGACGAGCTGAGCTCGTCCAGACCGCTCAGCAAGTTAAAGTTGCTTGTCAGCCATCATAGCAACGTTTCAGAGCTGCAACGCTCCTTTTTCAAGCTAAGCTGCAAGACAAATACACAAACATACTCAACAAGCTTCTTTATATACTCATATGGGACAGTGGGTACCCAATCATATTGCCCAGTTTCACACAACCTATCAGAGAGGCCCACCCTAACGGCAGACCTGATGGGGAACTATACAGGTACTCACTGACTGGATTGCAGCATAGGAAACACCTCTCATATCCTTTGAATCTATTGGTCCGCATCTCAATGCGGAAAAACGGCCACATGTTCCCGCCGCCTCCACCCACTGCACCACAGTGAACGGGAACGTCAGGATCACGTGAGGCGGGTGCGGCGTCATGTAATGCCAACCAATCTGTGAGCGGTGCGTCCGGACATCGGCGCACCACCCACATAAGATGTAAGCAAAGTTCTCCGCATCAGGGTGCGTATACGTAAAGGCTGTAAGTAAGCGCTCAATCATGGCCTGTTCTTTGCCCCAGTATATTTGCCAGATCCACTGGAAATGGATATAGATCTACAGAAATTCTTCCGTACAATTAAGCTTAAATATTTCTTAGTGCGGACAACTGGGGAGGAGTGAGCTCTATCAAGGAGATGTTCACTACTATGTTCTCCTGTACGGTTTGTTTTGTCGCGAGCGCAAGCGCTCTCTTATGCCGCCTCCGCTTCCTGCCACCCCTGTGTCTCCTCCTTGATTGGAACGTTGATCCGACGATCCATCCTGGGAGGAACTTGTCAAAAAATCTGACGACTCCTGTCGGGGTTCATTAAGTTGAGCACCTCCTGTTCCTACTGGCCGTGGTCTCCTGACCGGTCTCCCACTTCTTATTGGTATATATATATATATATAGTTTAAATACTTCTTTTCAATGCCACGGGACTTCTTAGCTAGTACTGTGCCTACAAATAATGATGATCGCCTGTGCCTTACAGGGCAAATTCCAGCCACCCTCATGTCAAGTCATAGATATCTTTGTGGATAAAGTACAGAGTGATGTTCATCAACTGTTTCGGAAACAGAATGTGTTTAGTTCCCGTACACATAATAACATCTCAAAAGTGGAAAATATGGCTATACAGGAGCTTGTGGAGAATCCTGCTGTAACAATTAAACCTGCAGATAAAGGTGGAGCCATTGTGGTGATGGACACTGATACTTACCGGAAGGAGATTATGAGGCAATTGCAGAACCAGACCACTTATAAATTGTTGAAGTCGGATTAGCCCAAGTTGTCTCTAAAGCCATGGGCGAGAAGATCATAGATGATAAACTGGCAGAGTACCTAGTCCAGACCAACACTATTACACCAGTAATTTATACATGCCCTAAGATCCACAAAAGACTCGTGGACCCCCCAGGGAGGCCCTTCAGTATTTGCTCCCATTGCTAGGTACCTCGATAGAATATTACGACCCTATGTTATCTCACAGAAATCCTATTTAAGGGACACCCTTATGTTTCTCAACATATTGCGGAACATTCAGCCTATTGTTGGAGAGTGTTTTTGGTTACTATGGATGTGGAGAGCCTCTACACCTCCATCACACATGATGGGGGTGTAGAGGCTGTCCGATATATGCTTGAGACAGCGTCAGATTACTCTAAGGCACAAGTGGATTTTGTTTGTTCCTTGTTAGAGATTGTGTTACAATTCAATTTCTTTCGGTTTGAGGAGTCGTACTATATGCAGATTCGAGGCACCGCGATGGGGTCCGTCCTATGCAAATATCTATATGGGCATATACGAAGAAATGTTTGTGTATACAAATGATTTATTTAAACGGCATGCCCTACAGTGGTTTCGATATATAGATGATAATTTTTGCTTGTGGGCGGGACCACATTCGACCCTTGATGCTTTTGTGCTTGAGTTGATGGACAGGTGCTGCCAGATTAGGTTGACAGTACACAGCTCAACTGAACAAGTGAGCTTTCTAGATACCTTGGTGATGAGACAGGAGGGCCGCTTGGTGACCGACCTCTTTGTTAAGCCCACGGATGTCTACTCCCTTCTCCATTACGGGAGTTTTCATCCGAGGGCTACGAAGAGGTCAGTGCCGATTAGTCAGTTTCAGAGGGTGCGGACAATTGTGGAGGATAGTGAGACTCAAGATAGGAGTTTGGATGAAATGCAATTAAAGTTTGAACAGAGGGGCTATCATACAGAGATAGTACAAAAGGCTAGAGATAGGATACCAGGAGACAAGAAAAATCACAGGAGACAAAGAGGTGTTGATAATAGAATCCCGTTAATTTCTAAATATAACTTGATGAGCGATAATATCGCTAAAATTGTAAAAAAAAACACTGGTACCTTTTGTCAGACAGCTTCCCACATGTGGAACAGTTTTCTCATCCTCCTATCTTCTCCTATAAACGAGCCCCTAATCTGCGGGACTACGTGGAGATGGAGGGACCAGGATCACATATCAGATCTTCACGTATGGGCACATTCCCATGCCTGAACTGCGTTCATTGGAGTTCGGTCATTAAAGGTGACCAAATCTTTCATCCCTACAAGGGTACCAAATTTAAGATTAAGGGATGCCACACATGTGATTCTACATATGTGGTTTATGCATTAAAATGCCCATGTGGCCTACTATATATAGGTCAAACGACTCAAAAAATGAAAGTGAGATTGCCAGCTCACAAGCATGCCATACGTGAAAATCTGACTGATCAAGCTGTGCCCTATCATTTCAGTCAGGCTAGACATAATGTCAGTCAACTGAAATGTATGATCATAGAACAAGTATTGCAGCCAAGAAGAGGAGGAGATAGGATAAAGAAATTATTGTGGAGGGAGGCACACTGGATCAGGAAACTTGACACCATGGAGCCAAGGGGCCTCAATCGTGAATTAGATTTGGTTCCTTTTTTATGATGTTCTTGTGCAGTAGTTTTTGTAGTATTTTCTGTATTACATTTTTGTTATGTACTTTGATTCCCCTTGTCTCCATGGTGTATGTCCTCTGAGCTCCTGAGTACTTCAGTATTTTTTAAGTGCTATAGGCCCCCTGTAGATATTGTTGTGATCTATATGCATATTGCATGTATATGCAGCCACTGTGTGGCAGTTAGATGATTTAAGCAATACTGTGGTATAGATGAATTGCCTCCGCTACAACCCCTGATTCCCCTTGCTAAATCAATTGCAACCTGATAGCGCAGGCTTACTTACAGCCTTTACGTATACGCATCCTGATGCGGAGAACTTTGTTTACATCTTATGTGGGCGGTGCACCGATGTCCGAACGCACCGCTCACAGATTGGTCGGCATTACATGTGGGTGGGGGGCGGCAGATGACGCCGCACCCTCTTCACGTGATCCTGACATTCCCCATCTGGTCCGCGGCTGACGGCGGTGCAGTGGGTGGAGGCGGTGGGAACATGCGGCCGTTTTTCCGCATTGGGATGCGGACCAATAGATTCAAAGGATATGAGAGGTTGTTCCTATGCTGCGATCCAATCAGTGAGTACCTGTACAGTTCCCCATCAGGTCCGCCGTTAGGGTGGGCCTCTCTGATAGGTTGTGTGAAACTGGGCAATATGACTGGGTTCAACACACATAAGCAATAGAGCACAGCAGTACAGGCATCCCTCCCACAGGGGTCCCTCCCTAACCAGCTCTAGGACATGGCGGACAGGTGAGCGGTTAGGGAGGGACCCCTGTGGGAGGGATGCCTGCACGGGGCGGTCCTGCTAGCGACGCAATCTTGCGATGGCGTCCAACTGAAGCCTCCCACCTGAATGCTAATGGCTGCTAGATGGGGTATGGCAGGTAAAGGGTGTATGACAGTGCATCTTGATTGGCTGACGAGCACCTGCTGACCACTTTCAAAGGTAGCTGGATGCATGTACTGCTGTGTTCTATTGCTTGTGTGTGTTGAATTTAGCATTCAGTATGGAGGCAGTGTTGGTGGGTTTTCTGGATGTGAGAGGTCCAGAGCCTGGGTGTGAGAGGTCCAGGCCCACCTGCACTCCCCTCCAGGTATCACGTGTTGGCCTTGGGGCCCCGGCCAGTGAGAGAGGTCCGGGGCCCCTGGCCATCGTGTGAACCAATCGTGTATTTTTCAATATGACTGGGTACCCACTGTCCCATGAGAGTATATAAAGAAGCTTGTTGAGTAGGTTTGTGTATTTGTCTTGCAGCTTAGCTTGAAAAAGGAGCGTTGCAGCTCTGAAACGTTGCTATGATGGCTGACAAGCAACTTTAATAGATAAAAGAGCATTTAATACATTTGGTGCCGGCTTCATCGCTACATATTGAAAATTGATCTGGGGTGCTGCCAGATCCAGCCGAGGCACATACAACGGCAAGCAGCGGAGGTGCTACACTACTTTGACTATAACCTGAATGGCATTAGTAGTGAGCAGCGCTGAAGACAGGCAAGCGTAGCGGCACGTGATCTTTGCATACAGCACATCAAGTACAGTGGGCGGCATTGAAGAAGGAGAAGATCTGTGGCACGCAGTGCTTCCGAAGCCTGGAACGCGGGAGGAAAATGTGATAAATTCATTCCCCACCCACTGCTGCTGATACTCTGCTCTAATATCTGGAGTGGAGAGTGTGGAAGGGGGGAACCCAGGTGAGGTGGGGGGTCTGGCAACCCCTCCCCACCGCTGTGTGCAGGCTGCTCCCCCTTTCAGGCTACCAATACTGGGGGCAACTATACTACCTACAGCATACTGTGGGCAACTATACTAGCTACCTATACTGGGGCAACTATACTAGCTACCTATACTACCTATACTGGGGGCAACTATACTAGCTACCTAAACTGGGGCAACTATACTACCTATACTGGGGGCAACTATACTAGCTACCTATACTGGGGCAACTATACTAGCTATCTATACTAGGGCAATTATACTACCTATACTGGGGGCAAATATACTAGCTTACTATACGAGGGCAACTATACTACCTATACTGGGGGCAACTATGCTAGCTACCTATGTTACCTATACTGGGGCAACTATACTACCTATACTGGGGGCAAGTATAATAGCTATCTATTCTGTTTCTAGCCCTCCCTCTCCTTAGGTAAGTATCTGGTTCAATTTTATTTTATTTTTTTCAGATCGGCATTTACAGCCACACGTCAAGTCTCTCCCGTCATATACAAGGGACACTTCTCACCTGTTAAGTATGCTGGAAGGCATACAGGTTTTGGCAGGTACTTTGCTCGTGGCCCTCGATGTAGAGGCCCTGTATTCAAGTATTCCACATGATCTCGGCATTGAAACCGTCGGGACTTTGAGTGAGCTAGGGATGCAGAATGTGCCGCACAATATCCTCCTCCTTTCCCTACTGGAGTTTTTGCTGCGTAATAATATTTTTGTGTTTGAAGGGTCCCACTACCTCCAGGTGCACGGCGCGGCGATGGGGACCACGTGTGCCCCCTCCTACGCCAATCTGTACCTAGGGGGGAGGGAACGAACATTTTTTTCTAGCGAGGACCTCTCTATGTACCTGTGCCACATCCTTGCATGGCACAGGTACATAGATGACATCTTTGTTTTGTGGTCGAGAAGTCCGGTCGCACTTGGTGAGTTTATCGAACGACTAAACAGAAACGACCAGAATTTGCGCTTCACTTTACAGTGGTACATGCAAACATTGCCATTCTTGGATATAAGAATTAATCTGGATGAACAGGGCTGTATTTATACAACCCTCTATCGCAAGGAAACTTCGACGAACTCCCTTTTGCGAGCAGATAGTTTCCATCCCGGACATACTGTCCGGGGCATTTCGGTTGGGCAGTATCTGCGAGTCAAACGCAACTGTTCAAGGGATGTAGATTTTCAGGAGGAGGCCAATGACTTTCGGAGGAGGTTCCGGGTACGGGGCTATCCAGATAAGCCATTGAAGCAGGCGTTTCATAGAGCCCAAGTTAGCGATCGCAATAAACTTTTAAATGCTGGTAACAGCAAAAGGATTGATTCTCCATTTCCGCGATTTTGCACACAATTTTGTGCACAGAGCAACCGTGTTGAGGACATCCTCAGACGTCATTGGCACATCCTCATGAACGATCCCAAATTAAATGTAGTGATCTCCAGCTCACCACAGATAGCCTACCGTCGCGCACCTTCTATTCGTGACCGATTGGTCAGGAGTCACTTCCAGGGTCAAGATGGCCCCCCTAAACATTGTAAGGTTAATGGCACGTACAGCTGTGGAGGCTGTGCAATATGCCGTTATTTCAGTGTTGGCAAAACAATCTTGCTGCCGGATGGCAGGACCTGGGAACTCAATCATTTCGTCAACTGTGCCACCATTTTGGTGGTATATCTCTTGACATGCCCGTGTGGAGCTTTCTACGTGGGGAAAACCAAGAATGAGTTGAGGATGCGGATGTCCCAACATATTAACAGTATATTGACTAAGAGTGTCTCTGGTGTTCCCACTCTGGTAGCGAGACATTTCAGGGCCAAACAAGGATGCAGTCATGATAGACTGCGTTTTGTTGGCCTAGATCGTATTCACAAAACAATTAGAGGGGGCAATTTTGACCGTCTTCTATTACAAAAAGAACAAAGATGGATCTTTGATTTGCGCACGACAGACCCGCCGGGTTTGAATGAGTCCATTAGTTACAGTCCTTTTTTACCCCTATGATGAGCTGGGCTCCCTGTGTGTGCCTGTGTGTCTTGTGTATGGGAGGGGGGTCTTTTCTGCCTGTGAATTTGTACTGGAGGGGTGCCGATGCGGCATTCCACCACTGAAAACCCTGCTTTATTAATAAGCTAATTCTGTCTGATCTATAGGACGACCATAGCTGGTTTAACCAGGCTGTCTATGGCCGTGTTGTGATGGTTGAATGTGAATTCATTATTTACCATCACTGACTTTTTTTCTCCTTGAGACGGAGAATATAGGATGATGCAGGGATTTTATGTATAGCCCTTATAAAAGTAACATTGATGTGTGTGCATCCGTACACATCTTTTGCTGTTTGATTTATTTCCAGATTTCATGTGCTGGTCGCGCTGGCTGCGCCCAGGGGCCGTGCCCGTTCTCTCCCCGCGCCCCCTCCCCCCTCCATCGATTTTGGCACCCCCCGGATGAAGTCTTTCTGACCTCTCTCCTCGCTGGGTGCTGCTGTGGTGGGGGCGGGGCGGAGGGGTCTCGGGCGCTGCCCCCGGGGGCACCCGGGCGACCTTCTTGCTGGCTCTGGTGTGGTTGCGCCCTCTCCGATGACGTGTGTGGCCGTGCCCGCCCTCCTTTGTCCTCGTTGGGTTGGTGACGGTCGTGTCTCCCCTGACCCTTCCTCCAGGGAGCGGAACTTGGGGTGGGCGGGAGCGGCGCGCCGCTATTGGTTGGGCACTGCCACATAATGTACGATGGAGCGACAGGATGTTGAATGTCGTAACTACGCCCACCTGAGGAAACCGGAAGTGTCCGGTGAAACATGTCGTGGGCTAGCGTGGTTTGCCAGGCGTGTGTGTGATTGCTGCCCCGGCGCCCCACCCCACGTCCCCTAGGTCTGGACTGCTCATGGACTCCATTGCTTGCCCTGGTTGAGCTCCTTGACTTCACGATACACAAGGTGTAGCCTGGATTACTCTGACCACGATATCATTTGGATACAACTGCAGGATCACTGGGAGCTGGACACCGACGGATCGGTACTGTATGATAAAGCACCTCCTCCATATGAGCACATGCAGCTGCTACTAATAAATGCATACAGTGTCGGCTTCCTTTGTTTGCATGCTATCAAGTACTTTTGCATGTATGGCTTTGCTACTCTGCCATGTCATTGCTTGCTACTAACAGCATTAGCATTCCTTGTCAATGATCTAACGGACTTGGAGCTTACACACTTAAAGAGAATCTGTATTGTTAAAATCGCACAAAAGTAAACATACCAGTGCGTTAGGGGACATCTCCTATTCCCCTCTGTCACAATTTCGTGGCTCCCCGCCGCATTAAAAGTGGTTAAAAACAGCTTTAAAAAGTTTGTTTATAAACAAACAAAATGGCCACCAAAACAGGAAGTAGGTTGATGTACAGTATGTCCACACATAGAAAATACATCCATACACAAGCAGGCTGTATACAGCCTTTATACAGCCTTCCTTTTGAATCTCAAGAGATCATTTGTGTGTTTCTTTCCCCCCTGAGGGGGGAGTGCATAGCAGAACCACAACACTGAAGAACTTGGCAGCCTTCCAGACACAGGCTGACAAGTCTGACAAGGGAAAGATACATTGATTTATTACAGAGACTGTGATAGTACAAAGTGCTGCAGTAAGCCAGAACACATTAGAATAGCTTTTGGAACTTGTAGGATGATAAAAAACAGGATGCAATTTTTGTTACGGAGTCTCTTTAAGGTTGCTTGGAGTAAGCAGTAATCTGTCTATGGAAGTAACTGATGCTATATTTATTATCACATACAAGTGAACTGAGCTGGAGGACACACTGCATTTTTTGCCCTTCCTTATAACATCTTTTGAAATTTTTTTACAGCTTCTAAGGACCTTATGTTTTTTGGAGTGACTTTTGTTTGTTTTTTCACTGGTACCAGTGGTCGTGACAGTGATCAGTTATAGGGGCAGGTTTATGAGTCTAGAGTGAATCTGAAGAAAGGCGTGGGTTATGTATGAGGGCTGCAGGGTCGTTGATCCACCACGGTTTGGCATTTTTTAACATTTTGTATTTTTTGGATAATGAATTAAAGTTATGATATTTTAAAGTTGACAATAGGTGTTTCTGGTGATTTCATTGGGATATACGCCCTCCTGACCTTTCCTCTTAAAATTTTGTACTGTCAATTTTATTTAATTTTTTTCAAATTCCCACTACCTTTATATAAGTAAGGACTCTTTATTCTTCATAAGAATAAAGAGTTTGGATTTCTAACTATGTTTCTTATATGGATCACACAATTCTTATGTACAGGATTTGTTAGATTTGAGATTTGAAAGTTTAAAGATATTTGAGAACCTTTTTGTATCCATATTCGAGGAAATTTGGGATGTCTAATTATTACCGTTCATTATATGAGGAAACATAGCATTTCAGGTACGATAAAGTAAAAACCCAAGAATGGGTTTACATGCACTTAAAATATGAGTAAATGTATACTATTAAAAAGCAATCCACTAACAAATACAAGGTAACTCCAAAAGATCTCAAACTTATAATATTTTAACTGGTTAAAGCGGACCCAAACCAAACATTTTTTTAATTCAAAATATTTAGTTGCACCACTCTGACACATACAAAGATAAATAAACACTCCTTCAAGCCTATGAGCATTTCAGTGCATGCTTTTCAACCTTCTCTTTGCATAACTAGGGTTATACAGGTGGCAGTCATTAGCAATTTCTCTTTTGCCGGACAACACGTACTACACCAGTTTGCCGGATTCTGTCCCAACAATTTGAAAGGAAGGGAGGGGTTTCTCCAATAAATGTAAAATATTTTATATTTGTCATCATGCAGCTGAAAAAGACTGCTATCTATTATTATAAGTTAGAAAATAGATTTTATTTCTGAAATCTTGTATTTTTAATTTGGGTACACTTTAAGGTAGGCCAGTTTGAGGATCTGGAAACATACAAGCACAAAAGGAAAAAAGCCCACCAATTTTACAATTAAAAATACCAGAGAAATCCGGATGAATAAATCTATTTGGCTTTTGATTGTAACTTGTTCACCACCTCTTATACCTCTTCCACCAGAAGTAAGTTTTGCCTTGATCCTGGTCCCTTTTAGCTAGACATTTATTAGACAGGCGTTGTTGTATTTTGCTCTTCACTGCCTTTCTGTTTGACCTACTGTCAGGATTGTGCAGACAGACTGCTGAACGTCTGCACAGATAAGCACGTAACAGCATAAGGCAACTGTTTGCAGGTAAAAAAAATATAGTTTATTAAAAGCTGTGCTGTATACAACTATGTACAAGTGAGATCAAAACAAACGCAGAATGGACTACTAAACCCAGAATGCCCAACACCAAGATCCTATCTAACTAATCACAAACATTATACACACAAGGTTCAGGCATGCACAAATATATATACAGATAAACTCAGTACATAAATCAGAAGGCAAAAGGCTTTTGCAGATTTATAGGGATTCCTAGTACCACTCGCAGGTGGACCGAGAAACTGGAGCAACCATTCACATACAGTATATGTACAGCTAAAGATACCACCTTCAGGTGGACCAATGATCTGCAGCAACCATCCATAGACTGTAGTGGGACATCTGCTGGTTGGCACTGGACATTCGCATTAGTTCATGCAAATGCTGCCATCTGCAGGAGGACTGAGGCAATGTTCAGGACAATAACATAGATCACAGGGCAGAAACATTTTAAAGCAAAGATAACCCTTTAGTTTTACAATTAATATTTCAGTTTGTGAATTTATAAAGTAGTAAATGTTGCGAGAGCCACAAAAGGGACTGTCTCGTAACTTTCCAATTTATACTTTAGAACTAGCTCTTCGAAAATGAGTGGATCGTAAATTATCTCTGAGTCTGTGATCATTCTTGGCTGTTATGTAAGGTCAGAGACAGTAGGATCCATACATAAAATGTACGGTATAAGCCAATCCCTCAAGCTTTACCTAAAAAACAGGCAAAATTGATTGTCTCTAGCATAAGCCGAGGGTAGCAAATGCAGTGAAGGCAGGCGAGGAGAGCCAGGGCTGCTCCACACAGCTACAGGTGCCTCTATACAGATAGACAGAACACTAACACATAAAAATGATCACCCCTATAAGTGCCCCCGCCATAAGTATAGCGCAGTGATGACCGAAGATTTAAAGTCCCCCCACACACACTACTCGATTACCCCACAGCATAAAATTGTCACCCCCCCATGAGTGCCCCCTGCCACATGTATAGCGCAGTGATGATAATGTAAACCTCCCCCCCCCCCACACACACTACTTGAGTGCCCCACAGCATAAAAATTGTCACCCCCCCCCGTCTCTTTTACATAGATGATGGACTCAAGCTTTTGCCTACAGCTGAAGAGGTTATTGACCTGCATAAAAGGACACAGAACATGCCTCCTCAAGCTATTCTTGGGCTCCATACGATAGACTAAAACAGTGCCACTGTCATGAGAGCTTATCTATCATGTGATCACTCTGCAGTGTTAAAAGACTTTAACTTAGGGACACATGAACTAACTGTACAGAGGAGCTTGGGTCTGCAGTGATATTTATCACGGGACACCTTTGGATTCCAGATTAGTGCCACAAACAAGCATTTTACCAAACGTGGTGTTCTGTCTGTGGTAAACAGCCTGCATGACCCTTTAGAATGTATAGCTCCTTTAACCATATAAGGCAAATTCCTGCTGAGACGTTGCCCTGCAACTTCTACAGACTAAACAAAGGTTGGAGTCTTGGAAGCAATCTCTGTGTGCCTTGGACCACATTCAGGTCCCCCGATGCTACACCTTAACCTCCCTTGCTACAATTCTGAGGAATGAACGTCACATCTTCTCAAATGCATCTATGGAGGCTATAGCAGCTGTAGCCTACCTCATGTTATTAGACTCTCATAACCAAGTTCATGTCAGATTTCTGTTGGGTAAAGCCAAGTTAGGATGAACATACAATGTCAGGAATATACTGAGGTGCTTATGATGTAAGGATAATATTTTAATTTGCCTGTCTGACTGCTATGTACTGTACTTCAGATGCGTATGTATGGGTCATCATCTGGCTTTGGGGGAAGCTGTACTTGTCTGTGTGACAGTGTGGAATACAATTACCCTCAGTTCCTTGGAGAGCAGGGAGCTAATTAGAAGCCCTATTGTCCCATTATACCAATCAGGACATAGTCAGGGAACTTCAAAGACCTACATTTGCATCTAAAGAGGACTTCAGTGAATAATGCTTGGGGTAATAAGACAATGGCAGAAGTGAAGTGTGTTGAAGTCCTTTTGATACCATTTGCTACCTGTGGAAATTGAATTATTGGTGGAGGTGCAACCTCCTTATCTTTGATCAGCTAGGAAGTACTGTCAACAATGGGGTTGTCACCTGTAACGTGGACTAGGGAAATCTTTTGATGTATGTGGGCTATTGTACATTTTTCGCAGGTGGATGTTAGATCTCTGGAGATCCAATTATGACTGAGGATGTAATTAAATCTAGCTTCCCCCCGTCCACACAGGCTTACAGCCTCGAGGCGAATATTTCATTATAAAAACCAGGGGACATCTACCTCAAATCAGTTCTCTTCTGACGGTAGCTACGGCTGGTCTCCTGGCCTAAGCTAGTGGACTCCTGGCCTAGCCAGAACTGTGTCCGTCCACACAAAAGTCCACGATTCTTCTATCTGGACCCCTTTATTTTGGTAAGCAAAATCGCTTTGTGTGTTATCTTTGTAACTTTTATCTTGTAACATTTTTACTTTGTTTTTTGTAATCTTTTTGTATATGTTACGGCCAGAACCCGAAGTTTGGCCAGAACTAGAAGTGGCCGGCCACTTCGGGTTCTGGCCGGCCAATGCGCGAACTGGCCGCTGCGCTGTGGCCAATGTGAGAAATGAAACAATTCCTGTAAGGTTAATGTGATGTTGTGGCCGCAGCGCAGCGGGCAAAATGTATCACACATCTTTACTTTATTCAATGGCATTAAGCCGCCCGGCTTTTTCCTCTGCCTCTCTCTCCTCCTCCCCCCGCCTCTCTCTCCTCCCCCCCCCGCCTCTCTCTCTCCTTCTCTTATGGGCACAGCCGGGCGGGGACACGCGTGTCCCTCCGGAGTCGTTCGTCGCGGCAGGGGAATCCTGCCGTTCTTGCAGAGCGGGTGCTGGCAGAAGCGATGTCTGCAGCCTCCCCGCTCTGCTCTCCTGCCGCGAGGAACGACTCTCCTGGACACGCGTGTCCCCGCCCGGCTGCCCATAAGAGAAGGGGAGAGAGAGGCGGGGGGGGGAGGAGAGAGAGGCAGAGGAAAAAGCCGGGCGGCTTAATGCCATTGAATAAAGTAAAGATGTGTGATACATTTTGCCCGCTGCGCTGCGGCCACAACATCACATTAACCTTACAGGAATTGTTTCATTTCTCACATTGGCCGCAGCGCAGCGGCCAGTTCGCGCACTTCTAGTTCTGGCCAAACTTCGGGTTCTGGCCGTAACATATATATTAAGTTCTGCACTGTTCTATGTTTTTCTGGAATATTAAATTATTATTTAATAAGCTTGACTTCTGCCGTACTAAACTAACACTCATAGCCTAGAAGAGACTGAAGTGTAACCGTGTATAAGTTCATGCCTAGTTGTATGTTTGAGCAACACTACCGTATGAAATTGTAATTGCATTGTGTGTGGGGGGCGTTTGTCATACGTTGGCCTAAGCGCGCAGCTGACCCAACGTACGAACAACGCCAGTGCGAGTAGCGACAGCAGAGTGGCTAACAGTATCGTTCGGAACGACTGTTAGTGGGTCTTTGCTTCACGACAGTGTAAGATTGCAACTGTGTGTGTGTGTGGGTGCGTGGCGTTCCCGTATTTGGCCTAAGCGCAAAGCTGACCCAAATACGAAAACGTGGAGTGCGCGCTGAGGACTCGACAGCAGAGTGAAAGTGTCTAGCGAACCGCTAGTGGTGGCAGTGAGAGGTGTTCTGAGGGGTCCCAGCCTTGTTTTAGCTTGACTAAGGCTGCTTTCCCTCTCAATCTGGTCAAACCCGCAGTCGGGAACCGTATACGCAGGCGTGCCGCGGGCCGGTTCCTGACATAATTGGCTGGCAGTGGTGGGATCGTTTAGTACATTAGTACGCAGTTTAGCTCGCTATTCTGAGTACTAAAGGCTGGAAGCTTGCTAGAAGCAACTAGCCTACAGAAGTCTACTCAGTGCAGAATCTATATACTTTTTTTTTTGTTCAAAGATACACACTTGGTGTTTGCTTTCCCTCCCCCCCCTTTTTTCTTTTTATTTTTTGCAACACGATGGCTCAGAAAGCATCCAGCTATGCAAGGCAAAACAAAGAGATGCTACTCAACCTGTGTGAGCACAGAGGCATCGAGACGGTGAGCGGCCAGACTAAGGAGCAGTTAGTTCGTGCGCTCGAGGAGCATGATGAGGCAGAGCAAGCCCGTGCTTCAACGTCAGCGGGTGCAGCTCACGACACGCCAGAGGAGGAATCGCTCCCGCCACAGAATGCGAGTGGAGACGATGTCCTGGATGATCCACCGAACACGGAGATGACATCTCTGGAAGCCGACCTACAGCTACTAGGTTCGGCTGAGCCCGAACTGCGCCTAAAGCTGATTCTGGAACATCGGCAAGCAGAGAGGGAAATACGACAAGCCCAGAGGGAACAAGCTGCCCAGCGACTCCAGGCTGAGAGGGAAAGACACCAGGCCGAGAGGGAACAAGCTGCCCAGCGACTCCAGGCCGAGAGGGAAAGTGCTGAACGGCAACACCAGCTGGAGCTGGCTAAACTTCAGCAGCAGAACCGGTCTGCTGGACCCGCAGAACGCGAAGGTGAGCGAGTCCACAGAATCCCCCTGGATAAGTTCCCCGCTATGGACAAGGACTCTGACATAGACACTTTCCTACAGGGGTTTGAAAGGACTTGTCAGCAGTATGGGGTGCCCCGTGAGCAGTGGGCAAGATACCTCACACCAGGGCTGAGAGGCAAGGCCCTGGAGGCGTTTGTGAGTCTCCCCCAGGAGGAAGAAACAGACTTTGAGGCAATTAAGAAAGCCATCATTGCACGATACCACCTCACGCCAGGTGTATCGAAAACGTTTCAGGACAGTGCAGCGAGGTCCTAATGACAGTTACCTGGATCATGCTTGCAACCTGCGCACTGCCTTCCAGCAGTGGTTAAAAGGACTGTCGGTTGAAACCTTGGATGCCCTGCAGGAGCTGATGATAAAAGACCAGTTCCTACACACCTGTCCTGTTGAGGTCCGGCTGTTTGTGCTGGATCGAGAACCAAAGACAGTGGATGAGGCTGCGGAAATGGCCGATGCCTACACCGCCCATAGAGCACCTGAGTCCCGGAGGACTACTACGCCCAGCTGGAGAGGAGAACAGATGGCTAAACCTGTTTCACCCAGCACCCAGAGGAGGCAAGCACCGCTGTCTCCTGGATTCCAGCAACCTGACACTCGGAAATGCTTTGTATGTGACAGGGTGGGTCATATCAGCACGACTTGCCCAGAGAGGAAGAGGGAGGCCCCAAAATCCAGTGAGGCCTCAAACCCCCGTGAAGTCCCAACTGCTCTGTGTGCTACCAGGAATGCCACTGGCTATGCAGAGAATCTGCAGCGTGTCACGGTTGGGGGTACAGTTGCCACTGGGCTGAGAGACACTGGAGCAGAAGTGACTCTCATACATCCCCAGCTTGTGAACCCGGAGCAGTACCTACCTGGGAAAATGATTGCGGTCAGAGGAATTGGGGGTGTCACCCCAGCAATACCCACCGCCTTGGTCCACCTGGATTGGGGGGCCGGCAGCGGATTGAAAGAAGTTGGGGTAACCGACAAAATCCCCACCAACGTTTTGCTGGGTACTGACCTGGGACGGTTAGTGGCCCGGTATGAGCCTGCTCCCAACCCTGTGGAGCCCGCCTCCCCAGCAGAAGTTCGGGACTCTTGCAAGGTACTGTTTGATAATGCTGTGCAAGTGGGGAGTGCTGGCGAGGCCCCAGGGGCTATGGACTGTGTGCTAGGAGCCAGCCCTAGTGAGTCTCCAGTGCCTAGGCCTGGAATGGAACCTGTTGATACCAAGAATGCAGAAACTGATGAGGTCATTTATGACGCACGGACTATTGAGGCGATCGAGGCAAGAACTGTTGATGCTACTTGTGAAGTGCTGAGTAGCAATGTGTGTAATGATACCGATAATGTGGATGTTTTATGTGATGTCCCAAATGACAATATATGTAGGGTTGATAATGCTGATGTCATATGTGTTGTACTACATAATGCTGTGTGTCATGTGGACACTCCGTCAGCTGCAGGAGTAACCAGCGGCGCTCGCTGGGCTGCAGCAGGTGGACTGTCCACTGAAGGGGCAGATGGCACTAGGCCAGATCCTTCCCCTTCAGATGGTTTCCAGACCAAAGGTGATGGGGTTTATGATACGTGTAATGTGGACGCTCCCTCCGCTGCAGTGGTAACCCGCAGCGCTAGCGAGTCTACAGCAGAGGGACTGTCCACTGAAGTGGCAAATGTTGCTGGGTCAGCCACATCCAATCCGGAACCTGGCCTGGAGGGCCCAGGAGCCTCTCCGTCTGCAGCCTTCCTGGAATGTGTGACAGGCAGCCCTGAGCTCTCTGGGGCTGTTCGATTTGACAGCAGCCTGGAAGAGCTCAGGGGGCTAGCCAGCAGGTCACCAGCTGGGAGGGGCGGGCTGAGAGGGTTCTGGGAAGTTATTCCCTCAGAGCTGTCCGAAGTGGAGGAGGCAGCCCGGCAGAGAATCGTTCCCCAAAGGGACCGAGAGATAGCTCCTGCCACTATAGAGAAAGTGCGTGTAGCGACGGTTGGAACCCTCCCCCAGCTGCAGCACTGTCTCTATGGTCGCGAATTCACGGTTGTCACTGACCCTCATTCCCCTGGTTGGCTACATCAGGTTGTCAGGGGCAATGACACATTGCAGCAACCTGACCTAGCTTTCCAGTCCTGTAGCTTGGAGCTAAGGAATTACCCCCCCAGGCCGTCAGTGTCGGCTTTGGCAGGACGATTCGTTAGAATCATCTGCCAGCGCCATTTGGAAGAGGGGGCGTGTCAGGAATATACTGAGGTGCTTATGATGTAAGGATAATATTTTAATTTGCCTGTCTGACTGCTATGTACTGTACTTCAGATGCGTATGTATGGGTCATCATCTGGCTTTGGGGGAAGCTGTACTTGTCTGTGTGACAGTGTGGAATACAATTACCCTCAGTTCCTTGGAGAGCAGGGAGCTAATTAGAAGCCCTATTGTCCCATTATACCAATCAGGACATAGTCAGGGAACTTCAAAGACCTACATTTGCATCTAAAGAGGACTTCAGTGAATAATGCTTGGGGTAATAAGACAATGGCAGAAGTGAAGTGTGTTGAAGTCCTTTTGATACCATTTGCTACCTGTGGAAATTGAATTATTGGTGGAGGTGCAACCTCCTTATCTTTGATCAGCTAGGAAGTACTGTCAACAATGGGGTTGTCACCTGTAACGTGGACTAGGGAAATCTTTTCATGTATGTGGGCTATTGTACATTTTTCGCAGGTGGATGTTAGATCTCTGGAGATCCAATTATGACTGAGGATGTAATTAAATTTAGCTTCCCCCCGTCCACACAGGCTTACAGCCTCGAGGCGAATATTTCATTATAAAAACCAGGGGACATCTACCTCAAATCAGTTCTCTTCTGACGGTAGCTACGGCTGGTCTCCTGGCCTAAGCTAGTGGACTCCTGGCCTAGCCAGAACTGTGTCCGTCCACACAAAAGTCCATGATTCTTCTATCTGGACCCCTTTATTTTGGTAAGCAAAATCGCTTTGTGTGTTATCTTTGTAACTTTTATCTTGTAACATTTTTACTTTGTTTTTTGTAATCTTTTTGTATATATTAAGTTCTGCACTGTTCTATGTTTTTCTGGAATATTAAATTATTATTTAATAAGCTTGACTTCTGCCGTACTAAACTAACACTCATAGCCTAGAAGAGACTGAAGTGTAACCGTGTATAAGTTCATGCCTAGTTGTATCAGTGTTCTCCCCAGGATCAATTAAGTGGGCGGGCCGCCCGGGTGAATTAAGGCCCCGCCCGGCTGCTATTTTGCATATTAGAAAAGCCAGCACTGTTCTCTGCACTCAGCGCTGACTCCTCTGTAGCAGATTGCCCAGCTCCTCTACGTACGAGATCTCGCGCTTTCCGGCGGGCTTGTACACTCCTTGCCTCAGCATGGCAATAGGCGGGGCCATCTGTTATACTGCGCATAGTGCTCCTCTAGGAAGTAGGAACGAAGCACATTACAGGCAGTCTCTCTCTCTCTCTCTCTCACTCTGCCTGCACGATCGTGAAGGGACGCTGGAGCCTGTGTGACTAAAGCAGAGCTGGGCAAACTACAGCCCGTCTGGCTCTGTAATCCGGGTATTTAGTGCCTCCTTTCCTCCTCACGGCTGTGTCACTTGTCTCTCTCCCTCCCCACCGTACAATTGTACATTTACGTGCCGTACTAACTTTCCCATCTCTGAATTACGGCACTTCAGACTGAAGAAAGGAGTGCAGGCAATCACTCACTTCCTCCCCGGGTGTCAGACGCACGGAGCAGATCTCCAATAGCTTCAGAGAGCGGGATGTTTTGGCTGCCCAGAGAACAGAGCAAACAGACAGCAGCGCTGAAGGGGAAAAAAAGCAGTCTTATCTGATAGGTACAGGCAAAAAAAAGCTGTGACCTTAGGTCAGCTTGCACACATAAAGCTCTGTCCTGAAGTGTATTCCCACCCCCTCTTTTTTAACCCTTAGGATACACTAATCTCTGGAATCTCAAAGGCCAGCATGTCATTTTGCTGAGCTTTGCATTTTTTCAAAAAAAAAACAGTTCAAACCTATGTGTCAATTTGCAGCTTCTCAGGTAAATCTGTAGGACATGCTGAGCCTTGTGGTTCCACAACAATGAGGTCAACAAATAATGAAAACCTTACCAATCAGATGATTGGTAGAAGAACCAACCCCAAAAACATTGACGGAACAATAGAGGTTGATCGGAACCATTAATGATGCCCAATATGTATAACTGTCTAGCTCTGGACATGTGTGAAAATATGATGTCTGTTTCACCTGCACTGTGTACTGCAAATCAAGCCTATTTTTTTGTTTTTTTTCAAAAGCAAACAAAAAGCACAGTAATAGCACATT
Source organism: Hyperolius riggenbachi (assembly GCF_040937935.1). Lineage (NCBI taxonomy): Eukaryota > Metazoa > Chordata > Amphibia > Anura > Hyperoliidae > Hyperolius > Hyperolius riggenbachi. The sequence continues at coordinate 189,499,247 of NC_090655.1, read as the reverse complement.
GAAAACAACCAAAAACAGTTTTTCCTGGTTTTGACTTGGCAGGTTCACTTTAAGACAGATGGTGCATATCTAATACTGGGTACACACTGAGATTTTCTGGCTGATTTACTGTCAGATCCATTATTTCCAACCTGACCGATCTGCTTTCTGATCGATTTTCGAGCATTTTCCGATCAATTTCCTATTGAAGTGAACGGAAATCGATCGGAAAATGCTCGGCAATTGATCAGAAAGCAGATCGGACATATTGGAAATAATCGTTCTGACAGTAAATCTGGCAGAAAATCTCACCTAGTATCTCTGTACCTAGCATTAAAGCAAGAGTCATATGGAGGCTCAGTGTTTTCCCCAGGCCTCCATCCGGCTCATTTTGGTAAGCACCCGGCTGATATTGGCTCGTTTCCTCCTTCTGCTATGCTGTCAGCAGAGCTTACACGGCCCTGCATTCCCCCTGTTGCACCCCACCCGGCTACTTTTTCATGCCACCCGGCTGGAAAAAATTTCTGGGGAGAACACTGTTGTATGTTTGAGCAACACTACCGTATGAAATTGTAATTGCATTGTGTGTGGGGGGCGTTTGTCATACGTTGGCCTAAGCGCGCAGCTGACCCAACGTACGAACAACGCCAGTGCGAGTAGCGACAGCAGAGTGGCTAACAGTATCGTTCGGAACGACTGTTAGTGGGTCTTTGCTTCACGACAGTGTAAGATTGCAACTGTGTGTGTGTGTGGGTGCGTGGCGTTCCCGTATTTGGCCTAAGCGCAAAGCTGACCCAAATACGAAAACGCGGAGTGCGCGCTGAGGACTCGACAGCAGAGTGAAAGTGTCTAGCGAACCGCTAGTGGTGGCAGTGAGAGGTGTTCTGAGGGGTCCCAGCCTTGTTTTAGCTTGACTAAGGCTGCTTCCCCTCTCAATCTGGTCAAACCCGCAGTCGGGAACCGTATACGCAGGCGTGCCGCGGGCCGGTTCCTGACATACAATACCCAGGTTTGAACTCTGTGGACCGGTATTAGCTTTATAAATTGCAGACTTTGCACTGCATGAACTAGACACCTAGATAGGCGCAGTCAAGTTCTACATATATTGAAAAGTTGTGTTAGGATATATCTACAACCAAATTAAACGCTTTTACGTTTACACGGACAACCGTGTGGACAGGATGAATCCTCCTGGCCTAATCAACCACACTATGTTCCATTTGAGGCTAACCCTGCAGATATCTCCACCAGGTCCATATCAACTAACACATATGAGAATCCTTCCTGTAATTTTCCCTAGAGCCTTCTGAGAGCTGCAACTGCCTTTAATGCCAATCCAGGACTACATAGCTGACTGCTTGTGTACATGGATTTTCAACCCTCCTCATTCCCCTCACATGGGTGGTACATGGGAGAGAATGAAAGGAATTGCTTGCAGGATACTGGATTCTATGTTAATGGACTCTACAATGGTATATCACCCCTGCTAGGCTACACACATTTTACCATGATGTTTCCCCCAGTTGCTTGGGATGGGCCTGAGGTGGGCCTGGGATGTTACTTCATATTTTTTGGGATTGCCCAATTGCACGCCAATTTTGGTCTGCCCTTCAGACCTTATTTTTCGAGGTCTATAAGATACAAATTTCTCTTGGTCCCTCTCAGGCTCTCCTATATGTATCAAATGACTCTGTCCCAGGTTCATATTGGGTCTTTTATAGATATTTGGTATTGGCAGGGCAATGGTCTATTGCTTTCAAATGGAAAACGCCTTCCCTTGGCATCGACCTGGTAAAGCATCGCTTAGATATGATTTCACTGATGGACCGGGTACATTACTTAGTACTGAAAACTTGGACTGTTTTAATGTGATTTAGGAAGCTTGGTTATCATATTGAGGGCATCAGTGAAGGGAAATTTTCCCATTGTATTCTTAATGACTCATACTTTGGGGGTGGGGGGTGTTTTGGGGGTCCGCTTGACCACACACAAAGTTTAAATTTTGTTCTGTTCTTATTCAAACGTTCATATAATATATTTTGAAATGTCTTTGTATGATGTGCTGACTGCGTACATTTTCATCTTGTGGCGAGTTTTGTATTCTAATTATTGGTATATTTGTGACCATTCTGTACTTGCCGGTCATTTAACATTTTTATGTTTGTGATCCTCTTTGTCATGCACTTCAATAAACTCTGTCTATATATATATATGTGTGTGTATATATATATATATATATATATACAGTATATATATATATATATATATATATGTGTGTGTGTGCGTGTGTGTGTATACACCTATTCAGTAGGAGACCTTGGGCAAGTCTCCCTAACACTTCTACTGCCTATAGAGCACGTCCTAGTGGCTGCAGCTCTGGCGCTTTGAGTCAGCCTGGAGAAAAGCGCAATATACAGGGAGTGCAGAATTATTAGGCAAATGAGTATTTTGACCACATCATCCTCTTTATGCATGTTGTCTTACTCCAAGCTGTATAGGCTCGAAAACCTACTACCAATTAAGCATATTAGATGATGTGCATCTCTGTAATGAGAAGGGGTGTGGTCTAATGACATCAACCCCCTATATCAGGTGTGCATAATTATTAGGCAAAATGGGTCAAAAGAAGGACTTGACAGGCTCAGAAAAGTCAAAAAATAGTGAGATATCTTGCAAAGGGATACAGCACTCTTAAAATTGCAAAGCTTCTGAAGCGTGATCATCGAACAATCAAGCGTTTCATTCAAAATAGTCAACAGGGTCGCAAGAAGCGTGTGGAAAAACCAAGGCGCAAAATAACTGCCCATGAACTGAGAAAAGTCAAGCGTGCAGCTGCCAAGATGCCACTTGCCACCAGTTTGGCCATATTTCAGAGCTGCAACATCACTGGAGTGTCCAAAAGCACAAGGTGTGCAATACTCAGAGACATGGCCAAGGTAAGAAAGGCTGAAAGACGACCACCACTGAACAAGACACACAAGCTGAAACGTCAAGACTGGGCCAAGAAATATCTCAAGACTGATTTTTCTAAGGTTTTATGGACTGATGAAATTTGAGTGAGTCTTGATGGGCCAGATGGATAGGCCCGTGGCTGGATTGGTAAAGGTCAGAGAACTCCAGTCCGACTCAGATGCCAGCAAGGTGGAGGTGGCGTACTGGTTTGGGCTGGTATCATCAAAGATGAGTTTGTGGGGCCTTTTCGGGTTGAGGATGGAGTCAAGCTCAACTCCCAGTCCTACTGCCAGTTTCTGGAAGACACCTTCTACAAGCAGTGGTACAGGAAGAAGTCTGCATCCTTCAAGAAAAACATGATTTTCATGCAGGACAATGCTCCATCACACGCGTTCAAGTACTCCACAGCGTGGCTGGCAAGAAAGGGTATAAAAGAAGAAAATCGAATGACATGGCCTCCTTGTTCACCTGATCTGAACCCCATTGAGACCCTGTGGTCCATCATAAAATGTGAGATTTACAAGGAGGGAAAACAGTACACCTCTCTGAACAGTGTCTGGGAGGCTGTGGCTGCTGCTGCACACAATGTTGATGGTGAACAGATCAAAACACTGACAGAATCCATGGATGGCAGGCTTTTGAGTGTCCTTGCAAAGAAAGGTGGCTATATTGGTCACTGTTTTACTTTTGAATGTCAGAAATGTATATTTGTGAATGTTGATTTGTTATATTGGTTTCACTGGTAAAAATAAATCATTGAGATGGGTATATATTTGTTTTTTGTTAAGTTGCCTAATAATTATGCACAGTAATAGTCACCTGCACACACAGATATCCCCCTAAAATAGCTAAAACTAAAAACAAACTAAAAAGTACTTTCAAAAATATTTGATATTAATGAGTTTTTTGGGGTTCATTGAGAACATGGTTGTTGTTCAATAATAAAATTATTCCTCAAAAATACCACTTGCCTAATAATTTTGCACTCCATATATATATATATATATATATATATATATATATATATATATATATATATATATATATATATATATATATATATAACTGTACAAGGCTAACGCATGAAATCTTAATCACGTTTATGCCAGAGCCATATGTGCCAGCATTAACTCTAGACCTCTGATTCGACGGTCTACCGATCCAGAGTCATTAATTATCCTCATCCCAGCGACTCTGCTCACCCAGAAATTTTGATCTATACCCACTCCACCTGCAGACTTCCCAATGGGTAACTCATACCAAAGTCAATGGAAACATGTACAACACCTAGCAAATTATTTCTGGAGTTGGTGGAAGAGGAAGTACCTGATTCTTCTTCAGCCTCGAAGGAAATGGCAGTAACCTACTCCAAACCTATATTTTTGAGACATTGTATTTGTGAAAGATCAAAAAGACCAAAGGATTGATTGGCCTATGGGTTTCATCACAAAGAGCTTTCCCAGCAAGGATGGAAAGGTTTACACTGCACAAGGCAGAAGTGAGAGTCACAAAACTAGAAACTGTAAAAATCTTTATCAGGCCCATCACCGAAGTAATTTTATTGCTACCCTTTAACCTCCTGAGCGGTATGGACGAGCTCAGCTCGTCCATCACCGCTGGAGGCTGCCGCTCAGGCCCTGCTGGGCCGATTTTCTTCAAATAAAAAGCAGCACACGCAGCCGGCACTTTGCCAGCCGCGTGTGCTGCCTGATCGCCGCCGCTCTGCGGCGATCCGCCGCGAGCAGCGGCGAAAGAGGGTCCCCCCAGCCGCCCGAGCCCTGCGCAGCCGGACTAATCAGTTCCGGCCAGCGCTAAGGGCTGGATCGGAGGCGGCTGACGTCAGGACGTCGGCTGACGTCCATGACGTCACTCCGCTCGTCGCCGTTGCGACGAGGAAAGCCAAACAAGGAAGGCTGCTCATTGCGGCCTTCCTTGTTTATTCTGGGCGCCGGAGGCGATCGGCAGAACGCCTCCGGAGCGCCCTCTAGTGGGCTTTCATGCAGCCAACTTTCAGTTGGCTGCATGAAATAGTTTTTTTTTAATTAAAAAAAAAACCCTCCCGCAGCCTCCCTGGCGATCTCAATAGAACGCCGGGGAGGTTAAGGAATAATCTTGTCAAAACGTCAAGAACTTTACTTGAACCCATTACAGGATTATTTCACCATCACCAGTTACAATTTGATGTTTGCATTATATATTTTTCTTTGTTTTTGTTTCAGGATCTTCAGATACAACAATCTACTGTTTGCATAACATCCATTATGTTTAATATAGAGACAATACAGTGTCAGGCGGGGAGTGTTCTGCCTCAGCCAAGGTTCAATATTGTATTGCCATTATGACTGTTATTTCTCTCTACAGCATCTATGTTATTCAGTTAGAAAGCAGCACTGCCACCTTGTGGCCACTTTCCATAAAGGCCCTTTTTCCATTATGTAATTTTCCCCCTCCTACTTTCTGTTGACATATACTCTGAGCAGGGCATTCTGGGAAAGATATCCAAGGTAACTGCTATGCTGAGATTTGGGGGCAATAACACTCTTTTTACTTTCACGAGTGCGTGCATATCCCATTATCACATCTGTATTGCTGCACAGACATATCAAGAATATTATTCTGTGGCGCTGTATCAAGATACAGACATCTGAAATGGCTCTGCTATATGCCTGAAGCGAATATCTCGGTGAATCTCTGCTGTCCATGAGTTGTCAACAAACTCCAGACAGGAGGTTACAAAATCAAGAACTGATATAATGAAAAGATGAGTTGAGTATATTGGTACACGTTCTCTTGTTTGTTGGTAGGATGGTGCTATTTGGGCCACTGCTAAGGCCAGTTCTCGGTGCCAATGCAGGAGCTGGACATGAGATCACATGAGGGAAGCTGGAAATGCTGTCAAGGAGACCACAGGGCTATATAGCACAACACAACCACTCATTTACGAAACTGCATCATCCCTTGCCATTACGGCACTGGGACCCTGGGAAAAATACAGCCTCACTGTGCAGACGGCTTGCGCAGCAGCATGGAGCTGAACGGGCTTCAGCTTTTTCCTGCTGGGCGGTTCATGCTGCTGCACAGGCACAAGCCAAACAGCGCAGTGCAACTGCACTCGTTCACGTAAGGAAGAGTGCCAGGAGCTTCAGGGGATTCCCCATCTGCTGGAATAGGAGGTGGAGGACAGGGGGAGCCTCCAGACTGGATAGAGGCTTCCCTCTACCAAAGTATCTATGTCTCTAAATCTCACAGGTTGCCTTAGGCCCGGTTCACACTTGCGGTTGTTTGCCAAACGGACCGGATGACCTGAGCGGATCCGGACCGGATCGGAACCGTACGGTTCTGATCCGGATCCGATCCGGATCCGGTCAGGTTGCATCAGGTGTCCATCAGGATGCGATCCGGATCCGTTTGGCAAAAAAACGTTAAAAACAAAAAAAAAGTTGGGGGTCTGGGAGGTCAGCAGAAGGGGGACCTGTGGAATCAGGCCCTCTGCTGTTTAGCACTCACCTCCACCTGCGACATGCTGCCAACATGATCCGGATCCAGCTGTGCTGCTCCACTCCAAAATGCTTGCCCATGTGTCCCCATCCAATATCGCCGCAACAATCCCCATAGGAAGTGGGGTAGAACATCCGGATTTCTCAGCCTGTGTGTTGTGCGCTCTCCGGTTCCCATTGGTTTGTATTGGCCGGATGGTGCAGTCCGGCTCCGCCCCGGATACGGCTGCCGGAGGAGCCGGATGAAAAAATAGCGCATGTTGGAACGGAGGCCGGAGTCCGGATCCGGCCCGGATCCGGTCCGGCTCCGGTTCGGCAGAACGGACGCATAGGCTTTCATTGCTATGCCTTGCGTCCGTTCCGTCCGTTCTGCAAGCGGTGCGGCTCCGGCACGGCGATTCCGGAGGGCCACCGCAAGTGTGAAGCGGGCCTTAAAGAGGAGCTGTTAGGTATAAGGTCTCAGAGAAAATAAACACATATATCAGTAGCTAAAGATTGGCTGTACTTACATTACATATGCATTTCACTGTACACGTTTGTACTTCACAGAATTTTTATATAGTATATGCAGAGATTGATGCTCCTGACAGCTCATGGCAGGTTCCATGTTTTTCTGACTTCTATGAAGCCAAATGTGTCGTCATGTCCTCCCTGCTTCCTGATCACAGAAAAGCTCATACTGAATAGCACAGTGTGCAGTGAATATTAATTAGCCATGTGGCTAGGAACAATAGCTGACTCCTGCAGTGTACTCTGCCCGGAGATTTATCAGTGCTACGCGCTGGACTGATTACAAGCTGCTGTAACGTCTCATTAGCAGCCGAGGGGAGGGCCCCAGAATGCTTTGCAGTATAGTATGCGGCTTGCATCCTGCTTGGGTCTAACAGCTTTGCTGATAAGCACACATCAAAGGTAAGAGAGATTTTTATCTTCAGTAATGCCTTTTTGGCTTCCTTCTAAACTGTTTAACACAGGAGAATAGAGGTTTAAATTAGCTTCTGCAGCCTGACAGTTACTCTTTAACGGAATTCTGAAGGCTAATTTAAATTAAAAAAACAGATACTTACCTAAGGAGAGGGAAGGCTCTGGGTCCTATAGAGCCTTCTCGTTCTCCTGCTGGTCTTCTCGGTTCCCCGCAGGCTTCCGAAGCCAGCCTATCCCGGAAGAGAACAGTGCTAACGGGGGAGGCTGCGGGGGAATGCAGAGACCGGGAAGGCTCTGTAGCAGTGTTCCCCAACCCTGTCCTCAAAGCCCCCCAACAGTGCATGTTTTGTGGAAATCCACACAGGTAGGTAATCAGCTCTGCTGAGACACTAATTACCCACCTGTGAATATTTGTAGTGTACCGCAAAACATGTACTGTTGGTGAGCCTTGAGGACAGGGTTGGGGAGCTCTGCTCTATAGGACCCAGAGCATTCCCTCTCCTTAGGTATCTTTTTTTTTTAATTAGGCTTCAGACTCCCTTTAAAGGAAACCTAAAGTTAAGGGAAAAAAATCCAGTTTAACTTATCCCCTGCATCTGGGGCTTCTACCAGCCCCCTGCAGCTGCCCTGTGCCCACGCCATGACATACCGATCCTTCGGTCCCCAGCAGCGACCCAGTTTCATTTTCGCCAGGAGTGTCCACTCTCGGCGATGGGAGCATGATCGAAGAAGCACGCGGCAAGGGCTGCGCAGGGGCAATGGCCATCGATTGGCTGAGTGGCCGAAAATGAAACTGGGTCGCTGCACCTTTGGATTGTTATGTCACGGCGCAGGCATAGGGTGGCTGCAGAGAGCTGATAGAAGCTGGATTTTTTTTCCTCGACTTTAGGTTTCTTTTCCTTGACTTTAGGTTTCTTTTAACACAGACTCAAAACTTAGTACAACAGTAAAAGCACTTTCATCATTCTTCTGCAATATGAAATTCTCATAAGCAAATAGTAGTGCAAATGCTTCTATTTGGTGCTATTCCAGGTACTGGAATGCTCTTTACACATACATTCGCACAGCCGAGCTCCCAGGATAGAGCACTAGCGACATCATAGCGCTCTTACGAGAATCCAGTCCGGATTTTCTCTGCAGTCCGTGTCAGCCGGAGAGCTCGGAATAACAAAGGCTACAGAGCAGCGCCAGGCTGCGAGGGGCGGGATACAGTGACGTCAGGTACAAGGTCTGCCTGCAGGCTGCGCATGCGCACGTTCCAGCAGCTGCGTGTGTGGCTTTCATGCCTGTTTGTTCGTTGTGGATATTTGAGATGACATCACAAGTCATGTGACCAGCCGCTTGCTGATTGCATGAGCTGTGAGTTCAGCTGCAACCTGAATTCTTGAACGCTGTGTGTAGGTATACAGGGTGATGGCACAGCGGTTACAGAAACTGTGACGTCAGTGCGTTATGTGTCATGAGGGGAGCTGTGTTGATATGGGATGCGATATACAACCCGGAGGGAACTAAGTGTAATGTGAGGTATAGAATGTGACATTTTGTACATTATCTGTCACAAAGCTAAGCTGTGATATGGAAGTATATGTCACAGGAGCAGTGTGCAATATGGAGTGCAGTATATGTCACGTGGAGCAGTGTGCAATGTTGGGTGCCGTATATGTCACAGGAGCAGTGTGCAATGTTGGGTGCCGTATATGTCACAGGAACAGTGTGCGATGTGGGGTGCAGTATATGTCACGGGAGCAGTGTGTGATGTAGGGTGCAGTATATGTCACGGGAGCAGTGTGCGATGTTGGGTGCAGTATATGTCACAGGAGCAGTGTGTGATGTGATGTGGGGTGCAGTATGTCACATGAGCAATGTGGGGTGCAGTATATGTCACAGGAGCAATGTGGGGTGCAGTATATGTCACAGGAGCAGTGTGCAATGTGGGGTGCAGTATATGTCACAGGAGCAGTGTATGATGTGGGATGCAGTATATGTCATGAGGAGCAATGTGGGGTGCAGTATATGTCACAGGAGCAGTGTGTGATGTGGGATGCAGTATATGTCATGAGGAGCAATGTGGGGTGCAGTATATGTCACAAGGAGCAGTGTGCAATGTGGGGTGCAGTATATGTCACAGGAGCAGTGTGTGATGTGGGATGCAGTATATGTCATGAGGTGCAATGTGGGGTGCAGTATATATCACAGGAGCAGTGTGGGAAGCAGTATAGGCCATGAGGAGCAATGTTTGGTGCAGTATGTGTCACGAGGAGCAGTGTGCAATGTGGGATTCAGTATATGTCACGGTAAGCAGTGTGCAATGTGGGGTGCAGTATATGTGATGATGAGCAGTGTAGGGTGCAGTGTATGTCACAAGAAAGATGTGGAGTGCAGTATATGTCACGTGGAGCAGTGTGCAATGTGGGGTGCAGTATATGTCACAAGGAGCAGTGTTCGATGTGGGGTACAGTATATGTCACGGTAAGCAGTGTGCAATGTGGGGTGCAGTATATGTCATGAGGAGCAGTGTGCGATGTGGGTACAGTATATGTCACGGTAAGCAGTGTGCAATGTGGGGTGCAGTACATGTCACAGGAGCAGTGTGCAATGTGGGCTGCAGTATATGTCACGGTAAGCAGTGTGCAATGTGGGCTGCAGTATATGTCACGGTAAGCAGTGTGCATTGTGGGGTGCAGTATATGTCACGAGGAGCAGTGTGCGATGTGGGGTACAGTATATGTCACGGTAAGCAGTGTGCAATGTGGGGTGCAGTATATGTCACGAGGAGCAGTGTGCGATGTGGGGTACAGTATATTTCACAAGGAGCATTGTACGATGTGAGTTACAGTATATGTCATGAGGAGCGATATGGGGTGCAGTATATATGTCGCAAGGTGCAGCATGTGGCACCCCACATTACACACTACTCGTGGCAAATAGAGCACCCCTCATCACACTGCTCCCTGTTACATATAGGGCACCCCACATCACATGATGCTCCTTGCAAACATGCGACAAACACTCCAAGTGATCACAAGCCCTTGTTTTGGGGCAAGATGTTTCATGCTTGAATGAGGCTCTTCACCAGTTCATCCTAGGTGTATCTGAAGAATTGTAAAGAGAGAAAGGTGTGACCAATGGACAGATCTCTCTCTGATCACGCCACCCACATTTCTAACAGGACCCAACAGTGCTAAGGGCGGGAGCAGAGCTCAGTCATTGGGCCAATCGTTGCACTCACTCAGTAGCAGCCATTGTAGTGATTGGCTCAATGACTGAGCTCTGCACCCACCCTCAGCACTGTCGGGTCCTGTTAGAAGTGCTGGGAAGCTGGAGCCGCGGAGTGCACCCCTTCAAGCCGATGTGGGATTCCACTCCTGCCCCCTTTTAAGCCATCAGTAAGTATACATAGGGTTAAATAGGGACAGAAGCACACAGTCGGGGGGCAACCGGGACATAAGGCTGCAAATGTGAGATAGAAGGCTACAAAGGATACCACATGGGGACACCCTCGGCCATAAGACACTTGGACTTTTCTCCCCCTTTTTTGGGGTAGAAAAAGTGCGTCTAATGCCCCGAAAAATACGGTATATAGCGCTGACATTTTCCACAGAGCTTTACAGAGTATATATAGTTTTGTCACTAACTGTTGCTCAGAGGAGTTCCCAATCTTATACCTACCATAGTCATATGGTCGTTATCATCCAGGGTCAATTTAGAAAGAAGCCAAATAATATGTAAGATTTTGGGGGATGTAGGAGGAAACTGGAGTGCCTGGAGGAAACCCACATAGACACAGGGAAACCATACAAACACCATTGTGCTATCCACTACACCACTGTGCTGCCCGCTTTAGCTCTTGCATGGAAACACTTACTGCAGGGAACAGATAAGAAAGGTAATTAGTTCAATGAGGGGCTGTTAAATATAATCTCCATGAGTGTTATAACATAGACTAACAACTTACTGTATACCTATGTGCTTTAGCAGTTAAAATTTATACCTATCCTTAATTATGGTTTTACTCCCATGAGCTTATGGCCCGCGTACATTTTCACTTTTTGTTGCCTTGGTATACGTTTTGTACATTGTATTTGTACTTTCATTACTACAAAAAAAAATTATTTGAAAAAAATTAAACTGTGTCACTCTGCTGAGGTAATAAAACATTAAACTTATGTTTTTAGCTTGTAATCTTATTTAGGAGTAGGACTATAGATAAAATGGTTTGTCTTACCAGTTTATTTTAAATTCAGGTTTTCTATAACCATTTGGTAAACAAATATGTGTCTACTTTAAACTCGTGCCTGGAATGCATAAATACCTGGTTCATTAGTCCCCCTAAACCGTGCCTTTTTATTTTTGGCTGCTCATGGGTTTGAGCCCGTAGATTGATTTTTAATATTTCTTTGGTTGATTTGCCAAGATTATGTGAATTGTGTTTTCAATAGTTTACTGAGTGAGACTACCTGACTGACTCACTCCACAAACATTTGTGAACAGATCCACTTTAGGAAACTTATGACCTACTAACTTTACCATTTATCTCGAAGGAGATTAATACTCATCAGATAATCTGACCCCCACTAAGCATTTGTGCTAAACTAGGTTTTACATACACCTTTGTTGCCTGAAATGACTGCTGTATAAACATGCTGCTTGGGGCCCACCTAAGCAACGTGTACTTCTCTGTGGACAGGGGAGCTGATACTCCAGCAACATGCTCTGTAGGGAGCTTCCTTTGAAGTTCCTTCAAAACAAAATATGCATAGGGAAAGGCATCCATTCTGACCAAGGAAGAGGAGGCCGCTAGCAATCATCCAAGGAGATTGCGCACAAGGTGGATCAGCGCAACACCAGGCCGCCTCCGAATGGCCTCCATCAGAGATGCGCTGAGCCCCCCCAGGAACTACAAACGCACCTTGAACCCAAACAGAAGCTCTGCATATACACCAAAAGCATGGCTGTTAAGTGGGAGCAGCTGACCAAAAACAAATTACATTAGTACATAGCAAGGAAATGAGCAGCGCTACTTAAAAACAGACTAGTGCCTACCTGCAAATAAGTGCAAGCCCCACTTGTGGGGTCGAATACACACCGAGCATACACATGACCTGTCTACCACTAGAGGAGGATGTTGGTTTCCATTAACAGCTTGCATGCAACCTATTAAGTACTCGTCCCTCCCACTGCGAAGAAGTCAATCCTCCATGGGAGGGGCCTAACACTAACTATATCCTAACCTATGTATATGCATAGCCTGGGTGGGCTCAGCGCATCTCTGATGGAGGCCATTCGGAGGCGGCCTGGTGTTGCGCTGATCCACCCTGTGCGCAATTTTCAATTTTCGATTTTATTTGATTAGCCGCACCCAGGCTATGCATATACATAGGTTAGGATTTAGTTAGTGTTAGGCCCCTCCCATGGAGGATTGACTTCTTCGCAGTGGGAGGGACGAGTACTTAATAGGTTGCATGTAAGCTGTTAATGGAAACCAACATCCTCCTCTAGTGGTAGACAGGTCATGTGTATGCTCGGTGTGTATTCGACCCCACAAGTGGGGCTTGCACTCTTTTGCAGGTAGGCACTAGTCTGTTTTTAAGTAGCGCTGTTCATTTCCTTGCTATCCAAGAAGATTGTAAAGTGAGTGCATGGCTTTACTTCTGGGATATGACAGCTTCAAGTTTTTTCACTGGAGATCTTGAAAAACTAGAAAACTCAAAATAGAGATTGAATAAAAATCTTTTAGCGTAGATTTACATTCAAAACACAATGAAAAAGATACAGTCAGGTCCATAAATATTGGGACACAATTCTAACATTTTTGGCTTTCTACACAACCACAATGGATTTGAAACGAAATGAACATGATGGCCTCTATGCAATTCACTTTTTCTCCTGAGTTTTCTCCTAGATAATATTTTCACACCTTGTTATAAAGTGCATGTTAAACCACCAGTAAGCAAAAAAATACTCAATTATCTTGATAGTACATTTTCACCAATATTTGGATACTTTTTCAATTGTAAAATGCTTAAAAGTTATTTTAACCACTTAAAGACCACAGTCTTTTCGCCCCTTAAGGACCAGAGCCTTTTTTTCCATTCAGACCATTTTTTTCCCATTCAGACCACTGCAGCTTTAACGGTTTATTGCTCAGTCACACAACCTACTATCTAAATGAATTTTACCTCCTTTTCTTGTCACTCATACAGCTTTCTTTTGGTGCTATTTGATTGCTGCTGTGATTTTTAGTTTTTATTATATTCATCAAAAAAGACATGAATTTTGTCAAAAAAATGATTTTTTTTTTAACTTTCTGTGATTAAAATTTGTCAAAAAAGTACGGTAAAATTTCTGTATACATTTTTGTCCAAATTTATTGTGCTACATGTCTTTGATAAAAAAAAAACATTCAGTGTATATTTATTGGTTTGGGTAAGAGTTATAGCGTTTACAAACTATGGTGCAAAAAGTGAATTTTCCTATTTTGAAGCATCTCTGACTTCTCTGAGCACCTGTCAGGTTTCATGAGGTGCTAAAATTCCAGGATAGTACAAATACCCCCCAAATGACCCCATTTTGGAAAGATGAAAGAAGAAGAAAATCGAGAGCCCCAATAGTGTATTATTGTTAATTGGCAATTGCGTATTGTAAATAGTATAAAATTATACTCACAAACGGGTTGCCGAATGCAGGCAACCACTAGTAACGCTTGAGGGGATGTTAGGCCTGTCCCCAATCAGGCTAAGATGTCGCTCTCCGTAGGCAGAAAAAGGTGGTCACACCCATCCATCAAGTGGACATAGAATCAATTGGATAACAGAGGCGCCAAACAGGATAAAATACTTTTAAATTTCTAAAATGGGGGGCAATGGATGACTTACCTCCCCAATAAGGACACAATGGTATCATCAAAAAACAAAAACAAGTTTTATTCTTACTCCAATAATTTTTGCAACGCGTTTCACGGGTCTACGCCCGCTTCCTCAGGCAATATAAAACAAGGAGCACTGTAAAAAAACAACAATACCATATGTAGTATACATAGGGACTATGCCACATATTATCACAATAAACAATAAATAAATTAAGAACCTGTATATAAAAACCTGTAAAAAACTGGAGTGCTTCAATAACACAAACACATCTTATGTAATCTGCATGTGGGTTATGCGACCAGATGTCATGGTAGGTGTCATAAGACAACCATACACATATACATATACGTACATTTATATAATTATAAAAAAGATCTTATTTTCTTAAAAAAATTATATCTATTAGATATATATTGTTGCCCCAACATCCAGATGTCATCTTGCCGCATAGATTAGTAACCTGGACCACATCTTTTTGCTGTAAACCACATGTGTTACATAACCATCATCATAATTTGCTGTTATTCAGACTGCCCTATATACGGAATATGTTTTTAGTTGCCATATCCGGTAGTTCAATTGAGTCTACATATCCATCTCAATATATATCACATATATCATCATAGGCATCATTATCTACCCAATCCGTCACTATAAATATACATCTGAGGTTGAAGCAATATCCAAAAACCAAGTGGTGCAAATAAAAATTCTCTTACCTAAATGTGTCAGCAAACGTACTTAACGCCTCTGTAGCTTGTAGGCGCTCGTAACCTTTCTTATCAAGGCTAACTGTGGGCAGTTATCGGAGGGTAACTTCCGGCGGAAGTGATGTGTATGCTGGGCGTCTAGTATGCGTCCATGCGTTCCAATGGACGCGATGCATTCCAAAGGGTAAGCGCGAAGCGTCCTAACGGACGCCTGCGCTCCAGGCGGGGACGCATCGTGTATCATGCGTATAGCGTCATCGCGGACGCATTGCATTCCACCATATGGAACGCTAGATAGGAAGTGAAAGGATCTGCGCTCCAAGGGAAGCATGTGCGTCCCACTGGGGGGAAGAAGGGTTGGTGTGGGGAGAGGGAGGGGCGGATAAAGTTAGTCCTGAGTGATGACAGCAATCAATAAACCAATAGGGGTAGTATCTGTCGCATTGATAGTGATCATTGATACTTGCAATAAATTAGTTTGATCATTAATACTGGTAATCAATTAATTAGACAAAAATTGCCTGTATGCCTTATCAGGTGTGTGCTATGAATTGGATTAACAGATCATAGCATTTAATAAAGAACTATAATGGATAATTGAAAATGTTGAAAACATTATCAATATTATTAATCTATAAAATTATGTGAACCTATAAAAGTGTAAAAATATATAAAAAAACATATGGTCAATCCTTCAACAACTCACATGTATATCCACATATACATACACACATACACTCACACATATATACGTATATTTCTCCCCCCACTTGTCCTCACAATCTGGGAAAGGGAGAAAAAAGGAGAAAAATTGTGATATTCGCCCCAACCTTAAAAAAAAGGGGGGGGGGGGAGGAAGAAGAGCGACATTGTGAGTACCCCAAAAAAGCCAGGGGATGTTGCAGAGAGTCCCACCCCACTAATATGGTTTCTCTAAAAGTTCATTGAGGCCCCTTGGCACCAAAGTCTTTAGTGTCTGGATCCAAAAGATCTCACGGTTCCTCAGTGTGTTGGTTGCATCAGATAACGTAGGGTTAATGGATTCAAGTGCAATAAAAGATACTCCTGTTGGATCACAGTTATGTTGTTGTAGAAAGTGTCTGGAGAGTCCATGGGTGAGAAGGCCTTTGGATATATTCCGTCTATGTTGGCCTATCCTCTCCCTTAGTAGTTGTGTTGTGCGACCAACATACTGGGTATCACATGGACAGGAAGCAACATAGATTACAAATCTGGATTCACAATTCATATGTCTCAATATGGGATAGACAATATTATTTGCTTGAGATTTGATCTGATCTGTCTGAACGATAAATTTGCAAGCCAAACAACGTTTATTTTGACAAGGGTATGAGCCTGCAGGGGGCTTTGTTTGGCTCACTGAATCATTATTTCTAAGTTTGCTGGGTGCTAACAGGTTTCTCAGATTTGGGGCTCTTCGAAATGTGAGCAACGGCTTCTCTGGGATGGAATCCTGCAAATACGGGTCCTGTTGTAGTATATCCCACCTATTCTTAAGAATTTTTCTGATGCTTGTATGTTGATTACTGTATTTGGTGATGAATCGCAAAGCGCCTTCAGAACTCGTTTGCTTGTCATGATTTTCTTTAATTGGTTTATTATTCAAGGATCTAGCTTTTAATTTTGCATCATCTATCAGTTTTTTGGGGTATTCACGTTCCTGGAATTTCAATTTTCAATTGTGCTGACAATCTCAGCGAACAATCGGAATCTTTTTTTAGAACTACCACCAACCCTCACAACCACATTAACGGATCCTCTACACAACCAATTACCAAGCCCAAAGCCGTCCCATACAATATTGCAACCCTGGAGCATGTTCAAGCGTCCTTTCTCAAACGAAGAAAACGGGGCTCACGAGGTAAAGGGAGAGAAAAGAGAAAAAAGGAACAAGATCTAACTGTATCACCACAAAATCAGACCAAATCGATCTTCAATCTCTCTAGCTACAAATTAAAACAACAAGAAATCAATCTTTTGAGCAAGGGCCTATCATATTGCCCTACTAATACATCACAATTATGGTAATTATTCACTGATTTGAATGCCTTTGTGCGTAAATTGACCCTTAAAAAGGCACTTTGCCCTAAAGAGAACTGAACAAACAACCAAAACAATCATCACCCAGAATGAGGCATTACCGATCATCACAGTTAACAATCCTGAAATCACACTAGAAAAATGCATAACCACATCATTGAAGGGCCGATCCAGATTTTACCCAACAGCATCCAAAGGTAACTTCATAGAAACGTTCTATGCAATGGTACTGGAGGATATACAGAAAATGTGCCAGGACGATATCATTTACCCCTCCAATTTGACTCAATCTGAAAAAATGGCACTAAACGATCTAAAGAAAAACAAAGAACTGATTATAAAACCGGCAGATAAGGGGGGTGGTATAGTACTTCAAGACCGAAAAGATTATATCAATGAAGCACTTCGATTTTTGAATTATCCTATACACTATAGAGCCATTTTGAACGACCCCACACTAGAATACAATAAAGAACTAAAAACATTTATAGATGATGCCCTCATGGAAGGACTCATCATAAAACAAGAGAGGAACTTTATCATGATGGAAAAACCCACCACCCCATTTATGTACCACCTCCCGAAAATACACAAGAGTCTGCTTAATCCACCAGGAAGGCCCATAATATCAGGAATGAATTCAGTCACTTGTCATCTATCTAAATTCGTGGATCAACACCTACAAAAGTATGTACATGGACTGGAGTCCTACACTAGGGACTCACAACACCTGATTGACATATTGAAAGATGAAAATTGGGAATCTGAGTTTGTCTGGTTGTCCTGTGACGTGTCAGCTTTATACACAAACATATCACATACATTTGGTATACAGGCGATCTCACATTATCTACAAAAGGATGATCAAATGCCTGAGAGACAAAAGAAGTTTCTGATAGATTGCACAAAATTTATATTAACACATAACTATTTCTCGTTTCTTGATACAATTTATCTACAGGTGGGTGGCACGGCGATGGGCAGCAGCTTTGCCCCCAGCTATGCCAACCTAGCAATGGGTCTATTAGAATGCATATACATCTATCACAATAACCCCTACAAAGAAAATATAGTTTTGTATAAGCGGTACATAGATGACCTTTTATTTATATGGAAGGGTGATCAAAATTTGATCCAACCCTTTTTGGAACATCTCAACACCAATACAGCTGGTTTATCTTTTACATACAAATATGATAAGAATTCCATAGAATTCCTGGACTTGTGGCTTTTTCATAAGGAAGGACATATTAAAACCAAAACTCACTTCAAACAGGTTGATGCTAATGGATACATACACTTCAAAAGTTTTCATCACAAACCATGGACCTTAAACACGCCGTATAACCAATTCAAACGCATACATAAGAACTGTACCGACATACGAGATTATGATGAACAATCCAAAATATTGACCAGGAAATTCCAGGAACGTGAATACCCCAAAAAACTGATAGATGATGCAAAATTAAAAGCTAGATCCTTGAATAATAAACCAATTAAAGAAAATCATGACAAGCAAACGAGTTCTGAAGGCACTTTGCGATTCATCACCAAATACAGTAATCAACATACAAGCATCAGAAAAATTCTTAAAGGACTTCCGAGGCCAAAAAGATGAAAATTACACAATACCTTTTATATATCTGAATCCACGGAGGACGTCCAGCGCGTCCTCCGCACCGTACCGCCGTCATTGCTGCCTTTCTCTTTCCCCCCTGGCTCGGCCCGACCCCACCGAACGGGTCGCATAGGCTTCCACTACTAAGATGGCCGCCGCCTTGAGCCGCGGCTGCGCAGTACGCTTTGCCCTTAGTGCGACTGCGCAGCCTTCAGCCCGCCTCCCGCAGCGTACGGACATACGCTTGGGCAGCATTACGGAATCCGTACGCTGCGGGAGGCGGGCTGAAGGCTGTCGCACTAAGGGCAAAGCGTACTGCGCAGCCGCGGCTCAAGGTATATATAAAAGGTATTGTGTAATTTTCATCTTTTTGGCCTCGGAAGTCCTTTAAGAATAGGTGGGATATACTACAACAGGACCCGTATTTGCAGGATTCCATCCCAGAGAAACCGTTGCTCACATTTCGAAGAGCCCCAAATCTGAGAAACCTGTTAGCACCCAGCAAACTTAGAAATAATGATTCAGTGAGCCAAACAAAGCCCCCTGCAGGCTCATACCCTTGTCAAAATAAACGTTGTTTGGCTTGCAAATTTATCGTTCAGACAGATCAGATCAAATCTCACGCAAATAATATTGTCTATCCCATATTGAGACATATGAATTGTGAATCCAGATTTGTAATCTAGGTTGCTTCCTGTCCATGTGATACCCAGTATGTTGGTCGCACAACACAACTACTAAGGGAGAGGATAGGCCAACATAGACGGAATATATCCAAAGGCCTTCTCACCCATGGACTCTCCAGACACTTTCTACAACAACATAACTGTGATCCAACAGGAGTATCTTTTATTGCACTTGAATCCATTAACCCTACGTTATCTGATGCAACCAACACACTGAGGAACCGTGAGATCTTTTGGATCCAGACACTAAAGACTTTGGTGCCAAGGGGCCTCAATGAACTTTTAGAGAAACCATATTAGTGGGGTGGGACTCTCTGCAACATCCCCTGGCTTTTTTGGGGTACTCACAATGTCGCTCTTCTTCCTCCCCCCCCCCCCTTTTTTTAAGGTTGGGGCGAATATCACAATTTTTCTCCTTTTTTCTCCCTTTCCCAGATTGTGAGGACAAGTGGGGGGAGAAATATACGTATATATGTGTGAGTGTATGTGTGTATGTATATGTGGATATACCGGTACATGTGAGTTGTTGAAGGATTGACCATATGTTTTTTTATATATTTTTACACTTTTATAGGTTCACATAATTTTATAGATTAATAATATTGATAATGTTTTCAACATTTTCAATTATCTTTTATAGTTCTTTATTAAATGCTATGATCTGTTAATCCAATTCATAGCACACACCTGATAAGGCATACAGGCAATTTTTGTCTAATTAATTTATTACCAGTATTAATGATCAAACTAATTTATTGCAAGTATCAATGATCACTATCAATGCGACAGATACTACCCCTATTGGTTTATTGATTGCTGTCATCACTCAGGACTAACTTCATCCGCCCCTCCCTCTCCCCACACCAACCCTTCTTCCCCCCAGTGGGACGCACATGCTTCCCTTGGAGCGCAGATCCTTTTACTTCCTATCTAGCGTTCCATATGGTGGAATGCAATGAGTCCGCGATGACGCTATACGCATGATACACGATGCGTCCCCGCCTGGAGCGCAGGCGTCCGTTAGGACGCTTCGCGCTTACCCTTTGGAACGCATCGCGTCCATTGGAACGCATGGACGCATACTAGACGCCCAGCATACACATCACTTCCGCCGGAAGTTACCCTCCGATAACTGCCCACAGTTAGCCTTGATAAGAAAGGTTACGAGCGCCTACAAGCTACAGAGGCGTTAAGTACGTTTGCTGACACATTTAGGTAAGAGAATTTTTATTTGCACCACTTGGTTTTTGGATATTGCTTCAACCTCAGATGTATATTTATAGTGACGGATTGGGTAGATAATGATGCCTATGATGATATATGTGATATATATTGAGATAGATATGTAGACTCAATTGAAGTACCGGATATGGCAACTAAAAACATATTCCGTATATAGGGCAGTCTGAATAACAGCAAATTATGATGATGGTTATGTAACACATGTGGTTTACAGCAAAAAGATGTGGTCCAGGTTACTAATCTATGCGGCTCGATGACATCTGGATGTTGGGGCAACAATATATATCTAATAGATATAATTTTTTAAGAAAATAAGATCTTTTTTATAATTATATAAATGTACGTATATGTATATGTGTATGGTTGTCTTATGACACCTACCATGACATCTGGTCGCATAACCCACATGCAGATTACATAAGATGTGTTTGTGTTATTGAAGCACTCCAGTTTTTTACAGGTTTTTATATACAGGTTCTTAATTTATTTATTGTTTATTGTGATAATATGTGGCATAGTCCCTATGTATACTACATATGGTATTGTTGTTTTTTTACAGTGCTCCTTGTTTTATATTGCCTGAGGAAGCGGGCGTAGACCCGTGAAACGCGTTGCAAAAATTATTGGAGTAAGAATAAAACTTGTTTTTGTTTTTTGATGATACCATTGTGTCCTTATTGGGGAGGTAAGTCATCCATTGCCACCCATTTTAGAAATTTAAAAGTATTTTATCCTGTTTGGCGCCTCTGTTATCCAATTGATCCATTTTGGAAAGAAGACATCCCAAAGTATTCACTGAGAGGCATGGTGAGTTCATAGAAGATTTTATTTTTTATCACAAGTTAGCGGAAAATGACACTTTGAGACAAAAAAAAAGTTTCCATTTCTGCTCACTTGTGACAAAAAAAAATGAAATCTGCCACGGACTCACCATGCCCCTCTCTGAATACCTTGAAGTGTCTACTTTCCGAAATGGGGTCATTTGTGGGGTGTGTTTACTGTCCTGGCATTTTGGGGGGTGCTAAATTGTAAGCACCCCTGTAAAGCCTAAAGGTGCTCATTGGACTTTGGGCCCCTTAGCGCAGTTAGGCTGCAAAAAAGTGCCACACCTGTGGTATTGCCGTACTCAGGAGAAGTAGTATAATGTGTTTTGCAGTGTATTTTTACCAGGGCTGTGGAGTCGGAGTCGTGGAATCGGAGCAATTTTGGGTGCCTGGAGTCGGAAAAAAAATGCACCGACTCCGACTCTGACTCCTAATGAATTTGTAACTGTAATTAAAATAGAAAATATGATAAAATGTTCTATTTCTCAGATAATAGTCATTAAAAATAATGTATATATACAGTATATATACAGTAACTTAAAAATGTATATATACAGTAATAGCTGTGTTCAGTCCACAAAAATGAAATAAACCAATCAAAATTAGTTACTTGTGCTGCTTCAATAAAGCAGTCCCCGTATTTTTAAAGTCAGGTATACATATCTGATTGTGACTGTACAGTATATATGGTGTGTACACAGGAATCTCTTATATATACGAAATAACATCTATGCTGTAAGTATAAAGCCTGATGTGTAGCCATGTCACTAATAGAGATGGTCAATGAGATGGAAATAATTCTGCATTGATGCTGGTTTATGCAAATGTATGCACTCTCTTTGCTCATGAAATCAAATAATTTGATATGTTGTTAAAATTTGGTTTGGTGACTAGAAATTAAAGGGTACCTGAGACAGATGAAAATAAAAGTGTTATACATACCTGGGGCTTCTTCCAAATCCCTTCAGGCTAATCAGTCCCTCGCTGTCCTCCTCCACCACCTGGATCTTCTGCTATGAGTCCAGGTAATTCAGCTAGTCAGAGCAGTCTGGCTACGTGCCGCTTCCACAGCCAGAAGCATTCTGCACCTGCGCAATAGTGCTGCGCAGGTGTAGTACACTCCCGGCGGCAGAGTGTGTGCATGCGCACTACACCAGACTGGCTCAAGTACCTGGACTCATAGCAGAAGATCCAGGTGGCGAAGGAGGACAGCGAGGGACTGATTAGCCTGAAGGGGGCTGGAGGAAGATCCAGGTGGCGAAGGAGGACAGCGAGGGACTGATTAGCCTGAAGGGGGCTGGAGGAAGCCCCAGGTATGTATAAAACTTTAATTTCATCTGTCTCAGGTTTACTTTGTTACACAGTAGTACTATACTCTACGTATGCTCTCCCCACAGAGCTGCAGGGAATCCACTGAGAATGTTGTGCACATTGAACACAGAGGTGTTGTCTAACTTGTCTATCACCCATAAACCTTGTTCAGATTGTGCATGAAGAATGTGTAATAGAGGAAGAATCTCCTTCTTCCCCTGCAGAGTACCTGCACATCATTCTTACATGTACCCACAGTTACATTGCCTAGGGCCTGATAGGTGTTCTTTGTTCCGGTCTGTACCTTTTACAAGTACTCTTAGCAAGGACTAGTTTTAGTCTAAAGGTAGCCATACACTGGTCGATTTGCCATTAGATCGACCAGCTGACAGATCCATATCTGATCGAATCTGATCAGAGAGGGATCGTATGGCTGCCTATACTGCAAACAGATTGTGAATCGATTTCAGCCTGAAACCGATCACAATCTGTTGAGCTACTCCTGCCGCCTGCCCCCCCCCCCCCCGTATACATTACCTGATGCTGGCTCCCAGGCATCTTCTCCGCGCTGCACGGCTCTGTTCCGGCTCCATCCAGGCGCTTCCTGTGTCACTCCGTGACCAGGAAGTTCAAATAGAGCGCCATCTATTTAAACTTCCTGGTCACGGAGTGACACAGGAAGCGCCGGGATGGAGCCAGAACAGAGCCATGTAGCGCGGAGAAGATGCCCGGGAGCCAGCTTCAGGTAATGTATACCTGATCGGATCGGCCGCCGCTAGCGACGCGCTCCCTACACGCGGGCGATCGAGGGTAATTTCCCGCACGGCGCGATCGACGGACCAATCTGATTTCGGGAGGAAATCGGATCGGTGTGTGCGTTTACCGCAAACGATTGGCAGCAGATTCGATCCCAGGATCGAATCTGCTGTCGAAACGGCCGCGAATCGGGCCAGTGTATGGCCACCTTAAAGGGAATAAATATAGTAGTCTACATATCCTTCTCACTTCAGTTGTCTTGTAAAATTCCTAAGCGTTTGCAGTTAAGAGACGAATTTCACGTTACATACTGTTAATCAACAAAATTGTAATATGCAAATTCGAGGAGTCGGAGTCGGTGGAATCCTAAACTAAGGAGTCGGAGTCGGTGGATTTTTGGACCGACTCCACAGCCCTGATTTTTACACATACCCATGCTGGGTGGGAGAAATATCTCTGTAAATGAAGTTTTTGTTTTTATTTACACACAATTGTTTATTTACAGAGATATTTCTCCCACCCAGCATGGGTATGTGTAAAAATACACCCCAAAACACATTATACTACTTCTCCTGAGTACAGCGATACCACATGTGTGGCACATTTTTGTACCCTAACTGTGCTAAGGGGCCCAAAGTCCAATGAGTACCTTTAGGATTTCACAGGTCGTTTTGAGACATTTGGTTTCAAGACTACGCCTCACGCTTTAGGGCCCCTAAAATGCCAGGGCAGTTTAGGAACCCCACAAGTGACCCCTTTTTAGAAAGACAACATCACAAGGTATTCTGTTAGGAGTATGGTGAGTTCATGGAAGATTTTTTTTTTTTGTCACAAGTTAGCGGAAATTGACACTTTGAGTAAAAAAAAAACAAACAACAATATAAATCAATTTCCGCTAACTTGTGACAAAAAATAAAATCTTCTATGAACTCACCATACTTCTAACGGAATACCTTGGGGTGTCTTCTTTCTAAAATGGGGTCACTTGTGGGGTTCCTATACTGCCCTGGCATTTTAGGGGCCTTAAACCGAGAGGAGTAATCTTGAAACCAAATGTCTCAAAATAACCTGTGAAATCCTAAAGGTACTCATTGGACTTTGGGCCCCTTAGCGCAGTTAGGGTGCAAAAAAGTGCCACACATGTGGTACGGCCGTACTCAGGAGAAGTAGTATAATGTGTTTTGTGGTGTATTTTTACATATACATATGCTGGGTGGGAGAAATATCTCTGTAAATGACAATTTTTTGATTTTTTACACACAATTGTCCATTTACAGAGATATTTCTCCCACCCAGCATAGGTATGTGTAAAAATACACCCCAAAACACATTATACTACTTCTCCTGAGTACGGCGATACCACATGTGTGGCACTTTTTTGCACCCTAACTGCGCTAAGGGGCCCAACGTCCTATGAGTACCTTTAGGATTTCACAGGTCATTTTGAGGCATTTGGTTTCTAGACTACTCCTCACGGTTTAGGGCCCCTAAAATGCCAGGGCAGTATAGGAACCCCACAAGTGACCCCATTTTACAAAAAAGACACCCCAAGGTATTCCGTTAGTAGTATGGTGAGTTCATAGAAGATTTTATTTTTTGTCACAAGTTAGCGGAAATTGATTTTTATTGCTTTTTTCACAAAGTGTCATTTTCCACTAACTTGTGACAAAAAATAAAAACTTCTATGAACTCACAATTAGAGATGTGGCGAACATCTCCAAATCCCTGGGCCTCTTACTACTTCCAGGTCGCACTGACCCGGAGTAGTACGCCTGTGCTGCCCGGCGGAGCGCGTTCTAGATCGCGCTCCTGTTGCTGGGCACTTTCTGTGCGTGTGCGTGACATCATGAATGACGTCACGCTCATGCGCAGAGAGTGCCCAGCAACAGGAGCGCGATCTAGGACGCGCTCAGCCGGGCAGCGCAGGCGTACTAGTCTGGGTCAGTGCGACCCGGAAGTAGTAAGAGCTCCAGTTCGCCACATCTCTACTCACCATACTACTAACGAAATACCTTGGGGTGTCTTCTTTCTAAAATGGGGTCACTTGTGGGGTTCCTATACTGCCCTGGCATTTTAGGGGCCCTAAACCGTGAGAAGTAGTCTAGAAACCAAATGCCTCAAAATGACCTGTGAATAGGACGTTGGGCCCCTTAGCGCACCTAGGCTGCAAAAAAGTGTCACACATGTGGTATCGCCGTACTCAGGAAAAGTAGTATAATGTGTTTTGGGGTGTATTTTTACACATACCCATGCTGGGTGGAAGAAATATCTCTGTAAATGGACAATTGTGTGTAAAAAAAAAAAATATCAAAAAATTGTCATTTACAGAGATATTTCTCCCACCTAGCATGGGTATGTGTAAAAATACACTCCAAAACACATTTTCCATATGTTTCCATGGCAGCACGATAGGGTTAAGTCCCACCCACTTCACCCCATAGGACCAAGAATGAATAAATTAAATCCCTTAAGCGTCCCTCCTCAGTCTTTTTTTGTCCTCGAATCACCTCACCCCTGGGACCGTTGCTATCAAAAGTTACTGAAAGACCTCGGGAGAATGATAATCTGCTTCCTTTCCAGCAGGTTCAGCCTCTCCTGCTGAAGGTTCCCTGCCAGCAACTAAATGGCGCTGGCTGGCGAAATCACCATTTCTGGCCATGGTGCAGGTCGTATGGTTGCAATGCTCCCTATTATGACCCTGTTTAAACTGCATGATTGTGCAATGCACTCTCTTCTGGGACTCCATACTTTTGTCTGGTTAGGGTGTTTTACCTTTCCTTGCCGCTCTCTCCTCGTGCTAACACGCTCTGGCGTGCGTTCCAGCTTCTCCGCTGGGTGCTTCCGCGTTCCGGGGCAGCTGACGTCACTTCCGTATGACGCTCTGGCGTCCCATTGGCCGCTTGAGATGCGGAAAAGGACGGCGGCGGCGTTCGGCACTCCTCCACTCGCCCATTGGTCGGGGCGGATCAGAGGGGGATTTAAGCCGGCTCTCTCTGTCAGACAGGGTCTGCGAGTCTGACGGAGAGGTGGCAGGGGGAGTTCTCCACTGGATCGTGCGCAGCCTAGGTTCTTTGGCAGCTAAAGACTGGTAGGGTATTTGTTCTGGGGGGATGAACATTAGGAACACCTTAGTAAGTGGCAGGCTTCTAGTAAGAATCTTTTCTTTCCACAGCAGGATTGCTGTAGTATGGAGTCATCCCTACCTGACAGTGACCAGCCTGATGGCCTAAGGTAGGAAGCAGATTGTAAGTGGCCAATTTTTTGTTTTAGGTAAAAGAGTGCCTACTAATTAGGCTCTATTTGATTTTTTTTTTGCAGCCTAATTCAGGAGCAAGTGCGGGGGCTGGACCAGACAAGCTTATATGGGGATCCTTCTGAGCCATATTCCCCCAAGAGGAGACTGACCCCTAAGAGGAGATCTCCATCTCGATCCCGCTCACGCTCCCGTTCACGTTCCAGTAAACGCTTCTCCTCCAGGAGACAAGATAGAAGCTCATCACCTACGCGTAGAGATTCGAGATCGGATTCAAGAAAGAAATGCTGGGCATGTGATAATGACATGATGAGTGGAAAGCTGGTATGCAGAGCGTCTATGGCCAGAGAGCCGGAACAGCCCATGGATATCTCCGCCATGATCAAACAAGCGGTCCAGGAGTCTATGGACCAGTACATTGCTTCCTTACCTCAAACCAGCCATCATAAGGAATCCGAATCATCAATAGGCCCCTCGGCTAACACAGAAACAGAACCTGACCAACCAGCAGTTGGGTTTGAATTTGGGTTAGTACAACCATACATTAAGTCGGTGAGAGAGGCCATGGAGTGGCAGGATGAGGAAGTTCCCTCTACTTCTACACAG
Organism: Hyperolius riggenbachi; assembly: GCF_040937935.1. Taxonomy (NCBI): domain Eukaryota; kingdom Metazoa; phylum Chordata; class Amphibia; order Anura; family Hyperoliidae; genus Hyperolius; species Hyperolius riggenbachi. Next base: position 189,471,956 of record NC_090655.1, on the reverse strand, counting down.
TCGAGAAAGGATTACTACGCTCATCTGAAAAAGAGTACTAAGACTTTCCCATTTATCGATAGAATTAACGAGGTTATACTGGATGAGTGGAAGAAAATTGATAAAAAACCTTCCTTAAGCAATAAATTTAATAAACTGTACCCCCTGGAGGAGAGTAAAACGGCGGTGTTAGACGAACCGCCTAGAGTGGACGCATCAGTCATGAATCTAGCCAGACATGTGACATTACCTCGGGAGGATTCAACCTCATTCACCGATCCTTTAGAGAGGAAGATTGACTTAGAACTAAAGAAATCGTATACTTCATCAGGGAGTGCCTGCAAACCAGCAGTAGCACTGACTGCAGTCGCACAAGCCCTAAGGGGGTGGACAGAAAATATCGAAGAAGCCATTAGATCTGATGCGGATAAGGAGATTATTATCGCAGCTCTGGACGACTTCAAACTCACAGCCGACTTTGTCGGTGAAGCAGCAGTTGACATCCTCCGTTGCTCATCAAGGTCCATGTTACACTCTGTAGTCTCCAAAAGAGCCCTATGGCTCAAGCATTGGTCAGCTGACCAAGGATCCAAGCAGGAATGGTGCAAGATTCCCTACGATGGAAAAAACTTGTTCGGACAGGCTATGGATTCAGCCATCAGTAGGGTGACTGGCGGAAAATCCGGGATGATTCCTCAGGACCGTAAGAGTAGGAAGCCGACGTCAAACCAGAGGCCAGCTTATCAGCAGAATAGATTCAGATCTACAGCTGGATATAGGCCTTCAGGAGGATTTAGAAGGAACTGGCAGAGTTCACAGGCTACCCTGCAAAGGTTGAACAAACAGAAAAAGACTACCCAGGGTACCAGCCAACAGAAGTCCTTTTGATGGTCGGACCGCTCAGGCATTACCTGTAGGCGGGAGGCTTCAGGCCTTTGCGAATGTCTGGGCAGACAACATCAAAGATCCCTGGGGAGTACAGACGGTACGATTCGGACATCGATGGAAGTTCACCAAGGTGCCCCCAAGAATATTCAAAGCTACAAGTATTCCAGTATCGCAGGAAAAGAAAGATATTCTGATGGAGTACGTTCAGAATCTTCTAGCAAAAAACGCTATCATCCAGGTTCCTCAGGCCGAGAGGGGGATGGGAGTCTACTCCCCATTATTCTTAGTAAAAAAGAGATCGGGAGATCTCCGTCCTGTGATGGATTTAAGGAGATTAAACAGATATATCAGTCTGGCGAAATACAAGATGGAGACTTTGCAAACAATCACAAGAGTAGTCATGAGAAACGACTGGGCACTCTCAGTCGATCTAGAGGATGCCTATCTCCACGTTATGATCCACCCTCTTTATCAAAGATTCCTCAGGTTTGCCATAGGCAACCTTCACTTCCAATTCCGCTGTCTTCCCTTCGGGATCTGTACAGCGCCAAGAACATTCTCAAAAGTTCTACTATCTCTAGTAGAGATCCTGAGAGTACAAGGACTAAGACTGTTCCATTACCTGGACGATCTGCTACTATTAGATCAAGACAAGGGACAGATATTGCAACACAGACAGACATTGCTGTCACAAATGGAAAGCTTTGGATGGAAAGTAAACCTGATAAAGAGCCAACTGGAACCGTCAAAAAGTATCATATTCTTGGGAGCTTTGTTCCACACACATTTGAACTCAATAGGCCTTCCACTGGAGAAGCAAGAGAAGCTTATTCACAAGGTACGGAACATGATCTGTCTGTCATCAACATCAGCGACTCGGTGCTTGAGTTTACTCGGAACCTTGACGTCTACGATTCCTATGGTGCGATGGGCGCAGTGGCACAGCAGGACTTGGCAGATGGGTTTCCTGAATCAGTGGCACAGCAGAGAGATGTCCCAGCAAATCATGATATCTCAGCCTATGAGGAACAGTCTATTGTGGTGGACAGACAGGAAGAATCTTTCAGTTCCGTTACAGATCTGTCCTCCTCCCCCAACTATAGTCACTACGGATGCCAGTCAAACAGGATGGGGAGGACACCTAGAGGGACAAGTGTCACAGGGTGTATGGAGACATCAAGATTCCACTCTCCCAGCAAACATACTGGAGATACGAGCGGCCTATCTAGTCTTACACAAATTCAAGGCACACTTAAGAGGAAAACAGGTTCTTCTGCGAATGGACAACCGCACCGCGGTAGCCTATGCAAACAAGCAAGGCGGGACAAGATCCAGACGGCTTCTGGAAGAAGTAGCCCCAATTTTCTATCTAGCAGAGAACCATTTACTCAGCCTAACAGCAACATATATTCCAGGTCCCGAAAATCTACAGGCGGATTTTCTAAGCAGGAATCGCCTGGACAACAACGAGTGGACCCTCAGCGACAGCATATTTCGAGAGATCTGCAGTCAGATAGCAATTCCAGAGATAGACTTGATGGCAACCTCAAAGAACTCAAAATGCGAGATCTTCATGTCCAGATGGCAATGCAGGAATGCAATATCAACAGACGCTCTGATATCGGAATGGAACTTTTCAGTGGGATATGTGTTTCCCCCAGTGCCGTTGATTCAGAGGCTACTACTAAGACTACTCACGGAGCCAGTCACCTTAATAGCGGTAATTCCGTTCTGGCCAAGGAGACCCTGGTTTCCGCTACTATGGCGTCTGAAGACGTGCCAGCCGATGAGACTCCCAGACTGTGCCAACTTACTGCACCAGGGACCGATACTCCATCCCAATCCAGCAAAACTGGAATTAGCAGTATGGACATTGAAAGGAGGAAGCTGCAGTGGTTAAAGCTCCCAGATTCAGTAATTGAAACCATACTAAAAGCAAGGAAGCCAGCGACAAAGACATCATATCAGAACATCTGGCATAGATTTATTACATTCATGAGTCAATATAATCTTGACCCCCTCAAACCTCAGGTGAAGGAAATACTGTTGTTTCTACAAACTGGGTTGGATAAGGGACTAGGGTATCATTCATTGAGAGTCCAGATTTCAGCCTTATCAGCACTAACTGACTACAGATGGGCTCTACATCCCCTAGTTGTGCAGTTCCTCAGAGGGGTAATGAAACAGAAACCTCCTAGGAAGACTTTCTTCCCCAAATGGGATTTACCTCTAGTTCTGGAAGTCCTGTCAGGTCCACCATTCACACCGGTAGAGGACTGTGATCTCATACACCTAGCATACAAAGCTGTGTTTCTCGTGGCCATAGCATCAGCTAGACAAGTTTCAGAACTCCAAGCGCTAGGGTCTGAAGAACCATCTTTAACCTTCTTCCCAGACAGAGTAATCCTCAGACCTATTCAACAATTTATTCCAAAGGTTGCAACCTTATATCACTTCAACCAGGACTGGACTCTACCAACATTATGGCAGGAAGGGGACACTGTCCCTCATCCTCTAGATGTGGGGGCGACTTTGAAAGAATATATTTCAAGAACCGCCTCTATTAGGAAGTCAGAAAGACTCTTTGTTATTTCTACTGGATATAGAAAGGGCCTACCAGCATCATCCAGGACAATAGCCAATTGGTTGGTCAAGACTATCCAGGAGGCGTATAGGATACGTAATCTGGTTCCTCCACATCAAATTTGTGCACACTCAACAAGGGGTCTAGCTGCCTCCTGGGCAGCATTCACGAAGGTGTCCCCAGAAAAAATATGTCAAGCTGCAAATTGGAGTTCAATGAACACCTTTATGAGACATTACAGGGTAGACCCAGCTGCAAGTTCTTTTGTACAGTTTGGAACAAGTGTGTTATCTGTGAATACTGTAAATACTGTGTGAATATCATTAAAACTTTTGAATCGCACCTCATCCCTCCCTAGTATTATTTGACTAGTTATGTCCCTATCGTGCTGCCATGGAAACATATGGAATTAGGAAAATTGGATACTTACCTGCCGGTAATTTTCCTTTCCAGATGTGTCCATGGCAGCACGAGGCTCCCTCCCTAGATTCGGTGATTCCGAGTTACAAGACTGAGGAGGGACGCTTAAGGGATTTAATTTATTCATTCTTGGTCCTATGGGGTGAAGTGGGTGGGACTTAACCCTATCGTGCTGCCATGGACACATCTGGAAAGGAAAATTACCGGCAGGTAAGTATCCAATTTTCCTAAATACTACTTCTCCTGAGTACGGCGATACCACATGTGTGACACTTTTTTGCAGCCTAGGTGCGCTAAGGGGCCCAACGTCCTATTCACAAGTCATTTTGAGACATTTGGTTTCTAGACTACTCCTCACGCACCTAGGCTGCAAAAAAGTGTCACACATGTGGTATCGCCGTACTCAGGAAAAGTAGTATAATGTGTTTTGGGGTGTATTTTTACACATACCCATGCTGGGTGGAAGAAATATCTCTGTAAATGGACAATTGTGTGTAAAAAAAAATAAAATCAAAAAATTGTCATTTACAGAGATATTTCTCCCACCCAGCATGGGTATGTGTAAAAATACACTCCAAAACACATTATACTACTTCTCCTGAGTACGGCGATACCACATGTGTGACACTTTTTTGCAGCCTAGGTGCGCTAAGGGGCCCAACGTCCTATTCACAAGTCATTTTGAGACATTTGGTTTCTAGACTACTCCTCACGGTTTAGGGCCCCTAAAATGCCAGGGCAGTATAGGAACCCCACAAGTGACCCCATTTTAGAAAGAAAACACCCCAAGGTATTCTGTTAGGTGTATGGTGAGTTCATAGAAGATTTGATTTTTTTGTCACAAGTTAGTGGAAAATGACACTTTGTGAAAAAAACAATAAAAATCAATTTCTGCTAACTTTTGACAAAAAAATTAAATCTTCTATGAACTCGTCATACACCTAACGGAATACCTTGGGGTGTCTTTTTTTCTAAAATGGGGTCACTTGTGGGGTTCCTATACTGTCTCAAAAACAATGTGTCCGTGCGCTCACAACAACAATGTCCCAGTGTTCCAGTCCTTTTTACTTAACCAAAGAGTTTCCTGGATCGCAGCATCAATCACCAAGCATAAGATGTAGTCCAGATTTTCCACCAAGACACTGCGCTCACAGCTTCAATATGTCCTTACTCCACAGTAGTAACTCAGAGAGAAGGGAGACATAAAGAACATAGCATAATACTTTTCAGATTGCTATCCAAATTATAAGACAGCACATGCGCTTATTTAGTCACATCAATCCCGTTTCCCCAGCAGATAGATCCTCATCAAGGCCAAAGCATCAAGTCCCCTAACAAACTGAAGAGCTTCTCATAGCGTAAAAACGTATTTTAATTTTAAAAGGTTAAAAAGTAGTGCACTCACATGGTCCCAGTAAATACAAGCATAAAAACAATGTCCTCCACGCCAACTCTCCACGCCTGTAGCTCCGCCCTACGCGTTTCGTGCATGCGCACTCATCAGGGGCTGGAGGCGTGTATCGGGTCGGCGTCTTAAATCACGTATCCACTATTAGTCTGACCAATGGGCTGTCTCGCCCCTACCCAAGATGGCCGCTATATCCCTTCCGCCCCTACTTTACGTTCTGCTCATACATCTCGCATGCGCAATAGCGCTGAGGAGCTTTCAGGATTTGACAAACCACGTCAGAGTGGGCGGGACTAACAGCCGCCCCATGCAGCTGATCCTCCGCGCTCGTATGGAAGAGCGCATACGTCACACAGACGATTCGGTCCCGCCCATCCACATCATCTCGTGGATTCTCGACCCTGATTGGTCCTAGTGCGGTATCCAACCAGTGATTGGCTACAATACAGGCTTTCTTATTCCCCAATAGGCAGTACTATGTACACTCCTCCAACCTCCGATAACATCATCCTTATTATATTTCCACATCTGTAGCAATACACATACAGTTGACTCCTCTACATACATAATTCTGATTGGCCATAATGCATATAGATAAATTCAGTATTACATTTCAATCCGAAACCTTGCATTGCTTCAACCACATAATTGTTACATCATCAGTTCCCACAAGGAGGCATATAACATGTTGGTCCCTACATAATAGGCGTATGTGCTGGACCAACCGATCACATCACACACACCAATCACCCCCAGCTCTTCACCCCCACCCTGGCCACCCATACTACCCTCCCCCCATTTTCCCATCATCAACCTCCATGCCAACATCCCTGTGGGATACATGCATGTCCCAAAAAAGGGGCATGCATGTATCTCACTCTAATCGTCAGAAATAAAACAGTTTAAATTAAATTCCACATTTAATCCCCTTGGGTGCAGAGTTCGCCCGCAGATCCGACGTCAGATCACCTCCCAAGTGCAGTGTTTATATCTGTTCTCTACCCTAAACACCCACTAATTACCCATCAATCACCCCCTGCCACTGCTACCTATCAGATTAGACCCCTATCTGCCCCTAGGGCACTCAATCACCCGCCCACACCCTCAGAATGCCCTCAGGCCCCAGCCCTGATCACCTCGCCAGTGCATTGCTTGCATCTATTCCCCCCTCTAATCACACCTTGAGACACCCATCAATCACCTCCTGTCACCCCCTAGCACACCTACCCATCAGATCAGGCCCTAATTTGCCCCATGTGGGCTCCTGATCACTCGGCCAAACCCTCAGATCCCCCTCAGACCCCCTTCCGATCACCTCCCCAGTGCATTGATTGCATCTATTTTCCCCTCTAACCACCCCCTGAGACACCCATCAATCACCTCCTGTCACCCCCTAGCACTCCTATCCATCAGATCAGGCCCAATACAACCTGTCATCTAAAAGGCCACCCTGCATATGACCGGTTCCACAAAATTCGCCCCCTCATAGACCACCTGTCATCAAAATTTGCAGATGCTTATACCCCTGAACAGTCATTTTGAGACATTTGGTTTCCAGACTACTCACGGTTTTGGGCCCGTAAAATGCCAGGGCGGTATAGGAACCCCACAAACTGACCCCATTTTAGAAAAAAGACACCCCAATGTATTCTGTTGTATAACGAGTTCATAGAAGATTTTATTTTTTGTCAAAAGTTAGCGGAAATTGATTTTTGGTTTTTTTTCACAAAGTGTCATTTTTCACTAACTTGTGACAAAAATAAAATCTTCTATGAACTCGCCACACACCTAACGGAATACCTTGGGGTGTCTTCTTTCTAAAATGGGGTCACTTGTGGGGTTCCTATACTGCCCTGGCATTTTAGGGGCCCAAAACCATGAGGAGTAGTCTGGAAACCAAATGCCTCAAAATGACTGTTCAGGGGTATAAGCATCTGCAAATTTTGATGACCGGTCATAAGCAGGGCGGCCTCTTGGATGACAGGTTGTATTGGGCCTGATCTGATGGATAGGAGTGCTAGGGGGGTGAAAGGAGGTGATTGACGGGTGATTGAAAGGTGATTACAGGGGAGGATAGATGTATACAGTACATGGGGGGAGGTCTGGGGGGGTCTGAGGTCATTCTGAGGGTGTGGGCGGGTGATTGAGTGCCCTAGGGGCAGATAGCGGTCTGGTCTGATGGGTAGCAGTGACAGGTGGTGGCAGGGGGTGATTGATGGGTGATCAGTGGGTGATAAGATGGCAGAACAGATGTAAACAATGCACTTTGGAGGTGATCTGAGGGTGGGTCTGCGGGCGATCTGATGGTGTGGGTGGGCGATCAGATGCCCGTAAGATGCAGGTTAGGATCTGATCTGATGGGTGGCAGTGACAGGGGGTGATTGACAGGTGATTACAGGGGAGGATAGATGTATACAATACACGAGGGGAGGTCTGGGGGGGTCTAAGGGTGTTCTGAGGATGTGGGCGGGTGATTGGGTGCCCTAGGGGCAGATAGGGGTATGATCTGATGGGTAGCAGTGACGGGGTGATCAGTGGGTGATTAGATGGCAGAACAGATGTAAACAATGCACTTTGGAGGTGATCTGAGGGTGGATCTGCAGGCGATCTGAGGGTGCGGGCGGGTGATCAGATGCCCGTAAGAGGCAGGTTAGGGTCTGATCTGATGGGTGGCAGTGACAGGGGGGTGATTGACAGGTGATTACAGGGGAGGATAGATGTATACAGTACACAGGGGGGGGGGGGTCTAGGGAGGATCTGAGGGTGTGTGGGGAGGGGTGATCAGGAGCCCCCAGGGGGCAGTGTTAGTGACAGGGGGTGATTGATGGGTGATTGACAGGTGATTATTGGGGAGAATAGATGTATACAGTACACGGAGGGGGGGGGGGGGTCTGGGGAGGATCTGAGGGTGTGGGGGGGGGGTGATCAGGAGCCCCCAGGGGGCAGTGTTAGTGACAGGGGGTAATTGATGGGTGATTGACAGGTGATTGATGGGTGATTGACAGGTGATTAGTGGAGAGAATAGATGTATACAGTACACGGGGGGGGGGGGGGGTCTGGGGAAGATCTGAGGGTGTGGGGGGGGGTGATCAGGAGCCCCCAGGGAGCAGTTTAGGACCTAATGTAAAAAATAGCACTGATAGATAGTGACAGGGAGTGATTGATGGGAGATTAGGTGCAAACATGGGTCTGGGGGGTGGGCAGGGGGGGGGGGTCTGAGGAGTGTTGTGGGCGATCAGAGGGCAGGGGGGGCAGATCAGTGTGCTTTGGTGCACATTAGGGTGGCTGCAGCTTGCACTGGTGGTCCCTCGATCACTGGGACCACCAGGGCAGGAGGCAGCCTATATAATACGCTTTGTATACATTACAAAGCGTATTATACGCTTCCTATGCGGCGATCGGCGGGTTAAAAACCCACCGGCGCTTCCGATTGGCCGGCGGGTTGATGTCGCGGGTGGACGGAGCCTATTGCCGGAGGATGCGCGCGCATAACAGCGCTTGCCGGAGGATGCACGTGCATACCAGCGCGCGATCCCCGGCCAGCAGCCACATAATGGCCCGCCGCCGATGGGCGTATTGCGGTCGTTTAGGCCCAGCCTTCGCTACCACCCATCGGCTGAAGGCGGTCGTTATGTGGTTAAAGAGAAGATGAAAATTATCTCCTAGGAGAAAAGTCAGGTAAAAAAGTTAAAGCGGACCCAAACCAAACATTTTTTTAATTCAGAATATTTATTTGCACCACTCTGACACATACAAAGATAAATAAACACTCCTTCAAGCCTATGAGCATTTCAGTGCATACTTCTCTTTTCATTACTAGGATTATACAGGTGTCAGCCATTAGCAATTCCTCCTTTGCTGGAGATCATCTACTAAACCAGTTTGCCGGATTCTGTCCCGGCAATGTGAAAGGAAGGGAGGGGTTCCTTTAATAAATGTAAAATATTTTATAATTGTCATCATGCACCCGAAAAAAGGCTGCTATTTATTATTATAATTTAGAAAATAGATTTTATTTCTGAAATCTTGTATTTTTTATTTGGGTCCACTTTAATTGCATATGGCCCGATGTGCTTTAACTGCAGACTGTCCGCTTTAATTTGAAGGTATTTACATTCAAATCAGGTGAACGGTGTAGGAATTACAACAGTTTGCATATGCCTCCCACTTGTTAAGGGACCAAAAGTAATGGGACAGGAAGACTTTGCAATATGCTAGCCGGGTTTACAAGCTTAGTGTGACAATGTAGAGAAGGTTCCTACAACCTCTTGGCATTTGTGATATCTGGAAACATAAACAGTTATGCACATGTACAAACAAAACTTGCTTTTAAATCCTATATTTAGAGCTCCACAATTTACTGCAGCACCAGCCTAGTTCTATGTTTAACTGGAATGCTGTATCACTGCATCGCTAGGGAAATACTTGTAGGTGCGGCCTTACCTTCATTCATGCACTTTGTCTCTGTCCCCCATATGGACAGTTTAAATATTAAACTTTAGTAGACATTTTGGACTGTTTTTTTTTTTCCATTTCATTTTATAGTTATTTCCATCCCAAACATTCTGGAAAAAAAAATCTGGATTATTTTAATAAGCAGTTGTATAAGGTATGTATTTACCAAATTATTGATTCTTCCACATGGAAAAATTGGTTGTTCTTGTCGGGCATTTTACTACGACTTTCTATACTAGATCTTCTATTCAAATGTAAGAGATGGATTTTGACCACTCTTTTTATGAATACTATTTACTACTTGTGTAGCCTGTCTGCACTGAGTCAGGGAGTGATGTAACCACAATTCATGGGGCCCCCAGCAAAACTTTGATAGGGACCCCCCAATGTTCACACTCCTTACCTTCCCTCCCCTTGGTGCCCTTTACACCCTTGGTGCCCATCCCGCAAGGGTCATAAAACAATTGTGGCCATCAAGATCTTCACATCCATAACAAATGTAGCCACAAAAACGCCTCATCTGAAATACAGTCCCTATATCGGAGGAAGGGAAAGTTAGTTATTGGGGCCCCCAACAAGCAGGTGCTGCTCGCCTCTAGTTGGGTCCCATCTTGGCGCCTGACTCGGGCACCCCCATAAACCGTAATGTTAATTACGGCTATAGAACTGCAGGGGATATTTCTCATCAAATCACTGCAGTGGAACCTTGGTTTGTGAGTATAATTCGTTCCGGAAACATACTTGTAATCCAAAACACTCTTATCAAAGAGAATTTACCTATAAGGATAAATAGAAACTCAGGTGATTCATCCCACAATTCAAAAACATAGAAAATATTTTACACAAAGTACTGTACTGTATAAAGACTTTCATTAAAACTAACAGAATCATTGCTATCTGTTGGCTCACCCCATTTTTTTGCGTAGCTTTAACAAGGAACTTCTCCAATGATAGTGGCTTTTGTCTACTTTGGAGGATTTCATGAAAATGTGGCATTGTACAGTCTCTACACTCAGATTAGGAATGTAAGAATAATGAATTACAATCCTGCAGCATCAAAGGGAGAAAAAACATCGGCTCAGTTGTGATGTGACCTGCATATACATTCTGTGCTTTGTGTGACGGCAATAGCTGGACCCCAAAATTACATGTCCAAAAGAACAAATAACGGTAGGTAATAAAGGAGTAGGTGGAGTGTTAATGGGGCAGTATGTCGGTCGCCGATGCCCACTGGCAGGAACACCAATATGTTGACACCAGTCTAAGAGGAAAAAACACTATACCCACAACCCTCAAAATGAATTACACCTAATTTAAAGGGAACCTGAAGTATGTTAAAACAAAAAAAAATGTTCACTTATTTGAGGTTTCTGCCAGCCCCCTGCAGCCAAATGATCCTCCAGTCCCCCACCATGGTTCACTTTCATTTTCGCCAACTTACAAGTCGACGTCCACTGCGCCTGTACAGGCCTGGCTGTGCGATTCCTCATACGCGTTGCCGTAGCCGGGAGCATCCTGCGCAGTATGAGAAAATCTCTACTGCGCCTATTGGTGACGGGCGTAAACGATGTGCGCGGCCAGGGCTGTGCAGACGCAGTGGACAGTGACTGAAGAAAGGGCCGTGGCTGGGGACCGGAGGATCGTTTGGTAATGGCTGCAGGGGGCTGGCAGAAACCCTAGGTAAGTGAAAACATTTTTTTTACATCAGGTTGCCTTTAGAGGGACACTTATGGCTAGCTAAAAAAATGAGTTTTACTCACCTGGGGCTTCCACCAGCCCCCTGCAGCTGTTCGGTGCCCACGCAATCTCGCTCGGATCCTCCTGTTTTCGGCGACAGGCCTGGGAACTCGAGTGATTATTCGTGTTCCTGGCCACAATAGCAGTATAGAGGGCGCTATTGCGGCCAGGAATGCGAAGAATCACTTACGTTCCCAGGCCTGTCGGCGTCTGTCTCCGAAAACTGAAGTTGCCGCCGGCGGGGACAGGAGGATCCGAGCGAGACCGCGTGGGCACCGGACAGCTGCAGGGGGCTGGTGGAAGCCCCAGGTGAGTAAAACTTTTGAAGAGCAATTTCTTTTTTTCCTTCCTGAAGCAAGTCAGGAAGTGAACTCTTTGACCCGGAAAAAAATAAATACATTGTATTTATTCTTAAAAGCGAGAACACAATCGCTGCTAAAGCAATTTTGTGAGCGTTTTGCTTTTCTTCTATACCTTTTATTGTAGCAAAATCACCCCAAAAATGGTGCAGGCCCACGCTTTGGTCAGTGGAAAGCTGACGAAATGCACAGATATGAACAGTCCCATAAGGATTTATTGCACAAGCGCTTTTAAGGCGATTTTCAAAATCGCCAGCGCTTAAAGCGGGGGAACGGAGACTCGTTGAGGAGCGGCGCAGGACAGGACAGCTGCTGGGGGCTTGGGGGAAGCCCCAGGTAAGTGAAACAATATGTTTATTTTATATCTACAGTTCCACTAGCGAAAACGCCCTAGGTGTGAACAAGCCCTGAATGACGGCTGCAGCACTCATCATTTAAGCGCTCCCATTCAAATTAATGGGCAGCGTCGGTACTGCCTTTTCCAGCTGTTTACTGCAAACTCCTCATTTAAATCCCTATTTTTTCCGTCGTTTGAGGTGACCCATGCCTCCATGTCCTCCTGTGGGGGTAAAAGAGTGCAGATTGCCCCCCAAAAGCTGTCAAATGCTTTTCTGTACATTTAGAAGGGGTGAAGAGTGCTTTCTTATAGCTTCTGAAAGATTTGGCCATATTGAAAACTTTAATTCGATACTTAGGATGATATCCTTTTTCTGGGAACTCGCCTCTGCCTTACTGTTGTTGCCCATGGGTTTAGACATTGGTGGCTGTATGTTATTTTGATGGGACAGCTAATTTACAAGCTGTACACTGACTACTGTACATTGTATCACAGTGTCATATCTTGAGTGTTGTCCCGTAAAAAGTTATAGTGACCCTGAGCAGACGGTATGGGTATGCATTAAGCATACCCACAAATACTAGGTAATATTCTTTCACCGCCCATTTTGTAATGCTTACCCCCAGCCCCTCCCCCCCCTGGTCCGGCCAGTGTAAATTGCATTTGGACCAGCGACTCTCAACAAAGTCACACTGTGACCCCAGAAGCTCCTCTCGTGCACTGAGCACAGTGACGTGCTGCTCGTGCACAGACACACTGAGAGGAGAATGACGGAAGCCAGAGCATGCACAGACCGCATGATCCGACTTCCACTTCCGGGGTCACAGTGCAACTTTGCTGAGAATCGCCATCTCCAATGCAATTTATGGGGAACCAGTACAACAGCAAATCCAATACAGCCTCCTGTCCTGAAAAGTAAACAGAATCCAAAACATTTCTATTTAGCTGTGAAAACCCTCCAAGTAACATTTTAGTGATGAACAGTTCAAAGGGTCATTACCTTCTGTTTGTTTTGCAGCTGAATAAAGCAAATTTTGCATCAGACTGTTGTGATCCCTGTTTAGAATTCAGAAACTCTGTTCTATGTTACCAATATAAATTTACCATCAGCATTATGCATACAATTAATTATTTCATAAATTCTCTTTTAAATAGAGTTTTCATATTGGTAAATTAGTCAGAAATGGTTTTGTGGACTCTTCCAGGCAGGGCTGGTTTAACCCCTGATGGGGCCCCAGGGCAAAGGTAACCTGGGTCCCCCATCCCCCAGAAAAATTTGCATCCAGTCGGAGGCTGCCCTTCGACCTCCCCCCTAACATTTCTATTCTCCTGGATTTGTGCCACTAGTCTCCACACATTGTTCCGCACTGAGTCTTCATTCCATTGCCTGTGTCTTGTAATCCAGCGCATGTTACATCTGACATTATGCGCCGGGTCATAAGACACAAGAAGTGGAATGAAGACTGGCAAGCAGCTCCAACACAGCAGCTGGGACAGCCAGGTGAAATACAAATTCTGCTATCATGCTGGGGCCCCAATGGCTGATTATGGGGGAGGTCGGGGTTCCGGCAGCATGGGGAGGGGGAGCCTGGTGGTGCAACATCGGGAGCACAAATGTTAAGGGGAGGTTGGGGGCCATAAGAGCTTTTGGGCCCTGGGGCAATTACCTTCTTGCCTGAATAGAAGTGCCGGCTCTGCTCCCAGGGTGCAGTCTAGGCGATCGCCTGTTCTGGCAGTGAGCAAACGGAACTGGTGCACAAATCCACATCTGACCACACAGCAACATTCCCACAGCCTCTGGTGATACAAGAAAGTCTTTTTCAGATAATAGGCTGAACTGCGCTCTTGTCAGGCAGTTCAGCATCCTGTCTGACGCCCATGAACATAATTTGGGTGTAATTAAAACGCAACTAAATGACAGCATTTGCAACACAACGTGTGTCAGCGCTCCACACCTACCCGTCGGCTGTGGCGGAAAACAGATTTGACTCCACGTGTGGGTGTGGGTGTGTGTGGGCTGCCTGTCCACTGCCAGTACCAAGCACTAACAAGGATCTGGCCAGTGAAATAGAGCATCTCACAGGTGATACATTTATCACCTTTGCATGTATGAAAGAGCCCTAACGGGTAAAATTCTAATTCTTGCCTAGTGAAATTGTGCTGCTCTCTCCCATACAGGTACCAGGCAGTAAAGATGAAGAGACAATTTTTCACTTGTGTTTCAGTGGCTGCTGAGAGGATATAAAGGAGACCAGAGATGAGAGTGAGAGTTCACTGAGGATATTTGATCACGCAGCACTGTGAGTGAATGGAGAAACTACCTTTAATTCATAACACTTTTGGCTGAAGATTGTTAGTTGAAAAAGTGTACAGATGGTAGGCTGGCTGCAGGTTCTTGCTGCTCTGCCATCTGTAGATTGAAGTGCTGTGTTTGGTCATACCACTGTAACATGCAGGGTTTTCTCTTAGGCTAGGAGCACACTAGACAGAATCGCTAGCGTTTTTGCTCATAATGAAAGTTTATTATGGGCCGCATAAAATAACGCATACACCTGTGTTTATTTACAATGTGTGTTTTCAAAACGCACAACTTGCTGCATATTGCTCAAAAATGCAGGTAAAAAGCTCATAATTTATTTCTATTGAGATGCAGAGGACTACATTTTTTCATGTATTTTGATGTATTTTTATTACAGTATATAAATATGAAATTGTACTTTATGCCACTGGAAAAGGGAAACTATTGAAAAACACAAATTCACCAAAAGTTAATACAAAAATTAAAAAAATCCAAAAATGTAGAAACACAAAATGCAGAAAACACAGGATTTTCTGCACTGCCTAGCTTGCTCCTAGCCTCAATGCACAAACTAGTCTGGTGCACACCAAAAACCGCTAGTAGATCCGCAAACACTAGCGGTTTTTGAAGCTGTTTTTCAAAGCGATTCTAGTTTAGAGAGATTTTCCAAACATGCCTAGTGTTTTTTGTGTAGCAGATTTTATATTTTGTTACAGTAAAGCTGTAACTGAACAGCTTCTGTAACAAAAACGCATTAAAAACCGCTCTGATCTAGCGTTTTTCAGTGCAGTTTTCCACTTTCCCATACTTTACATTGTGGCAGAAACGCCTCAGAAATCTAAAAAATGCTGCCACCCGAGTTTGCGTTTGGGGGAAAAATAAGCCGCTCTGGTGTGCACCAGCCCATTGAGTAACATTAGCCAAGTGGTTTTCCCTCCAAAAGCATTTTTAAAAACCGCTCACAACCGCTCTTGGTGTGCACCAGCCCTGAGGTAGAAAACTAGGGACTATTATCAGCACATACTTGATCAATAAGTAAACACTAAGCCCAACAATGTACAGCACAGTCCCCGTTATCTGGAACTCAGGCATACAGACGTCTCAACTAACTGGCATACCAGAGGGGGATAACAGGGGCTGAACTTTTGCGATTTGCAGAGCAGAAATTATTTACTGATCCTCCGGGCACCGCCTTCTACACATCCTGCAGCTCTCAGATGCGTTCTAGCGTCCATGCATAGCTCGGGTGTTTCACCTGGTGACACGCCCAGGAGCTGTACATGGAGGATGCCGGAAAGCTGATGGGAGCTGCAGGATGCGTAGAAGACGGGGCCCGGAGGATCAGTAAGTTGTTTCTGCTGCTCGGGGGAGGAGGGGGGGGGGGTCGGCAGTTGGTGTTAGGTTCAAGTAACCGGCAAGTACATGTATCCGGCATCTGGCAATGCATGCCTGTGCTGGATAACGGGGCTTTGCTTAATGGAAACCAGAGCTGGAATAAAGTAAACGTTTTATACATACCTGGGGCTTCCTCCAGCCCCATGCGCACGGATCAATCCCACGCCGCCGTCCTCCACTGCCTGCAGCTCCTGTACCGGGTTCCGTAACTTCCTCCAGTCGCGGCCAGTCTGACGCAAGTGAAGTGTGTTATTTACGTATCTCTCCAGCGGACAGACACAGATGCAGCTGGAGCCAGTGTGTGGCACTGTTCGTCGGGCCGCAGATTCAATTGGGCCCCATATAGCAGTCACCCCTGTGATGCCCTGAAGGTG
The DNA here is from genome assembly GCF_040937935.1 of Hyperolius riggenbachi. Classification (NCBI taxonomy): domain Eukaryota; kingdom Metazoa; phylum Chordata; class Amphibia; order Anura; family Hyperoliidae; genus Hyperolius; species Hyperolius riggenbachi. The sequence goes on along the minus strand of NC_090655.1, from coordinate 189,455,721 downwards.
ACCCTGTAATACACTATAACGCATGCATTATACAACTGACCACTGTGAACCTAGCCTGACCGCAACTTCTTTCCACCGTCCAAGAACAGTTTGGTAAAAAAAAAATGCCTTTTCCAGCATGATGAAGCACCGTGCCATAAGAGCAAAGTGATAACTAAGTGGCTCAGAAATCAAAACATTGAAACTTTGGGTCCATGGTCAGGAAACTCCCCAGACCTTAATCCAATTGAGTACTTGTGTTCAATCCTTTTAGAGGCAGATGGACAAACAAAAATCCACAAATTCTGACTGTCTCCAAGCATTGATTATTAGTGATGGTCGGAAATACAGATTTCCGTTTTTGATGAAATCTCTGCTTTCCGAAAAATGATTTTCCGATTTAGCGGGCTTCCGTGAAAATCCAATTTTCCAATTTCCGCATATTTTCAAAAAATTTTTTTTTCCGGGGGTAAGTAAAGTTACTTACCGTATTTTTCGGACTATAAGGTGCTCTGGACGCACCTAGCTTTAGAGGGCAAAAACCAGGGGAAAAAAACCTGTTGCGTCTATGGTCCAAGGCGTCTTGTTGCTGTTCATCCTTTGGTGCCATCCTCCTGTCCCCTTGATGTCCTCCTAATGTCCCCTTTATGTACCTCTTTGTATGATGCTGATATTCTTCTTTGTGTTGTCCTGATGTCCCTGTTCTGATGTCCCCCTTTGTGTACTCCAAATGTCCCCCTTTGTATTCTCCATATGTCCCTCTTTATAGCATATAGATAGATAGATAGATAGATAGATAGATAGATAGATAGATGTGTGTGTGTGTGTGTGTGTGTGTACAACACTGATGACAGGAGGAGGCCAGAAGGTCATCACTGCGGGCTCCAGCGATGAGGTGAGGGACAGCTGCTGCCACTGCTGCTAATTATATTTATGCAGGAAAAGTTCAGGAAGCCCCTGGGGAGTGCAGAGAGTCCCCGACATCGCGGCTAGTCGATAGTTCATATTGGCGGGCGATCGCTAAGTCAGGGACTCTCTGCCTTTGGACTATAAGACGCAGGGACTTTTTCTCCCTGCTTTTGGGGGATAAAAAGTGCGTCTTATAGTCCAAAAAATACGGTAATTGTAAAATTAAAGAAAATAGCAGATTCCACTACTTTTTGCAGATGTACACTATTATGCGGAAACTGCATTTCCGATTGGCAACTGCAAGTAACTTCTGCATTCTCTGATTGGCCTAATACTTCTGAAATCTTCTGATTGACTTCAAATTACTGCAGTAATCTGATTTCTGCAGAAAAATTCTGCATTCTCAGATTTATCTAAAATTACCATGGCAATCTGATTTCTGTGGAAAAATTCTGTATTATATCCGAATTCTGTGATTGTGCTAAAATTTCCGAGGTGCGTTAATGCAGTATTTCCATGGAATTCCAATTTCGGCATACCGATTTCCACCTTGGTAATTTTTCTGATCGGAAAATTGGAAATCTTCATTCCGCAGAAATTTTACGACCATTCCCATTGGTTAGGAAAAGATGAGTTGTCATCATCAATCTGGATCTGGCCCCGAAGTTGATTGACAGCATGTCAGGCTGAATTGCAGAGGTCTTGAAAAAGAAGGGACTAACACTGCAAATTCTGATTCTTTTTTTTTTTTTTTTTTTTTCCCGACTCAGCTTTGACATGCTACCCAATTTAGATCAAACTGGCTTCATAGATGCCCCCTTAAGTTGGAAAATATTTGCATCATGGTCAGGAAAAAAAAATATATAAAAGCTTTTTAATACATAACAAATTTAGCCTTAACATAATACAAGAATAACTAACCTACCCTTTCTCATTCAAACTCTCATTCTCTCATCCATCCATCCATATTCCCAGAGCTACCTTTCCAGAGCTCCTTCACATTTCATGCAGCAGTGAATGACGCTACGCCTAGCCCCGTCGCTCTTCAGTGATTACAGAATCCATAGCGCCTATTCCATACTCCGAAGCCTGCTATCGCATCCAGCGCCACATTAAACATAATTGCAAAATAAAGGATTGTTGATTTCTACCTTATCCTCATCATCGACGAACTCCGCCCCTGTATCCAAGAGCCAGTGATCCGCTCCATTGTGAAGGAGCCCTAAGCATCATCCTCCCTCCTCCCTTCTTTTATTAATAATAATAGCCCATCTTTCCTTAATTTGTTGTATCTCCCTCCCTCTAGTATCCATGCTTTCTTCGGCTTCCAAGAAACTATACACCTCCCATGCCCATTCTGCAATTGATGGTAGGTTAGGTTTTCTCCAATTTTTTACTATCATTATCTTTGCTACCAGTATGCCATACTTAACTTACGTAGTTCACTTTTTTTGTTTACTACCGTTGGAAAACCCAAGCAATGAAACAAAAGGATCTATCCTGGAATTGTTGTCAACTTCTCTTATGTAGAAGAGTTCAATCTTTTTCCAGAAGGTCTCAACCAGCAAATTCTGACTCTTTGCATAAGCTTTAGTTAATTGACAATTAAAGCCTTTAAAAATTATACAATGCTTGTAATTATACTTTAATACACCATGGAAACAACTGACAAAAAGATATAAACACCCTGAAGCAGCTAACCTCGTTAAATGTGTATTCCGGCCATTCTAAAAACTTTTGTCCAGGATTGTACATATACCGTATTTTTCGGACTATAAGACGCTCCGGACTATAAGACGCACCCACATTTTGAGGACAAAAACCAAGGAAAAAAAAAATTATACTAAACCTGGTGTGTCCATGGTCCAGGAGCATCTTATGGACCTTCTCTCCTCAATTATTGTCCCCATTGCACCTTCATTTTACCCGGTGTCACGGTTTCCTCCTATGTTCTCCATCCCCCTTTGTCCTATGTCCCTGTGTCGACCTGCATCCTCTGTCTTTGTGTCCTCCCGCGTTATAGTGTGTCCTCTGTCATCATATGTCAGTTATCCCCCTGTCCTCCACCCCAGTCCCCATCAGTGTACTGTCTCTGGTGTACTTTCCCCCATTACCCTGTGCTGGAAGCTTACCGGTATCCAAGAAGGGTCCCCTGTGTGGATGAGTTCCCCCTGCTCCCCTCCCAATCCTGGGGGGGGGCCTGTGCATGCCAGGCTCTAGACAGTGGTGCACCTGTCGGGGGTTGCGGCCATCTTCCGGGTGGACGGGACACCACGTGGCCACCATCACCTCCTCTGGCAGGGTCAGGCACACTGCTAATTGCGGGTTCCTGCATCCACATGAATGCATCACGTGGCTGCCGGGGTGCTGACGTTCGGGACACGAGTGTGAGGGCCACCCACATGCTTCTCCAATCGATCCCTGCTGCTTGTTTCATCTATCACCGCCGCTGCCCAGACCGTTGAGAGACTGAAGAAATTAGTGATGCACGCCGAGCGACACTATCTATGCCCAGAGAAAGCATCGCATGCCGCAAGTTTCGGAAGTATGGTCAAGGCAGCACGGGCCGCATTAACGAATCAGTGGGGGCGCTGCCCCAGCCCACCAATCATGGCCGCTCACAGCTCCCTCTCCTGACTGGACGCGATCGTGTCAGTCCCGGGACCAAGGCTTATCATTGGGGCCAGTGCACTGCAGTGATTGGCCCCGATGATAAGCCTTGGTCCTGGGATTGACACGATCACGTCCAGTCAGGAGAGGGAACTGTGATCGGCCATGATTGGCAGGCTGGGGCAGATAGATGGAACAAGCAGCAGGGATCGATTGGAGCAGCATGTGGGTGGCCCTCACACTGGTGCCCTGAACGTCGGCATACATACAGTATGTAAGAGCTGCTAAGGACACCGATGGGACAGGGGGATGAGGGACAGCACTCTGGAGGGGATGGGCGGACAGAGGAGGGGAACAGAGCCAATCAAAATGTAGTATTCGGACTATAAGACGCACCCACTTTTCCGCCCCACTTTTAGAGGAGAAAAAGTGTGTCTTATAGTCTGAAAAATACGGTAACTACACCCACTCTGTATGGCTCAGTGCACACCAAAAACATCTAGCAGATCTGCAAACGCTAGAGGTTTTTTAAGCAGAATTTCAGAGCGATTCTAGGCATGTTTAGAGAGGTTTTTTAAACATGTCTAGCGTTTTTTGGAGCATTTTACAGTAAAGCTGTTACTGAACAGCTTCTGTAACAAAAAAGTGCCTGGAAAATCGCTCCGATATAGCGTTTTTCAGAGTGGTTTTCCACTTTCCTATACTTTAACATTGAGGCAGAAAAGCCTCAGAAATCTCAAAAATGCTGCAGCCCCCGAGTTTGCATTTTTGGAAAAAACGAACCGCTCGTGTGCACCAGCCCATTGAATTACATTAGCCAAGCGGTTTTCTATCCCCAAGCGTTTTTAAAAATGCTCATGTACCGCTCTGGTGTGCACCAGCCCTATCTTTTACTATTGTCACATGTATTTCTATGTAGCTCCTAACCATTTAAGGGCACGCGTTTCCAAATGCGTTTTGGAAACGCGTGCGGGGGGGCCGACACGCAGGACATCAGACATTGCATAGAGTGCAATGTCTGATGTTCACACAGCATGCGTTCCGGACCTGTGCGGTCCAGGAACGCATGCTGCACGCAGATTTTACAAAAACGCGCGGCTGTCCCATTCACTTTTCAGTGATGGGATCAGCCACGCAACGCATACGAACGCGGATGGCGTGCGTTCGTACGCGTTGCGGTCCGCATGCGTTGTGGTCCGCACTTTGTAGTCTGAACGGGCCCTAAGAGGACTAAATTTAAATAGGAGTCTGGTGACATATAGCAGAATGTAGTAAATTATCCAGGATATCCACTTTTATGTTAATTATCCTGGTGTCAGCATCAGAAACACTTCTTATATCTATATATAGCTGTACATTGGTATATAATCCCACCCTCCCTGTTTATATCATGCACAATTCCTTTCTTAGGCCTTGTTCACATTGCGTTCCGTCCGTGTGGCCGTTCGCGTGGGCGGTTTTTGATGCGTATTTTTTTCTATTATTCCCAGTGCTTGGGTGGGCGATTCGTTTTTGTGTTTAGCGGTTTTCTAAGCGTTTTTTTTCAGAGCGTTTTTTTAATTCACTCCCTGACGCAAGTGAACTCTTTGACCTGGAAAAGAATAAATACAATGTATTTATTCTTAAAAAATATGAGCGCAATCGCCTTATTGCACGTTTTTGTACGCGGTTTCCGATTTTCCTATACCTTTCATTGAGACAGAATCGCCCCGAAAATGAAACACGCACCGCTTTACTAGCCGCACCGCGCACTACCCGCGCTGATATGAACTTTCTCATAGACGTTCATTGGCCACGCGGTTGGGCGGCGTTTTTAACTTTCTCCGTGATCAGCGCACAACGCGTGCGCTGATACGGCGGAAATCCTCCACAAGTGTATATTTGCAGGCACCCAGCAAAAGGTGCTACGCACCCGTAGAGGGAAGTTCCTGTTGGCAGATGGCGCTGGGGAGTGCAGAGGAACCAATCCTCTGTACCTCCACAAATGCCAGACAGGAATTGTACGAAGCGCAGAACGCATCGCAAGAGAGGCGATTGCGAATGAGAACAAGTAAAGGGACAGGTTGTATGTGTGTGTGCGCCAATCTAGTCGCCACCCCGCGACAGCGCACACACAACAGCAGATACGAAACAGAAACGCAACCGCAAGAAAGGCGATTGCCAAAAGTTACACAAGGCAGATCAGAACAGAATACGAGGATAGCAAAGGCACAGCAAATCATACAATGAGGAGATACGGAAAATAACAAACGCTAACTGAACGCGAACACCGCACTCATTCGCAACAGTGCACGCGTTCATGCGCGGTCTCCACGTGATAAGCACAATAGAGACAAGCACGCCTAACTAACCATCGACAGACAAATATGAAACAGAGGACGCGAGCGCTTGCTTAACGGTTACCTCACCGAGCCTCCAGCAAGCGTTCGTAGCAGACAAGACAGACACACGAAAACAGGGACAAGCGAGAGATAGGATCCACAGCACTAGCAAAAAGTGGCTAGCGCGATCCAGGTACAGAGTAGCAGAACAGAAGGATCCACAGCACTAGCGGAAAGTGGCTAGCGCGATCCAAGGAGACAGAACAGAAGGATCCACAGCTCTAGCGCAAGATGCCAGCGCGATCCAAGTGAGACAGAACAGAAGGATCCACAGCGCTAGCGCAAGATGCCAGCGCGATCCAAGTGAGACAGAACAGAAGGATCCACAGCGCTAGCGCAAGATGCCAGCGCGATCCAAGTGAGACAGATCAGAAGAGATAGCTGGTAGCAACCGCTGCACCAGCTATACTCCAAGAACAGAGATCAGAACCATTTCCTGCCGACCACCGCTGGGACAGGACAATAGCAACAGAACAAACAAACAAATAAGCAATCCTAACTGCACTAAGGAAACCTGCCTAGTGCAGTTTTCCAGGAATTACTCTAAGCTGATCTTCAAACAGAGAGTAAGGCTGACACTCTCCAGAGTGTTTCACAGGAAGACTCCTTATGACCAGCCAAGCATTGTGGGAAACACATAGTACTTATAGTACACGCCTCCAATGAATGTGGCCAGGCAATTTGCATGACAACGTATGCAAATTCCTCAGCAAGCACAAGCTGCAAAACTGACAGAAGCTCTTCTTTCCAGAGTCCTGCAGCATGCAAACCTAAACAATGGTCAAAAAGCTGCCTGCCTGCACAGGCAGCTAAGCGGATTCTCACACAGTGTGAACAAGCCCTAATTCCCAGTAAACAAACATTCTGCAGTTGTGTTCCTGCCAGCACTACAAATGTTGCCACCTGTGATTTCACAATATAGTGTAAATCAGGGTGAGGAAAGATTTTAAAATGACTAAATCATTTATTAAGTAATTTTGTAAAAAATAAGCAATTTTAATAATTATGTTATTACCAGTTAAAATGCTCCTTAAGTTTTAATAGAAAGGTGGGCTTAGTGGTCACCCATTGATCAAGTGCGTACAGGTTTATCTCTGAAGTTAACCTATTGTAAGACGGTGTTTGAGAATCTTTTTATGAAGTTAGGCAACCAACTGTTGATAACGAAAATAACATAGACTTTGATAACTGCTTTATTAAGCCTAGCAAATTGTTCCTAATTAGGCTTTAGCTTCGGTAGGAAGTCTGTGTAGGCAGGGCCGGGCCGAGGCAGAGGCAGGAGAGGCTCCAGCCTCAGGGTGCTGTGTAGGAGGGGGCTACAGTGGCATAGCTAAGGAGCTGTGGGCCCCGATGCAAGTTTTACAATGGGGCCCCCCAAGCACTCTATACATGACAATTGATACGGCGCACCAAAACCTGCCAATGGCAACTACAGTGTCAGAGGAGCAAGAAGGGGATGGGGAGAAGTTTGTTATTAATTACCACTATTCAAAGTATCTATAGAAGTGATTATTATGAGCACAGGACCAATAGAGAGCTAATACTGTAGTTGAGGGAGGGCCCTTCGGGGCCCCTCTGGCCCAAGGGCCCCGATGCGGTCGCAACCTCTGCAACCCCTATTGCTACGCCCCTGCTCAGCTATCATTCCCATAAGGTGTTTGTAGCAGAGAGAAATAAGAAAAGGGGATACATGGCAGTGACTGCAAGCCAGAGAACTAGAGATTAAGGTGTTGGGGGCCCTGGGACGCCTCTTACTCTAATAGTAATCAGTGTGTGATGAAAAGGGGGGGGGGCACTTTGGTGTCTGAGCCTTGGGTGCTGGAGGACCTTGTCCCGGCACTGTGTGTAGGAGAAAGGGGTAGAGTGGACAAGACAAATCAAATAACATTTATATTGTGCTTTCCTCCTGGTAGACTCAAAGAGCCAGAGCTGCAGCCACTAGGGTGCGCTCTATAGGCAGTAGTAGTGTTAGGGAGTCTTGCCCATGGTCTCCTCACTGAATAGGTGCTGGCTTACTGAACAGGAAGAGACGAGATTTTAAGCAAACCATCAGCACCCTCTACCTTGTAAAATGCCACAATCAATTTAAAATACATTTAAAAGATATGCATATAACACATTAACACATACATTTCTCCCAGAGTAAATCCTATATAAGAAGACCCCTGTGTCTGTGCCTTTTTTGCCAGCGCGCATGCGGGCAGATGTTGGACAGTACAGGAGGACAGGGGCAAAGGGTCGGGCTTGTGGGTCGTATGCGCGCTGACCGTGCAGACGTTGCTGCGGTGACCGCAGGGGGAGGTGTAAGGGGCCCTAGCGCCCGTTTTTAAATGGATGGGCTTAGTTCTAGTCCAATTTAATAAAACCCCTGTGTCTCGGCGTCCTCCTGTGTCCCTATGTCCCTCCTTCCAGACCTGACAGTTTGCTCTCTGTGAACCTCATTGCATTGGTCTCAATTCATAAAGCATTACCGCATGCGGTAATGCTGAAAACAGCAGACTTTCCCGAGCACTTAGCAAAGTGTCTATTCATAAAGGCTGTTACCACATGAAAAACTGAAATTACTGAGCAGTGAGGAAAATTACCGACTTGGCTGTAGTTACCTCCAACTCATGTCAGTAAATTGTCAGCAAATGTCAATTCATAAAGCCTTCAACAAGCGGTAAGCCAGACGATAATTACCGACACCTGTGGTGAGGTCTTAACAAGTTACCAACACCTCTGGTGAGGTCTTAACAATGCAAAGTGCAGGGAGCCAAAAGTCTGTGCAGGGAGCTGAAGTCTCTGTGAGTCGTCTGTGCAGGGAGCCTAAGTCTGTGTGAGTCATTTGTGCAGGGAGACAAAGTCTTTGTGAGTCATCTGTTCAGGGAGCCAAAGTCTGTTAGTCATCTGTGCAGGGAGGCAAAGTCTGTGTGAGTCATCTGTGCAGGGAGCCGAAAGTCTGTGTGAGTCATCTGTGCAGGGAGCCAAAGTCTGTGTGAGTCATCTGTGCAGGGTGCCGAAGTTTGTGTGAGTCATCTGTGCAGGGAGCCGAAGTCTCTGCAAGTCTGTGCAGGGAACCGTAATTAAAGCTTGTAACAAAAGAGAGATATCGCCACACTTGTACTGTACCGTTCAATGGGCTGCGGTAATTTACCGAACTTTCAAGGCAGCTGTGAAAATCTTTATATATTAGCACACAAAGGTCTAAAAAACCGAATGCGGTATTTTCCTTCCCAGATTTTTTTTATGCATTGGTTTTATGAATCGAGGCTATTGTGGTAATTAACAGCTTTTTCCAACTGCCAAGCAAGCAACATCTCCTTGTGTGCAGATACTTCGGAGAGCGGTGGAGGACAGGCGAGCGGTTACGCTTCCGTGCGTGCATTGCGGGGGAGGGGGTAGCGGCCGTGGCCTAGCACCCATTTTTCTTCTCTTGTGTCCAGTAGTAGTTTACATAGCGTCAAATGTTTCTGAAATTGGGCTCCATTAGAAGTATTTCCTACAAACTGAGCATTCTAAGCAATGTCAGTACTAGAGATGGTCAGTGAGAGGCAAATAATTATGAGTTGATGGAGAATTATGCAAATTATGTATGCAATTGTTTGCTGTTGATTTGTTAAGGTAGGAGCAAAGATTTGCTCTTCTTGATCATTTGCTGCTGTGTTGTAACTGTTGACCTGATAAAGCTGCAGGAAATTGTAATGGCTGCTCATCTGAAGTGATGGGCACATTTTGTGTTTGAACAATAGGAGGGTGAGAGGACATTTAAAACTGTTGACTTTAGGTCTGTGTAGGTATGTTGGTCACCGATTGTGTATTGTGATGGACAGCAAAGGTTTGCGACTGTTGCATTGAAGGAAGTGGAGGAATGTAAATGTAAATTTTTACCTTGCCTCAAGGTAGTAAAAGTGCTCAATGAGAGGCTAATTATTTGAGTTGATGAAAATATTAATTGTGTGTAAATTTATGCAGCTCGCAATTGGGCCATATGCAGCAGCTGATGGTTTTTTTTATTATTCAAATTATAAGCTACTTTTAAGCTGTTTTAACCCTTTTGGTACCAAGGATATTACAGTTATGTCGTCTGTGTGGCTGTCTGCTGCAGACAGGATTTAAATGTAACGTCCTTGAAGTCCCGCCATGATCACACACACCTGAACGGGAAGATTCAGCTGTCATATGACAGCTGGCATCTCCCCTCACTTGATCACTACGATCACCGCTGATTGTAGTGATCGCTAAGTTGTGATGGCAGCAGATCATGATGTTCCTCTGGCGATCGTCACTCCCCCTCTGCTCTGTCCGACATTGCACTACTTCTAGTATTGGGTGCCGGCTTGATGACATCATCAAGAACCCGGTAGTTAGCGGCAGTGAGTGGCTGGATTTGCGAGGAGAGAACTGCTCCTCGCTGGACCTGGGGAGGTGACTGATGGCTGCTACCTATACTGGGGACACCTATCTATACTAGAGGTACGTATGCCTGGCTATCTATGCTATGCCATCTATACTTGTGGCACCTTAAATGCAAAAACTGCTCTGGTCCTTCATGGGGGATAATATACTGGTCCTCAAGGGAATTAAAGCATGACCAATCCCTAGTCACGTCTCTCTTTTTCTGATTGTTCTTACTATTTGTTTTCTTTGTGTCACTGACTTGCTTCATACACAATGAAGTCATACAGGAATTGGGATCAGGCAGGACAAAACTCTACATGGAGGTAGGCATTTTCTAGCTGGAGCTTTATAGTCTCAACAGATGAGTCTACCCACTATCTTGAAATTATACATTATGGCATTATTTCTTGGATCCATGCTGGATGGGACCATCTGCAATTGACTTGTTTAAAGAAGTCAATAGTTTACAGAGAAGCAAGCAAATTCATATATTTCGTTATTTTTACAGCTGGCTTTATACTTTTCCACCCCTAGGCCAACTTTTTGGCTTGTTATGGCTCGCATTACATTTACAGGTACGAAAGATGGCGGTAGGTTGGCACTGCAGTACTCGCAGCCTCCGTAGAAGTGCAGTTGTGCATGAAACGGCCGTCAGGCATCCTGAACTCGGCACCCACCACCACCCACAGTGCTTCCTTACTCACTTTGGCATGTGTACTATCTTTTTATGCATTTTTGTACAAGATTTTATATCATCGATGTTCACTTTTGCTACAATAAATCTAGCCACTGCAGCAGTGCCAGCATTCGTTTTGTTTTGTTCTCTCTCACCTATTGATCCCATTACATTTACAGCAGTCACCCACCCATTCCATGTGCAGCCCGTTCTTCCATTGGTAGCACCCATGTACAGCAGTCCCCACTCTTTCATCTACATTTCCTATGGGCAACAGGTCTCCTCTTCCATATGTCGGTCCCCCTTTGCAGTTTCCTTTTTCCACTTGCAGCCTCCTATTCCATGTGCAGCAACCCCTTTTTCATGTTCATCCGCCCCCTTGGGCAGCAGACACCTGAGGCGACTTCAGGAAAACGTGCTGCTTTGAGGCATGATTGGTAATGGATCAACCCACTGGTATGGTGCCATATGTTCTTTGGCTTCTTTCTCAGCTGTTTCTGTAAATAAAATGTAGTTTACTGCAGTGCTATATACATATATAAACACACACAACTGGAGATACACATTCTGTTTTATTTTCCCAAAAATATTTTAGCTTCCAAATTGTGTTACATAAAAGGGAGGAAACATGAGGCAGATCGAGCAAATCAGCAGCTAAAAGCTTCATATACACACACTCAGTTTCTGTCTCCCTGATGTTCATTAAAGGACACCTGAGGTGAAAATAAAGTAATGAAATAAACAATTTTATCTATCCTCCTTCTTCTAAAATTTATTTTTTAAGATATTCCACAGTTTTATTTTATATTTAAATCAAATTTTTAAGTTTTTGCTTTTTTTTGTTTTTGCTCAATGACACATTCATTCAAGTATGCCAGAGCTAAAATCTATGAACTACTGCCCCTTCTTGTCTCTTTCCTGCTCTCAGAAGCCATTTTCTGCTAGGAAAGTGTTTAATAGTTGTAATTTCTTATCAGTAAGGGTCACACTGTAGTCTGACCCAGTTCTGGTTGACAGGAACTGCAACTTATATACCTGATGTTTAACTCTTTCAGGCAAAGAAAAAAAAAAATAAACACAGCATAGTTATTTGTGTGCTAGGCACTGTACATACACATGTCTATCTCATCATGTCACATGTCACCTCGGGTATCTTTTAATCATCTGTTAGCACAATAGTTTTGGGAATGAGTACAGTGCAGACACACTGCTAGGCTAGATGCTGCAATAGCAGCGCACCGTGTACTGCTTTGTATAGAGGAGAGGAATGACCTCAGCAGTGAGTGAACAAGAGGACATTGCTGCTCATTTTTTTCTTGACATTTAGCATACAAAAGAATGCATAGGTCCATTTTTTTCACGTTCCACCAAAGAGAAAGCTTGGGAAGTAAAGTAGATGGCAGAGATGCTTTTGTTTTCCTTAAGATACTGAAATGCATATTCATGAGTTTCCATTGACAGCCTTACTTGTTCATTCTTTCACTGCGTTTTACTACCTCATCTCTGTGGCTTGAGTGCTATCGTATGATGTGTTAAAACACTTATTCCTTTTTGTGAAAGCATAGCATGTTAAGTGTTGTAAAAAGAGAAATGAAACAGTATTAATCTATTGCACTGTTTATACAACAAATTACAAGTTATTTTTAAACAAAGAGCAAATGATTTATAATTAGTAGTAATAGCATTTACATTGGAGTCCTAACTAAATAAAGGAAAAAGGCTGATATACAGTAGGTAGCATACACAGTTGTGAAAACCAATACTAAGGTACAGTTAGGTCCATAAATAATCACACACAGTGGCATACCTACGGCATTTGACACCTGGTGCTAGGTATTAAATGGCACCCCCCACCAAAAAAAAGGAAAGGAGTGATGGGTAATGCCAGGTATAGGTGCCCCCAGTATAAGTAGCCTGATATAGTTGCCTGCAGTATAGGTAGCCTGGATTAGCTGCCTGTAGAATAGGTAGCCTGGAATATTTGCCCTCAGTATAGGTAGCCTGGAACAGTAGCCCCCAGTATAGGAAGCCTGGAATAGTTGCCCCCAGTATAGGTAGCCTGGGATAGTTGCCGCCAGTATAGGTAGCCTGGAATAGTTGCCTTCAGTATATGTAGCCTAGAATATTTGCCCCCAGTATAAGTAGCCTGGAATAGTTGCCCCCAGTATAAGTAGCCTGGAATAGTTGCCCCTAGAATAGGTAGCCTGGAATAGTTGCCCCCAGTATAGATAGCCTCGAATAGTGGCCCCCAGTATAGGTAGCCATGCATTCAGAGTATGCACTGCTGGAAGACGTGCTTTTATCTTACCTGCTCCAGTGCAGAATCCAACAATATCTGACTTCCTGTCACCACTCAGCTCTCCTCTACTGCCTGGCACCACTTCCTGCATCACATGATTACATGCGTGCAGGAAGTAATGCCAGCACTAGGGGGAGAGCATAGTGCATACCCCCCAACCGTCCCGTTTTCGTCGGGATTCTCCCGATTTGGGGGGCCCTCCCGCAATCCCGGGCCCCCCCTCTTGAATCCCGACGGCTGGGCAGAGAATGGAGGAGGAAAAAATAATCGAGGCTCCAGCCGCGGTAATGAGGGATGCGGGAGCCCGGCTTCATTACTTCCTCCCTCCCTCCCTCTCTCTGAATACCCCCCTGATGTGTCTGTCCCCCCCCCCCCTTGTTAGCAGAGTGAGCGCAGTGGAGCAGCCAGTCGAGTCCTCTTACCGCTGATCCACGCATACTGTCTGGCATCGGACCTCCATGTGCTTCCTGTTTACTATGACGTCACAGGAAGCAGATGGAAGTCCTATGCCAGTACGAGTGGATCATCGGTAAGAGGATTCGACTGGCTGCTCCGCTGCGCTCACTCTGCCTACAGGGAGGGGAGGACAGACAGACACATCAGGGGGGTATTCAGAGAGAGGGAGGGAGGAAGTAATGAAGCCGGGCTCACGCATCCCTCAGTACCGCGGCTGGAGCCTCGATCATTTTTTTCCGCCTCCAGGCATTCCCCCCCCCCACCTAAAAGTGGCAGCCTCCTCCCCACCCACGGGCATTCTTCCCCCCCCCTCCACTGACAACCCCCCTACCCACTAGCACCCTCCTCCCCACCAAGAGTGTACCCTGCCCATGGCCCTAGGCACCCTACCTCGGGCACCCTTACCCTGGCCCCTGCACTCTTACCCTGGCCCCTGCACCCTTTCCCAGGCACCCTGCCCCTGCACTGTTCCCTAGGCACCCTGCACCCTTCCCCAGGCACCCTGCTCCTGGCCCCTGCACCCTTGAAGTGACAGGAAGTCTGACATCGCTGAACTCCAGGAAGCAAGTGAGTTAGCAGCAAAGGGGTAGTGCGGGGGTGCACGGCGGCTTCTGGCCAGGACACTGAGGCTGCAGGGGTGATGGTTGTCAGTACCCTGCACGCTGAGACCCAGGGTGGTCTGCTCCATACACTACCCTCTTAGCACACACACGTTTTGTTATTTTACTTGTTACGGAATAGCAGATATGTTTCAATATACTTAATATGTGGTATGCGTCCACCCCATAGACCAGTGTTTCTCAAACCTGTCCTTGTGACTCCCCAACGGTGCATGTTTTGCAGGCAACCTCACCTATGCCCAGGTGGGGTAATTAGTGTCTCAGCTAGGTGTATTTCATGTAGCTGAGACACTAATTATCCCACCTGTGCATAGTTGAGGTTGCTTGCAAAACATGCACCATTGGGGAGTGACGAGGACAGGTTTGAGAAACACTAGTCTATGGGGTGGACGCATACCACATATTAAGTATATTGAAACGTATCTGCTATTCCGGGAAAAGGACAGATTTGAGAAACACTACCATAGACACTCAGAACTAATGATGAGCTGCCAAGTGCAAAATTCAATTTTGCCAAACCTGTGTGTTGGTAGACACGGGTCATAGCCGACAGTGAAAACTCACCTATGCCTCCTCCTCTCACTGGTGCCCTGCACACTGCTCTCCATTTTTCTGACACTTCTGCTCTCCAACACTCAAGTTCAGTTTCTTTTTTTTTTAATCGCTGACTCAATCGCTGACCACCTCATTGGTCCACCAGAACTCTGGTATAATTCATTACTCACTCCAGTTTGGTCTGATGTCTTGTGAACTTCGTTAAGCCACAACTTGGAATACCAGGGTAAGGGTAGGATACAGAATGGCTACAATTATTTGGCTCAGCGCCAAAAAACCTGTGCCCAAATCAGGTGTGGCCGATGGTAATAAAATAGAAGGGTGTCAAAAACTAGTTATGAAATGGCCCTGATTCATTAATTTGTTTTCTACTGGGTATTCTCACAGGACATGTTTCCTACTGTTTTCTACAAAATTCTTTTTCTAGCATTAACAAGTTAAAAAGTACTAAAAAATAGGTAAAGGGTATGGTGTGCAGAGCTTTCCCGAGGAGGGGAGTACGGGGATGGGCTTTCATCATTGGGGGGGGGGGGGGGGGTAGGGGGTTTGCCTGTTGGCAGGGTTTTTTTTGTGGGGTGGGGTCTTCTCAGCCTCCTGCTCACTGCTTAGGTGGCATAAGGGAGAGTCCTGAGAGTCCACAGGAAGCGGCTTTCAAGTCCCTTTCCAGCCCGAATAGCTTTTTCCTTCTTCCTGTTACCTTCCCTTTCCTGCCCTGCTGCAACTCATGAGAGCATCGCTGACTTGCACACACCCAAGGGAGGGGAGCGGAGCAACACCTGCCTCCTGTTATTGCAGTAAAGGGAGCGTAGCAGCGACTGGCTCTTCATCAGTATGAAGGAAGAGGGGGTCATTAGGGAACAGGAGCCACGGTTTCCACATACGGCACCTGTAGGCACAAGCCTATAGTGCCTTATGGTAAATCTGGCCACGGCTATTCGTAAAAATCATGCAATCACCTGTCCCCATTCCCACCAATAGGATTTTCTTTGTGCTCGTCTTCTTCCCCCCCCCCACTTTAAAATTAGTTGTGATTTAGGGAATTATAGGTCTTTCAGATCCATTCTGTGTTATTCCGCTAGAGGAACTTTTTTTAATGCCAATGTGACGAGGCCTGAAGGGTTTGAAATGATTATGCATTCACTGTGTCCTATAGTGGCCAGAAGATCCATCATTTGTTTTCTTTTTTCAAAGTGAGAAGGAGAGCTAGCCTTACTAGGAATTTTAAAATGATAGTTCAGGTGAGGTAAGTGTGGTTATTGTCTTTATCTACAACCCAGTTATATAAGGATTAGAGAACTTATCGGGTACAAACAGAAAATGGTCATATCTAATGAGTATATAAAAATGCATCTTTGAAATGAGTGGCATGTTCATATCTGTGTTGGGGTCGAGTCATGTTGTGAGATAGTACAACAGTGCTCAACTGGAAAATTCAACCCAGCAAATAGCTATTTACCCAAGCTGAGCTGATTGTAAAGGTCTGATGACGCTCATGTATAGGGGCATAACTAGACTTAATACGGCCCCCCTGCAAAAATGATAGTATGGGCCCCCTTGGTCCTGAAAACCCATGCGAGTCATGTGATTGAGAGCTGACAAACGGCAGCAGTGAGTGTTCTGCTCTGAAGCAGCGTCTGGAAGCAGGGAAAATGAGACGCTTCCGCTACTCGCTACTCTGCTACTACTGCATGGTGGGAGAAGGCGGCGGGGACATAGTGAGCAAACGGGGAGGGTTTTTTGCTAATTGGCTGCACTTGTAGTCTCCAGGGCCCCCGGCAATAGCAGGGGTCGCAGGTGTGATTGTTACGCCCATGCTCATGTACATGTATTGTTGTTGCCCAGTCTGACCACAAACAATCTGTTCAAGGTACAGTCACCTGATATCTGCACAAAGCTAGATACAAGGACCTGGGAGGTAGTGTGGATTTTGTGGCTTTGTCAGCAAGAAAGAGTGTATAGTATATTATATTGTTTAATCTCTTACAAAAGTTTGCTTGTCTGCCTAGGTATTTCTTTGAGATATCTCACTGCAGTGTAGTTACAGGGTTATTGTGAATTATGTCCCAATCTATATTAGTCTTCCCATTGTCTCTGGAGAGCAGATTGCCTGTGTGAGGCAATGTTGTAATTTACATAGTTAAGTGCATGTTGTAAAATGATTCAGAGTCAGACAAGCCAGACGCTATATTTCCAGCAAAATAAAGTGATCGTTTAGAGGTGCAGCTTGCATTTCTATATGCTATAATGATGTCCTGCTAGTCCCTGCCATTACACCTCATCATCTTGCTACTACTGATGCATAGAAATGTAGATGGCAGAGTAGGGATGTAGGTAAAAACTGGAACAGACCCTGGTCTGGAATGATTTTGGAACAAAACAATATCTGAACAGCAAGAAATATGAAGGCCTCCATGGTGGACAACCTTTTTTGAAAATGCTTGTGGCAGGATCTGCTTATTCCTTTCAGGTTTGAGGTGTTTGGATTAGCACAGCAGCCTGGCAACTAGCATTCAGAAGCATAGCTCAGCAGTTGCAGCCAGTCAGAAGATTACATACATGTAGGGTGAATTCTTTAAAGGGAACCTAAACTGATAGCCCCCTGCAGTCACACTGTGCCCACGCTGGGACAAACCTCCATTCCCCTCAGTGACTCGTTTTTTTTTTTTGCCAACTGGCCAGTCAATAGCCACTCCACCTGTGCTGCCATGGCCGCACACATCCTCGATCACGCTCCCGTTGGCGGGAGCATGATAGAGTACAACAAAAACGAAACTCAGCCGATGCGAGAGACCGGAGGCTCGTTCTGTGACGGCGCAGGCACAAGGCGGCTGCAGGGGCTGGTAGAAGCCCCAGGTAAGTGAAACACTTTTATTTGCTATTAGTTTAGTTTCCCTTTAACACTCACTGTATAACTTCTTCAGAGATTTTATACTATCAAGCTATACATTTGCGATAGCGTGCAACAGTAACACATCTACTTCACGCAGTGCAAACATATTGTTTCCATAAACATTCGCAGGCAGATTATTTCACATTATATTGACTGTATCACCGTTCCATAGAGAAGGACATGCTGTTGGTCTGGAAGCCATGCAGAGTGCAAATTTTGTATGCAGATGTATGCAGCTTGAAGAAGGACCAATTGAATCTTATAGATTGATAAGACAGGAGGCGCCCAATTTGAAAATTTGTACAAGTTATATCAGAGCTTGTATCAAATGACACGTGCTCTTAATAATTAAAACCTCCTAGCTAGTCCAGGAGGAGGACGACACACTGGACACAGTGAAGAGTCAGCTTTCATTATTTCCTCAGTCCTGACATTGCAGCAGCAAGCAGTAAAGATGATGAACTACAAGCTCACGGTGGATCAAACAAAATGAATGAATTACATGGCACTCATTTGACCTGAGGAAGCGGCTTCACGCCGAGAAACGCGTTGTCACAGTGCTGTTCGCATATAATTGCGAGTCAATGGTTTTAATTATTAAGAGCACGTGTCATTTGATACAAGCTCAGATATAACTTGTACAAATTTTCAAATTGGGCGCCTCCTGTCTTATCAATCTATATACTGTACCCTACCTAGTAGGGTTTTTCGTTCCCGCTTGTATAGCTAGCCGAATATTTTTTCATTTGGAGTTGCGACCGATACCTAGCAAGAAAAGGCCGAGTGGGGACGGTATTTCCCCATCTGCGCTAATGAGTGGTTGCCTCTTTGGAGCAACCCAGACTTGTGAGTATATTTTCACCAGAATTACCTCACCCTAAACCCAATAAGACGATATCACACCAGATCGTGCTCCCGGTGGTCGGGTGCATTTTTGTTTGTGTTTCACCAATTTAATCTTACCTTAGTGGGATTCGACCTGTCCATTTTCAAGCTGTACACATTTGTGTACAGATTTTGCATAATCCTGCATCAACTCAGAATTATTTGCATCTGGCATTTTACCCATCCCTCCATTTTCCTTTCTGACTTTCTAGCATGTATGCAAAAAAGTACCGAGAAAAATGGCCGCGAAGTATAGTAATTACTGTAAATACCATAATTATAAAACTTTTCTTATTAAAACTTTATTCTATTGTAATCACTATCGTAATCACAAATAGCCAGTAGTAAATGTAGGCAAATAATACATTTTACTACAGCTTTACTACAGCTTAACATAACCCTATTCTCACACAGAACCCTCCCTTAGTGATGACTAACCCTAACCACCCCACCCAATGATGCCTAATCTTAACACCTCCCCCCCCCCCACCCGATGCCCAACCTTATACTCCCCTAGCCTTTAAACCTCCATTCTACACCTAATTAACCATGCTTTGAAGCGAATACTGTTTTGGAACAGAAAAAAAAACATATGTTGTAGCCAATATTGTTTTATAATAGAAAAATAACCCTGCATCCAACATTTTGGTGCCTTGTAGCCGCAATTTTAAATTAGGGTGTATGGATGTGCCAAATTGTGCATTTGCTGATTGCACCCACATTTACCAGCTAGACTTTCTGTGCACCAGTAATAAGGAATCGGAATGAACAGAATCTGGAAATTCACTCCACTGGAATATCCAATTTTCCAATGTTTATAGAACTATTATTATTATTATTTTTATTTATAGAGCTGCAACATATTAAGAAGTGCAGTACAACGTCCAAAACATGCAACAATGGAGAGCATAGATACATGAGCAGTTCAACATTCTGTGCAATCAGCACAGCCAGTGACACAAGTACCGATAGATACAATTGATGTTTAGTTTGAAAAACATCACCAATACTGAAAGATGCTCATTTGATGAATTACACAGAAACAGGGAACACAAGGGAGAGGAATCTGCCCTTTTGAGCTTACAATGTAGAGGGTAGTGGGATTGAGACACTGGTGGAATAGACAAAAGAGTTATCAGATGAGGCGGTACGCTTTAAAGCGGGATTGTCACTATAAAAATCTAATTTCAACAGCAACTGGTCTGAGTGTATTAAGTAATAAAGATGCTAATCCTGCATTAAAAACTTTCAAAACTTTTTCGGCTGTTATGGTTTGAAGTTATCACATACCTTAGGAGCACTGGCCCTTTAGTAGCCATTGCCATTCAGTTGCATGCTGGTTTTTTTTTAATCTATAATATAGTCCTCCTCTTCCCTTTATTTCCCTGCCTAGCTGAAACATGACCCTCTGCTCACTTGTGTTTACAAGCAAGGCTTAGGTGACTCAGCGATTGGAGGAGAAAAGAAAAAAAAGTTAAGGGAAGAAATTACATCAGTATTTAGCCTAAAACTGTGGGCAAAAGACATGGTTCCCACCAGGAACAGAATTCTCTTCATTTACTATACTAAATTCACTGAAATCAAAACATGGAAAGTACAGTACATCTGTTATGTAAGTAGAACAAGTAGTTATCTATTTACATATGTGTTATAGCTTTAAAATCTAGCTATAGCAAATTATATGCTTGTCTGAAAAGGTGTGTCTTGAGGGTAAGTTTGAAAATTTCCGGTCTTGGAGCATAACAGAGGCTGTGGTGGAGCATTCCAGGTGAATTCTGCAGAATTTGTGCAGAATGTGCTATAGTCATAGGGGACGGTAGAATTAATGCGCTTTTACACAGTAAGTAGGATGGCTCCAGAGGTTTGACAATGCCCCTGAGTTGACACAAAGGTATTTAAAGAGTGATTGTCAGCCATAAAATCAAATTCCATTTACCCACTGCTCTCTGTTTAATATGCAGTCTGTAACCTTACCCTGCTTTGCAAGCACTCCAATCTAATCAGAAATGTTTCTGATGTAATAAATCTCATCTGTCAGCCTGGCTCTATTTGGTACATTGCCACTGTGGACTAGAACAGTCTCTATTTTGACCTATGACACTGGACTGTTATCAAATCATTTGCATGATCTTGTTTTGTTGTAAGTTTCCTGTATGTCCTACCTTGTATGTTAACCCACTTATCGCTGCATTGCTGCGTAATATGTTGGCGCTTTTATAAATACAATAAATAATAATAATTGCCAATGAGACGGAAGCTTGTCATCACCCCTCCACATTCCTGCTCCTCACTGATTGGCTGAGGGCAGTTCATTGTGACATGAGGCTGAAATCTGATCTTGCTGTGCTCACATATTTACAAAGCAAGCTAGCTAGAGCAGATTCTAGGAGAAAACAAAAAAAGAGTAAGGGAGGAAATGACATCAGGATTGGCTTCAGTCAGAGGGAACCAAGATGGCAAATGCCTAGAACAGAATTCTCTTTATTTACTATATTACATTCACTGATATCAAAATATGGACAGTACAATACATCTGTTATGTACCGTAAGTAGAACAAGTAGTTATCTATTTACATATGTGTTTTTTTTTCTGGGCATAGTATGGCTGACCCTGCTGCTTTAAAACAATTTATCATATGTTTCAGGGCGGGGTCTTTATTGCTTTGCAGTGTCTCCAGGGGAAGGTGTGTAAAACATTTGGAGGCAATGTGGCAAGTAGTTTTCTGTGTGGCTCTTTTTAAAAATTGGGGCCACGATTAAAGAGACACTGAAGCAAAAAAAAAAAAAAGATATAATGAATTGGTTGTGTAGTACTGATAATTACTAGAAGATTAGTAGCAAAGAACATATTGTCATATTTTTATTTTCAGTTATATAGTGTTTTTTATAACATTGCATCATTCTCTAATATTTGCAGTTTACACACTACTCAGCATTCTAAATGTTTTTATAGCGCAGTCTTGTGAACTATTGTCCTGTCCTCTAGGAAGAAAAAGGAAATACAGTGACTGACAGTTGAGAAAATAAGCTTCAGAAGACAGAGCTCTCTGCGACTTTAAAAGTCGTGGAGCTCAATGGCTTTTTTGCATAGATAACAACTGGGGTTTCTTACTTCCTGTACTGGAAACAATATTAGACTTATGTCTCTGCTCCTAATGTTTTATTTCTTAGCTGTACTACACATACAAATCATTATATCATATTTTTTTTTCCGCTTCAGTGTCTTTTTAAGCATGACAATTTGGAAATTTGTATTTTTCTGCAAGCCAAACCAATAAATTAAAAGTGATGGTTTGGACATTTGTTTTATTCAGCTGGTGCAAAACAAGTCATTACTGTAATTTAAGACCATACACTCCACCTACAAACACTCCAAGTACTAAGTTCCGCTCCAATAAATAATGGAATGATCACTGTGCACTGTAAACACATTGACAGAGATAGCAGGAACAGCACAAAAGCATTATGCCTGTACAGAAGCTGGATTCACCACAAGACAAACTAGTACTCCAAACATATGGTCCACCCAACATGAAATAGCCATGATCACTGTACACTGTAAAAAGATAGACAGATCTAGCAAAAACAACACAAGCCAATCCAGAGGTTGCATTCATAGAATGATAAACACACATTAACTCATACCACACATTCAGTGAAATAACAAACATTACACATATTCACACATACCCCCCAAAACAGCAACAACATGTAACACACCGAAATGAAACTGTTATTAACACATATAAAATGTACAGATACAAAAACACACATATTAAATTGGTAAACCCTCCACAACCCTAATGCTATTTGGAAAATCTCACATCATCATTATCACGGGGGTCACTCAAAATATCACGTGCACACTGCATAAAATAATCTATACAATTGTTAATAATAAACCTAATAAAATAGACGATTAAACAATAAATAATCACACTCCAGCACATACAACTAGGGTAATCAGGAAAACATTGAGTTCATACATATTAAAACAAAAACATACTGTATATGGGCATTAAAAGTAATTTGTCATAGCAAGCAGTGCAACAATGATTGCTATATGCAGACTGTAAAACTAATGCAGCACACATACTGTACAACTGCAGCACTGTAAGGAGGATGCTAAAGTACGTACACCATAACACAGTGGGGAGCTGTGACCTCATGGATATGAAAGCTTTTTGTGATGGCCACCACCTACATCCTGCTGTGGAAATGTACTCCAGGAATGCCAGGCCCCAGAGTTGAAGCCCAGCACAATCCAACATTGAAAAACTACATTTTAACAGAAATCACAATGATAAATAAATTTAAATAGTGCAGAAGTAAAGTTGTGGACAGAATACTTGTTTTAGGAGTACAATGCAATTTGCTTTTTATGTAGATTTTGGCAGTGGGTGAATTTGTAGAGACCATGGCCTCGATTCATAAAAGTGCCTGCGAGCGGGGAAAGTCGAGCGGGGAAACACCGCTGTCGGTATTTCCGCCTTCAGGGTGGTAATTCATAAAAATGTTGCCTGTTGTGACAGGCGTGCGGAGATACTCCGCTGTAGGCAGGCGTTAGGCTGTCGGGAGACATGCGGAAGCCGGAGAAGCAGGCGGAATCCCTCCATGCGGTGTTCTCTCTGCAGCTGCTTGGGAGGTCTGTCCCATTCACTGCAACGGATTCCGCACGCTTCTCGCCACATCAGAGGTAGCGGTAATACCCGTCCGCATACCGCTACCTCTAATCTTTATGAATTGACATTTGTTACTTTTGCTGTGATAATCACCGCGCAAGGCGGTGATTTATCACTCTGCTCGTGGATGTCGGCTTTTCATGCGGAAAAAGCCTTTATGAATACAGATTTGGCTGTGTGGTCGGTAAAGTGAGCCGTTTTCAGCATTTCCTCATGCGGAAATGCTTTATGAATCGAGGCCCATGTCACTGTCATTGTAGGAAGAACAGTAGACCACTATATACCCCTGTGAATAAGCTACCCCATGCATAAGCCCAATACCCAGTTGTAGCCTAAAATATAAGAAGCACTTGGTACTTTTGGCGTTGCTATAGGCTATGTAAATAGCGCCTAAAACAGCACCCAATGTGTAATTTGGGCATTTGAGTTCCAGGTTTTAGGTTATCCTGGTGATTTACTGTTTCTGCAAGTTAATTAGAGGGGTAGAGTTTGACTTGCAGGACAGTGTTTAAATATAAAGCAGGGGCAATTTAAGTTAAACTGCTTGTATTTTGAGCCGCATGGTGAGTATGGTGAGCTGCAATATCGCCGTCTACGTTTATAGGGACTCTGTGTGTCCCTCTAGGGAAAGACAATGACAGACAAGGAATGATCAGAATGTAAGATTACTCTAAAGGTAGCATTTATATGACAGGCTTAGAGGTCTCCCTCAAACTCTTACATAGAGTATATTCTATGTCCCTTTAAAAATCTGCAAGTTTGGTCCCTCAAGATCATCCAAGTGCTTTAGACGTAGAGGGTTTACTTTGGCATATTTTTTGGTCATGTCCTAGAACTACAGGTCTTTGGGAGGGATTTCACTCTCCTATCACAGAGATACTTGAGATACCAACTGCTAATTGATTTTTCTGCTAGGTTATAAGACTGGCTAGTTAAAACATGCTAAGCATAGATTAATCCAGTTTATAACACTGGCAGCTAAACCACATAGGCTAGGTTCACAGTGGTCAGTTGCATAATGCACGTGTTATAATGCGTTACAATGAGTGTAAACTGCAGAGGAGTCTGGACATAGGCTTTACTACAAAGCCTGCACACAGCGAATTAGAGTAACATGATCAGTTACAGCGTAGCACTATGAACAGACCCATAGAATTGTATGGGCAGTGAATTGACATGCAGAATTATTCTGTAACACAACTGAGCACTGTGTGTGAACTAGCCCTAACAGTATGGAAACCTTGGTTGGATCACAAGGGCTCTCAGGAAGTTACAAAATTGCTAACATAGAAGGGATCAAATTTGGATTTTTATTTATTGCTATGGCTATGTCAGAGTACAATGAACAAACACACAGAACATTTACAGTGCAGAATTATTAGGCAAGTTGTATTTTTGAGGAATCATTTTATTATTGAACAACAACCATGTTCTCAATGAACTCAAAAACTCATTAATATCAAAACTGAATATTTTTGAAAGTAGTTTTTAGTTTGTTTTTAGTTTTAGCTATTTTAGGGGGATATCTGTGTGTGCAGGTGACTATTACTGTGCATAATTATTAGGCAACTTAACAAAAAACAAATATATACCCATTTCAATTATTTATTTTTACCAGTGAAACCAATGTAACATCTCAACATTCAAAAACAAAACAAAAACAAATCAGTGACCAATATAGCCCCCTTTCTTTGCAAGGACACTCAAAAGCCTGCCATCCATTGATTCTGTCAGTGCTTTGATCTGTTCACCATCAACATTGCATGCAGCAGCAACCACAGCCTCCCAGACACTGTTCAGAGAGGTGTACTGTTTTCTCTCCTTGTAAATCTCACATTTTATGATTGACCACAGGTTCTCAATGGGGTTCAGATCTGGTGAACAAGGAGGCCATGTCATTAGTTTTTCTTCTTTTATACCCTTTCTTGCCAGCCACAGTGTGGAGTACTCGGACGCGTGTGATGGATCATTGTCCTGCATGAAAATCATGTTTTTCTTGAAGGATGCAGACTTCTTCCTGTACCACTGCTTGAAGAAGGTGTCTTCCAGAAACTGGCAGTAGGACTGGGAGTTGAGCTTGACTCCATCCTCAACCCGAAAAGGTCCCACAAGCTCATCTTTGATGATACCAGCCCAAACCAGTACTCCACCTCCACCTTGCTGGCGTCTGAGTCGGACTGGAGCTCTCTGCCCTTTACCAATCCAGCTACAGGCCCATCCATCTGGCCCATCAAGACTCACTCATTTTATCAGTCCATAAAACCTTAGAAAAATCAGTCTTGAGATATTTCTTTGCCCAGTCTTGACATTTCAGCTTGTGTGTCTTGTTCAGTGGTGGTCGTCTTTCAGCCTTTCTTACCTTGGCCATGTCTCTGAGTATTGCACACCTTGTGCTTTTGGGCACTCCAGTGATGTTGCAGCTCTGAAATATGGCCAAACTGGTACATCTTGGCAGCTATACGCTTGACTTTTCTCAGTTCATGGGCAGTTATTTTGCGCCTTGGTTTTTCCACACGCTTCTTGTTGACTATTTTGAATGAAACGCTTGATTGTTTGATGATCACGCTTCAGAAGCTTTGCAATTTTAAGAGTGCTGCATCCCTCTGCAAGATATCGCACTATTTTTGACTATTCTGAGCCTGTCAAGTCCTTCTTTTGACCCATTTTGCCAAAGGAAAGGAAGTTGCCTAATAATTATGCACACCTGATATAGGGTGTTGATGTCATTAGACCACACCCCTTCTCATTACAGAGATGCACATCACCTAATATGCTTAATTGGTAGTAGGCTTTCGAGCCTATACAGCTTGGAGTAAGACAACATGCATAAAGAGGATGATGTGGTCAAAATACTCATTTGCCTAATAATTCTGCACTCCCTGTATATCGCGCTTTTCTCCGGGTGGACTCAAAGAGCCAGAGCTGCAGCCACTAGGACGCGCTCTATAGGCAGTAGAAGTGTTAGGGAGACTTGCCCAAGGTCTCCTACTGAATAGGTGCAGGCTTACTGAACAGGCAGAGCCGAGATTCGAACCCAGGTTTCCTGTGTCAGAGGCAGAGCCCTTAACCAGTACACTATCCAGCCACCTTCAGAAGAAGTGAGTTGTATTCTCCTTATTTTAACAGAAGTAACCCAAGGACCACTTTCATTGTATTTGTTATATTTCTGTTTAATACTCAGTTTGATCTCCAAGAGATCATTTATGATACAATATTTTAAGTCTAACCCATTTTACATACAACAATGTATCCAACCTTAAAAATCATGATCTAGCATTCCATTGCTCCATTACTATACTAGAACTAAGCAATATCTCAGCACATGGTGTTCATGCTTATGCTTAAAGTGTACCTGGGAAATAAAGTGCCCCATTTAGATACTTACATTAGTAGAGGGACGTCTCTGGATAATCCAGAGGCTTCCCCCACCCCCTCACATTCAGTGGTCCAGTGCTGGGACCCCCTCCCCCAAGCCTCTTTGTCCAGGGGGTTGACAAAGAGTGCGTGCGATTGCACTCCCATCTGTGAACGAGCTGTGCACTCCCGACTGTGAACGAATGGCTGTGGCAGAGCAGGGCATGAAGACCTACTGAGCCAGTGTACCTGTCCATCCAACGGGGGACTGGAGTGGCTTGGAGAGACGGCAAGGGTCTGACCGTCCTGAAGGGGGCTGGAGGAAGCCCCAGGTAAGTATAAATCCTGGGACAGTATTTGTCTCAAGTTTCTTTTAACCCCTTGCATATCAGCAGTCACTGGCCCCTCTCTCTGCCATCTCCATGACGACAGAGTGCTGTGCGTCGGTCCAGAGCCGCTTTCATTGGCTCCCGACCCTGTCGATCAAGGTGAGCCAATGTGATTGGCTCACAGTGATCACGTGGTCAGGAGCCAATGAAAGTGGCAGATCGGCGGTAACGGGAGCACACGGCAGGGAAGGTGAAATCTGTGTCATATCAGAGCAGCCACCTGCAGGATGTAGATTTCAACCAACGCGGTCTGGAACTGGTAAAGCAAACCTGAAATGAAAATAAACTTATGATATAATGAATTGTATGCGTAGTACAGCTAAGAAATAGAACATTAGTAGCATGAAGAGTACACAGGAAGAGTTAACTTCCCTAGCGGTATAATTATTTCCTGATTTTAGGGTCTAAAAGTGGTACAGTTTTTTTATGTTCTTTTACACCCTGAAAGCAGGAAAAAGACACTACAGCGAGATGTGCAGCAGCCCATGCATAAACTCGCCTCCCCGGGATTACCGCTCCCAGCAACTTGTTTCTTTTACTCGGAGCCTGACTCAGGGTTACCGCAAAGGAGGTTAAAGAACAAGCGACACCCATGTTAACCTAGAAATAAAAACCACATATATAAGTAGATAAATACTACCTCTACTTACATAACACATGTATTGTGCTATCCACATAATGAATCCTGTGAATTTTACAAAGGAAAAGCAGAAAATCCTTTTCTAGGCAGTGGCCATCTTGCCAAGCTAATGCTGACATCATATCCTCCCTGACTCTTGTTTCACCCCTCCAACTGACACTGCAGTGAGGGGCCCAAGGCTTCTGGGGGCCCTGGGCCCCTCCAAAGCGATAGAAGGGCTGCACGTGCTGACTGCGGGCCGGAGGCTCACTAAGCAGCACACCGCGTTCCAGCACTGAGAGAAGAGCGACATCAGCGCTTGAACGTGAGGAGCAGATGAGTGAGCTCGCTACAGCGGACTTTTTATACTGGGGCACCACCTATATCTGGCTACAGGCTACCTATACTGTGCCACCACCTATACCTGGCTACCTATGCTGGGGCTGGAACCACCTATACCTAGATACCTAACTGGGGCACCGCCTATACCTGGAAACCTATACTGGTGCACCATCTATACCTGGCTACCTATACTGGGGCACCACCTATACTTGGCTACCTTTACTGAGGGCACCACCTGTACCTGGCTACCTATACTGGGGCACCACCTATACTTGGCTACTTACATAGGGGCACCTATAGCTTGCTACCTATACTGGGGGCACCTGTACCTGGCCAACCTATACTGGTGCACCACCCATACCAGGCTACCTATACTGGGGGGCAACTATACCAGGCTACTTATACTGGGGGCAACTATACCAGGCTACCTATACCGGGGCACCACCTGTGTCGAAGTCATGCGCATTTTTCATCACAGCGCACCTTGCGCATGGACACAGGGGTGGGGTGGCTAGTGGGCGGGCATAGCAACCAGTGGGTGGGCCCAGGGAGGGAGGGGGGCCAGGCCTGATGATGTGTGAGGGACCCCAACATTTCTGATGGCAGCCCTGCTTGTAAACACAAGTGATCAGCTAGGCAGGGAAATAAATGGAAGAGGAGGAATATATTATAGATAAAAATCATTCCCAGCATTCAAAAGAACTCCCAGCATTCAAAAGAACTCCCAGCATTCAACTTTTTGGCACTGTTTGGCACTAGGGCCAGTGCTCCTATAGTATGTAATAACTCCAAACCATAACAGCAGAAAAAAGTTTTGAATGCAGGATTAGCATCTTTATCACTTAATATACTCAGACCAGTTGCTGTTGAAATTTGATTTTTATGGTGACAATACCGCTTTAAGACACATCAGTTGTTATGTATGCAAAAGAGCTTCTCTAAGCTATTCGACCCAACTTGGATCAAATACAGTTCTGTTTCCTGAAGCACTTAAACAGCCAAGAAACAGTAAGAGACCGCTTGAGATAAAGTTTTACTGCAGAAAAGTTCAAAGGGTCATTACCTCTGCTCTGTTTTATAGCTTAAAATGCTGAAATGCAAATACGTCAGAATGATGCAATGTCATAAAGAAAAATTACATAACTGAAAAGGAAAATGAGACTCTTTTCTTAACTACTATTCTATTCATTATCCGTACTAGACATATAATTTTTTTATATCATAGTTCTTTTTTGCTCTCAGGTTTGCAAGGTTCACTTACCTGAGGCTTCTGCCAGCCCCCTGCAGCCGTCCTGCGCCCGCGCCATCCTGGAACGATCTTGCGGTCCACCCCCGCGGCTCACTTTCTCTTTCACAGACTTAGAAGTCGACAGGGAAAATCTCTACTGCGCCTGCGCAGGACGCTCCCAGCAACAGGAGCGCAAACAAGGACGTGCGCGGCCAGAGCTGCGCATGTGCAGGGGACGGGGACCGGCAAAAGAGAAAGTGAGCCGAAGCTCACTCAGTAATTGCCATTCACTGAAGGATATACAAGTCAAAGTAATAAAAGTCAAAACTTTCACGTAGTGGGCCAGAAACCCTTAGATTGGAAATATAAATGATCAGAAAGCCTAACCTGTTTTTTTAACATGGTGTTTATCAGGTGGCAGAATTGTGTAACCCTTCACCTGTGTCATATCTAACCCTTCACCTGTGTCATATCGAACAACAATGAAGGTTGCTAAAACAATAACGTTGAAATGCTTTCTTTAGATGTGTGCATTTGCCCACAGCACCAAATGACAGCCTGGATTTATAAAAATAAATGTTCCTGCTACTGTTCTGTTTTGATCAGAGCCTTCAGTGGACTGCATTGTGTCTTGATCTATACTGTGCTATGTTTCGGTTTATATCCCACATACACTGGATATTTCTTTTGCCTTTGTTAATAATTATTTGACATTTTCTATCAGAGTATTGCTTTAATTACTTTTTCAGTAAAATATTCAAGTTGAAAAAAAAAAAAAGTTCTTGCTGCAGGTGTGATTCAAGGTTTGCAATACATAGCAGCAGACCAATCTTAAAAAAATCCAGGTTACATTTGCAGGATAACTGATGTTCTGAAATTAACCTCAGGCCGTGAGAATCTTGGCAAATCCGACTCAGTGTAACGATCTGATGTTCTTTTTCTGCAATTATGCTTATTTGCCAGCTTTCTTCATGCTGATTGTGAGTGTTATTTTCTTTCAAGACAACTGCAATGTTTCATCAGCCTGTACAAGGTGTCAGTTTAATACCATCCAGTAGATGTCACCACTTGCAAAACCATCACATCACCAATTTATATACAGTGCATACAATTTACAGTATACAGTATACGGTCATTAACATTCACCATAGCAGTCATGTTTTTCTTTTCATTTACATTTAAGTCTTACATTTAAGTTAGAGTTAATCTATTTACGTCAGTAATTCGGCTGCAACACTGCAAGTGGTTTAGTTTCTATTAAATGACATAATACGGTCATCCTAACATATTTTTGGCTTGAAAGCCACCGGAGGAGAGCATAGGTAGACCCAAGGCCAGATTCTGTTTTTGTGCTTTTAGGCCGAGTATGTTGTGGCTTGCCTTTCCTGTGCAGCAGCTCTACCATCCCATGTGCAGTCCCCTCTTCCATGTGTATCATGCATGTACTGTAGGCCCTCTCTTTCATGAACTGTTTTCTTGGTTATCAGTTTCCCTTTATCATGTGTTGCTCCTTATTTCTAGCCTCCTCTTTCATATGTAGCAACCTCATGTTCAGGTGCCCCCTTGGGCTGCAGACACCCAAGGCCCAGCCAGGCCTTTATGGCCTTTCCAGAAATCCAGTCCTGGGTAGACCTTCATGTCTTTTTGTGGCAGGTCCATCTTCTGTCACCTGGGTGAAAACCTGCTGGGTCAAACAGGAAATCTCATGTGAATTCCCAGTCCAATGCGTAGGCTGTAATGGTCAGTGGTTGTGTAAAGCTTAGGCAATAAAATGCCCCAGAGCTGTATCACAAGTGTGATAAAGCAACAAAATGTATAACAGTTAATTCAATGCAAGCGTGTGTGCATGTTTGTGTTTATATTGTTATTGTAATACTGTATATATATTTGTTTCCAACCAAAATAGCCAGTTTGCCAGTTGGGCTGGAAATGGCTTTCAGAGAAATGTGTTGCAGGCCACAGAGCCAGAGAAGGGTTAATTAATTTCAGGAGCAGATGGAGATATGCTATTATCAG
The DNA here is from genome assembly GCF_040937935.1 of Hyperolius riggenbachi. Lineage (NCBI taxonomy): Eukaryota > Metazoa > Chordata > Amphibia > Anura > Hyperoliidae > Hyperolius > Hyperolius riggenbachi. The sequence goes on along the minus strand of NC_090655.1, from coordinate 189,424,451 downwards.
CAAGATGCTGATGGATCAGAGGTACTTGAAGCTGCTACATCACGTACAATGAAATGCAGCACATCGTATATAACAATCAATTTATAGATTGGATTGCCAAGAACACGCACAGCTCCTGATGTAGGAGAGAAATCTTGGCGCCTGCTATTTCGTGATTGCTTCTCTGTTCGTGTTTGTTTTCCTTGGAGACGCCAAACATGTGGCCGTCTCATCTGCTTCTCCCTGTTATACCTTAACTTCTTCCATGCTGAGTTGGATAATGGCCAGCAGGCGATTACAGCTAATATTAACTGATATCACTGATGTGTTGCTACAATATTATTATTTCTTTAAATGTTAGTGAATAATATAGCGTAAAACAGCTTGAGGAAATACATTTGAGCAATACACTATAATATAGCATTGGTAATAGAATGACAGCAGGAAAAAGGAAACCCCTCCACTGATACAGAAATGTTGCCATCTACAGATCTTTAAAAACCGTTTCAAGGTTTTTGAATGTCGGACTTAAGCACCTGGGGACCACCAGGGAGAGAATGAGTGATGGACCACTCAGGTGTGTGTCAGAAAAGGTGTGGATTATAGGGAATCTGAAGTGAAAATAAACTTACGATATCATGATTTGCATGTATAGTACAGCTAAGAAATAGAACATTAGTAGCACAGGTATGAGTCTCATAGTGTCTCCAGTACAGGAAGAGTAAAGAAACTTCAGTTGTTATTTATGCAAAAGAGCTCTTCTCTGAGCTCTACGACTCAACTTGGATTGGCTACAGTGCTGTTTTCTGAAGCACGTATTTCAAACTGACTCTCACTGTTGTTGTTTTTTTTGTTTAAGATTTTACTGCAGAGAAGTTGAAAGCTTTATTAGCTCTGCTATATTTCATCATTTAAAATACAGAGTGTAATTTGTAAACTGCAAATAGTAGAGAATGATGCAATGTTATAAAAAGAAAGCTATATGACTGAAAAATAGACTATTTTCTTTGTTACTAATGTTCTATTAATTATCTGTACTACACATACAATTCATTATATCATAAGTTTTTTTCACTTCAGTGTCACTTTAAGGAATGGTAAGAGACTGGCCTATGTGGGAAAATATTGTATGTGGCTAAGGAATAGTGAAGGCATGGTTCATACTTACAAACGGTGGCGAACGGATCAGTGAAAACAGATCTGATCACCGGTCGATTGGATACGTTTCCACTCCATTGCCACTCGGTTTCCCTTCCGCTGCTTCCACTCCGTCTCTCCACACCCCACCCCCAAAGTGGATTTTGCCTCTTAGAATGGTCCTTTTCTTCACTAGTGTGAAGAAATGTTACGTTTTCTCATTGCCCCCAATGCAGAGCTTCAGCTTCTGTTTCCATTCCGCTGGGCTTAGCGGTCCGGAAATATTGGTGCAGCAGGAAACTTGTGTTCCATTCAGTGGATCGTGCGGAACAGATCAGTTTGAATGGACGGATGTGAACAGATCCATAGGTTAACATTGGATCCATTTGCATCCATTAGGATCCGTTCCAATCTGCGAACGGATCGTTTTTTTAATGCCAGTGTAACGCCTTACTGTTGCATGCAGAATGCCACAGTGCAAAGTAGGTTTGGGCTGACAGAGGACAGCATGTGCAGAGTGGGTTAGAGGTAAAGGACCACTATTGTATAAACTAATACATTTATAATACACATGTATAATAAGTACATTTCTACCAGAGTAAAATGCACTATTAATTACTTTTCTTCTATATTGCTGTCAGTTATAGTAAGCTATAAAAATCTGACAGATCTCACAGGTCTTGGATTAGTCCATCTACTGACTGACTCTCTGGTCTTGCTGGGCTAATGAGACTTATATTGAACAGGTCTGGCCTGCTTGATTGTACACATGTCCTTTGATACAGTGAGAGACATCCTGATATGTCAGGAGTTTATTGTAAAATTACCATATCCAGTTAGGAGACTGGACTCTCAAACATTGCTGCCAAAGTTAAAAAAATCATAGACATGTTTTGTTTAATAGGTTTAACTAGGGAACAGAAAAAGTTACCATGTTTGGGGTTTCGAGGCCCCAGTGGCGTACTTTACCTGGACAATATAGTGCTCATGGAATACACTGTATTAAGCAAAGAACACTCCAGCGGCCTGGAGAGTTCTGTGCATGCTCAGTATGTGGAAATTGCTGCGTAGCGGAAGCCCGATCAAGGTGCATGTGGCCCGGGGCAGCACATGCACAGTGGTCGACGCTAGCTTTGCGGGGGTCGGAGGGAATCAGAAGGATGTTCCTTTAAGAAGACTTCCTCTTAGTAGTCAAATTATAAAAATATCTATTTTATAGACAGGAACAAAAATACAAAAATTAGCATTTTCTATACTTACCATGGTTTAACCTCTTGAGGACTGCAATTTTTTAACCTCTAGTGACCAGGCAATTTTTAGTTTAAAAGGCCACTGCAGCTTTAAGGCCAAGCTGCAGGGCCGCACAACATAGCACACGAGTGATTCCCCCCCCCCTTTTCTCCCCACCAACAGAGCTCTCTGTTGGTGGGGTCTGATCGCTCCCCCCATGTTTATTTTTTTTTAATAAATATTTGTGTTGACGTTTTTTAAAAAAAAAAACCCTCTTCCTTTAAATCCCTTCCCTCCCTCGCTCCCTCCCTCCCCACAGCCGGCCAATTACGGCGATCGGCTGTCATAGGCTTCTGCCTATGAGAGCCGATCGCTCTCTTGTCCCCCATGGGGACAGCCGTGTCACACGGCTGTCCCCAGTGCAGCGCTGCTGCTGATCGCAGCGCTGCACCGAGTAAACAGACGGCGATCACGCCGTCTAACAGTCTCCCGAGCGGCAATAGCCCCCCAAGTAGGAGATGCGCGCGCATCCTGCGCGCGATCTCCTGCAAAACAGAGCCCCAGGACTTTACGCCAATTGGCGTTAGGCGGTCCTGGGGCTGCCGCCGCGGCCATGCCTACTGGCGTGACGCGGTCGGCAAGAGGTTAAGGCTCCAATTTGAAATGAGTCCCCCCTTCCATTGTTTTCGATTGCTTAAAAATGTAAGGTAATTAAAGCATTTTTTAACACAATCCCTTTATTTTTAATACTTTGTTGAAAACCCTTTTGTGGCAATGACAGCCTGAAGTCTTGAACTCATGGAGATGCTGGTTTTCCCCTTTTTAAAGGACAACTGAAGTGAGATGGATATGGAGGCTGCCATATTTATTTCCTAATAAGCAATACACATTGCCTGGCTATCCTGCTGATCCTCTACCTCAAATATGTTTAGCTATAGATCCTGAAAAGTTTATGCAGATCAGGTGTTTCTGACATTATTGTCAGATCTGACAAGATCAGCTGCATGTTTGTTTCTGTTGTTTTACAGATGCTACTGCAACCAAATAGATCAGCAGGGCTGCCAGGTAACTGGTATTGTTTAAAAGAAAATTAATATGGTAGTGTCAATATTCTTCTCACTTAGAGACTCTGAAGCGAAAATAATTTTATATTTTTGCCTGCTAGTTTGCATAAGAAGTATGTGGAGAAGTGAAACGCCGCATCCCAGTGCAAAATGAGGATTTAATACCCCCCAAATCCCGAGGCAAACATCCACGACTTTGAAAGTCGGGGATTTTGCTGCCCAGGGAGGCAGAGCTTTGCCCTATAGCTCTGCCTCTACTGAAGTCAATCACCATGCGGATCTCCGCCTCTCCCTGCCCCTCTCTGTGAAGGAAGATTGAGAGGGGTGGGGAGAGGCGGCAATCAGCGGCGATTGACTTCAGTAGAGGCAGAGCTACAGCCCAAAGCTCTGCCTATTTCAGGAAGCGCTCCCTGAATTTTCCCCCGGGGATTTGGGGGGTACAAACCCCTCATTTTGCGTCTGGAATGCTGTGTTTCACTTCTCCTGATACTACTTATGCAAACTATAAATAGTTATAAGGTATAAAGGTAAAAAAATATCAATTTATTGTCGCTTCAGACTCTCTTTAAGTTCTCCTTTAACCACTTTGTCCTCCTTGACGTATAAAAACGTCAAGGAGGACAGGCGAGGTCCCGCGCCCGATCGCGCGTGTGCACGCGCACTCCTGGCCGCGGATTCGGTAGCCCAGGAATCAATGTATCGGGCTATGGTGCCCAATCACTGATTCCTCTCCCCCGCTAAAAAAGCGACAGCTTCTCTCGGAAGCTACGCTTTTTCTGAAGCTATGTCCCTCTAAGCGTACATTGTACGCTTAGAGTGACGTCATGTAAACAAAATCAAGATTGCCATCTTGTGGCCAAAAAGTAAAACTACAAGTGAAAGTAAAAAAACATTACAATACACAAATATTTCTCCAAATAAAACACTATTTATATCCCACCCTCCCAAAAATGCCCACATAAAATGTTTAATAAAAAAAACCAAAAACATTACTATAAAAAAACACATAAATATTTACCTAAGGGTCTAAACTTTTTAAATATCTATGTAAAGATGAAATATTTCTCTCTATTTTTTTTTATTATAAGCTTGTAAATAGTGATGGATGCAAAATGGAAAAAATGCTCTTTTATTTCCAAATAAAATATTGTCGCGATACATTGTGATAGGGACATCATTTAAATGGTGAAATAACCGTGACAAATGGGCAAATACAATACGTGGGTTTTAATTATGGAGGCATGTATTATTTTAAAACTATAATGGCCGAAAACTGACAAATAATGAATTTTTTCATTTTTTTTCTTATTCTTACTGTTAAAATGCATTTACAGTAAGGTAGCTCTTAGCAAAATGTACCCCCCAAAGAAAGCCTAATTGGTGGCGGAAAAAACAAGATATAGATCAGTTCATTGTGATAAGTAGTGATAAAGTTATAGGCTAATGAATGGGAGGTGAACATTGCTCGGATGCATAAAGTGAAAACGACTGAGAGCTTAAGTGGTTAAATGATCTACCTAGCCTTTACTGCAGCAGCTTTCAGTTTCTGTTTGTTTGTCCAAAGTCCTCAACGAGTGAAATGCATACTCAGTTGGGTTAAGGTGTATTTTTTTTCAGTTTTCAGTACGAATTACAAGCCCTTATTTGCAAAAAATAAAAGTAATATACCCTGACACATATTAAAAAACTTGAATCCCTAAGGAGACTATTTATGTATTTTTTTAAAGGACAACTGTAGCAAGAGGTATGTGGAGGCTGCTATATTTATTTCCTTTTAAACAATACCACTTGCCTGTCAGTCCTGCTGATCTATTTGGCTGCAGTAGTATCTGAATAACACCAGAAACAAGCATGCAGCTAATTTTGTCAGTTCTGACAATATTTTCAGAAACGCCTGATCTGATGCATGCTTGTTCAGGATCTATGGCTAAAATTATTAGAGGCAGAGGATCAGCAGGATAGCTAGGCATCTGGTATTGCTAAATAGGAAATAAATATGGCAGCCTCCACATACCTCTGGCTACAGTTGTCTTTTAATGTCATTTTTCTATTTACAAATATTTAATTTTGGTAACTATGGGAATGTGTGTGCGTGTGTGTGTGTGTGTGTGGGGGGGGGGGGGGTTTAAGGGGTTAATTTAATGGGGAATATATGTATTTTAATTTAATCTAACCACTTACTGCACCAATTACAGTATAATCATGGCCTGACAATACTTCACTTGTGATTAGTAGTGAATAAGTTATTGGCGAATGAATGGGAGGAGTGTTGACTGGTGAAAAATGCCCTGGTCCTAAAGGCGTAAAAAAACCCCAGTGGTCAAGTGGTTAATGTATGAGGGTGTAAGATCTTGCCGCATATGGGAGTGGAACGCCGAGATCCACGCTGAGGTGCAAGCCTCTGGGTCTCAGCGAAGCTCTGATGTCAGTGGAGCGCATGGTGCTCCTTCCCTATTGGCCAAGCGTTGGACGCGTCCTCAATACGCGCTCCGCCGCTGTAAACAGTAACAGCATGCGTACCGGCATGTCAGCTGACTTGCTGACACGCCGCAGAATGATTGGTTGTTTTGGATTCCATTGCTTTTGATTGGTTAGTCCTAGTATAAGAGAAAGGTGAGCGCCCTCAGTCTTCGCCCGTGATAGCCTATGCTGGGCTTGTTGTAGCTGAGATTGCGCTCACACTTGTCTTGCTGCAGAATTCTGTCTGCCTCTTGACCAAAGCTTCTTGCAGATTTGATTACCTGTTGCCAACCCGGATTGTATCTGACTACGTTTCTT